>NW_007361000.1:2591-95691 GCF_000409485.1 Glarea lozoyensis ATCC 20868
TAGTAGCTAGGATTAAATTCTTGTAGTAGCCCTACTGCAAGGCAAAACGATGTCTGGAATTATAGGTAGTATAGAGTGCTGGGGAGTTTTGTGTAGTGCGTATCAATTAGTCGCTCCGGACCTTGTGACACAGTCTGCACAATATGCCAAGTTGTCGTACAGGATCTGTGTTAGGGAAGATGAGACATTTGAAGAAACGTATAAAAGGTTTGGTTAGGTTAGTATGCTCATATTTTAATTCGCATTTATAATTAAGGAGCGCTACACTTGCACGTGATATATATAGAATAGGTAAAATAATACGGATGGCTGTAAATATAATATACAGTAGTAGCGATAAATCTTTGTCGCTTATTAGAAGGAATTCTTTCGTCATAAAACTACTAGATAAAGCTAAGACTAGCGTGTTGTTGTAATTATTCGAGTTTTGTAACGGGGGATGCGGGCGTGTAAATAGGTTTAGCAGAAACACCGGCTCTGAGGAGTATAGATGCGGACGGCGAAGGGGGTAGGAGAACAACGCCGGATAAGGAGCTGTATTCGTGGCCTTGACCATGTTTACATTGCGGCATTCGATGTAGATTGTAGCGAGGAATTAGATTCTGCAGTTTTACTGCAACTATCTGAAGGGAAGCCTGGAATCTGCACATTTAATCTTGGAAAGAAGAATAAAAGCCGAACTACCTTCTCTTATTTTCTAGAGAACAGCCTTCTAAAGGTGCTCTACATGGACTTAACTTCTCTTCTACGCAAAGGTGTACAGCTTGAAGGGGTTAAATAATCTCGTTGTAACCGGATACTCGCGAAATAAACAAAGCAAGAAATACCAAGAGGTCTAGCATACTGACTGTCCCGAATCACAAGGCGCAGGGCAGATATTCTCGAGTATTAACGACTACGCAAAGTGGGTTAAAGCAATGATCTATCGCGAGGGGCCCATAACTGAAGACGTGTACGAGGGTCTCACCAAGAAGCTTATTAGGCAGAACCTTCCCACGGAAGACTTGAACGAAGAGCAATTGACATACAGTGCCCTGGGTTGGGATATCCGTTAGTATGCAGGCTATACAATCTTCTCCCACGATGGAGGGGAAATTGGCTACCAGTGTAACCACTTTTTCATTCCGGAACTTAAGTTTGGAGGTGCCATTTTTAGTAACTCGGACAATGCAGACAATTTTGTCAGCCTAATAGCGTTTCGATTAATTGATGATGTGGTGCACGGGCTAAAAGCCGAAAGATCGATTTAGATGGAGACCAATAACTCGGAAGCAGGATTTAAGTCTTGCTCCGACGCGGAGGACTCCTATGGCAATGATTACACAGAACTAGAAGAAGAACTACGACAGGAGCTTAGTGATTTTAATCATAATTCTCAGCTACAGGAGCTGCCACTTAGTGCATTTACAGGGTAATACTAGAACGCGGGTTATCGAGGCATTAAAATTAAAGAAAGAGAAGGCGCTCTTTTTGTCGATGCTATGGATCGGTCCCTGGGGTTTACCCTTACCTTTAAGCATATATGTGAGTAAACGAAGTACGTTGCTCAGTTGAGTATAGGAGCAGGGGCTAGCGACATACCCATTAAAGGAGAGTTCTTTCTTAAAGATAATAAAGCCATCAGGATAGGATTACAATTAGAAGATCTGTTGGATAGGTATATCTGGTTTGAAAGAAAAAATATTTAAGGGAAAACGCAATCTTGAAAGATCTAAACTAGTCGGCGTATAACTAAATCTCTTCGTATAATAAATTACGTTTTATTGCATTAAATAGATTGTTCGAGATTAAACTATAACTGTATTCTACTTCTGGCTTAAAAGGTACTACGCTTTAGAGTTAGTAAACAGTCTAAGGAATCTATATAAAAGACTTGTGAAGTATTCTATATATATATTGCAAACGTTATTTTAGGGATAAGACACCTTATACGTGTTAGTAAAGCCTAGTAGCTTCTATCTAGGACGACGACAACAGTCAGGGCCGTAGAGCCATGGGGGATTAACACAATTTATAGAATAATTCAATGATACAACCGCTTAATCTTTTTGTTATTTGTTCAGAAGCCAATACATAGATTTCTACTACTTCTATCAGTTGAAAATATCACCACCGTCTTGTCCCTCTTGGGCGGTCCGAATCCTGTCAACAGTCGTCTTTCCAATCGACGGCAAGTATTTTACGTCTTCGTACGCTCTATCAGTCGCAATCATCTCTGCGATCCCCTTTGCCGCGAGCCAAATGACAGGCATTCCATGTCCATTAAAGCCAGCAACGATGTACTGGCCCGACTTCCCCGGAACTTCTCCAAGGTGCGGTAGGCTATCGAACGAGTAGCCCATAACGCCAGTCCAGGCTTCCTTCACGTACGCGTTACTGTCCTCCCAGCCATTGAATGTGCGTTGCATGAAGTTGTCAAAGAAGCCGCTGGAGGCTTCAATAAGGGTACTGTCATCAACATTATTGTACCATTGTTGAGGGTACGGGCGGAATAACCTGCTAGATCCTCCTACAATCACGCCTTCGCCACCTGACAAAGGAATCAGATAGCTAAGAACGCCAGCAGCATCTCGAATAATGTATAGATTAGTCAGCGTTGCTCCCGATTGCCCTTCGGGGACTGCTACGTGAGTACAAATGCCTTTGCAGGGTATGATGCTCTTTGTGTACTCTGGCAAAAGGGTAGAAACATAAGCATTGCTCGCATGGACAATCTTCTTGGCCTTAATGCTTCCTCGTGGAGTATCCACAATCCATCCCCCATTCACCGAATCTTCGTGCAGAGCTGTGGCAGGGGTATGAGTCTGCAAATTCACCTGCTTTCCCATCTCTAGAACCCGCTGCAACAGGGCGAGGATGAACTTATAAGGATCAAGAGATGCTGCTTCATAAGTCGCGCTCGCTTTGACACCTTTGACAATTCCATCTTGGTCAGAACCGTAAACGAAATCAATGGTGTTCGTGTAGCGCACTTGCAGAGATACCAAGAGGTCGTAGGCAGCCTTAGCTGTTTTTGCTCCTGGACGAAGTTAGTACAAAAGACTTAGTCAACTGCACAGCTACAAATAGTTTCATACCTTCGTCGCTCAGCCAAGTGTCAGTGCTCCTCGTTGGGGTAAAATCGCAATCAATTCGTGCTTCGGCGATTAACTCCCGAATTGCCTCCATATTAGCAAGCTCAAATTCCGCCCATTGGACTCCAGCGTCAACGCCGTACCGTTGTATGTACTTGGGGATTTGCTCATATAGATCTGGTCTCAAATGTCCTCCTTTTCGTCCTGTCGCGCCGGAACATACTGAACGGGCTTCCAGCAATGCAATTGACATGGATGGGTTTGTCTTTAACAAGTTGTATGCTGCGCTAACTCCAGCGTAGCCCACTCCAATAATTAGGACATCGCACTCTGTGGGAAGATCAGGTGTAGATCGGTGATTGGCCAGTACATGAGTCGTTTTTCTTTCCCAGTAGGGCTTGATTGGGTTTGAAACCGGGAGTTTTGGTGCTGTTGTTGCACTGTCTTTGATGGGTAAGTCCATTCTGTGTTATTGAGTAACTTAATGTGATTTAATCGACTAAAGAACTACTCAGATATTGCAAGTTCAGATGTTGATATTGCAAGTAACGGCCAGAATACCTCCGTACGGCTGGGCATTAACGAATATTTAAGGGATAGTTTTTACCGTGTTTTAGTATATCGCATTACCAATTACTCTATACACCTAAACTCCGGGTGGCTCAGCGAATTCAAGTATTCCAAGGTTAGCCTTGTCGACTCCATACTGTATAACAGTCTACCTAGGTACTGGTTCTGTCGTTAATGCGACTGGACGGCGTTTTTAGTCAGCTGCCGAGCGTATGCGACGTTTGCCGGATTATCAATCAACGGCAGTAACTAGGTATCCCACTTCCCACTCTTTGGATTAGCACAGGGGGTGCACAAATTCGTTGGTTGACTTTGTAACCGAAAAAGTGCTAAATCGTCCAACGAATCTCTGCACAGCCTATGTAGAATTGAGCGTAGTGATACGTCAGCTGCCGAGCGCAGGCGACGTTAGCCGGATTTTGCAATCTACCAGCAGCATTCCGCGCTTTGAATTAGAACCGAGCGTGATACGTTACCTGCTTTAATATTAAATATGCCTATCACCAGAGAAAGCATGCCATAATATTATTAGGGTTGTTGAAATTCCTCATGGTCCACCGAATTCCGATCAGCGGGGGAACGACATCAGACTTTTGCACATTCTCATATGAGAAGGCCGAAGAGCTAAGTTAAGGGAAAAGGAGGCTTAATGATATCAGTAAAGGAGCATGCACAGACGTTGACCAGAGTGGTCATTCTTAGTACTGGCACTTTCCGTTTAATCTCCTATGTATTTGACTGCCCAGGGGCTCTGACCCAGTAGTGGAGTCAAATATGACTGCTCTCGCACTTGTATAAAAATCGTCTGGCTAGGGTCGAAGTATGTTTCGGGGAGCCACGTGGCAAAAGCAAAACATGGGACTAAGAATTTCAAATTGATCTGGTGCGATTCTCTGCACGCAAATAGCAAAAACAGAACCTTGCTGGTTGACCATAGTGCTAGCATGCCTCCCACCTTCGGAGCCTCTAGAACGACAATCAAGCTCATGCTGAACCGCTGTCTGGGTGCTACTGGAGGTTTTGCAGCGGCTCCCTTGCCCGTTCGTCCTGACTCTCGTGATGCGATTACCTCGAAGCGCTCAGAGAACCTAACCGTCTTCTATCGCGAAAATTAGCAAACTCGAAGTAAAGCATCCCATGGGCTCAGATTAACTCCCCAATTATGTTTATGCTGTCAAACTATCTATGCTTTGTTCCTGAGAGTTACAAGTTAGAACTTGAAGGTCTTCGGGTAGAGGAAGGAAGATACTTTAGTTAATTGTTTAGTTTGTGAAATGTGCGGAGCGAGCTGTCGAAGTGTGCTGCATGGCCTCAATATCGTTTACCGGTGCCAGAGCCTGTCCCGCGTCGAATTCTCATACTCACAAAGCTTGACCTCCTTCATCACACCCGTCTTTACTAGGCCTTCGACTGTAGTCTCATGTAGAAGCATTAGGAATCTAAGCTGTGAAAGATTCGATTTGCTGCTGGAAGTGATACATTTGACCTACATCCGTGGGGATATTGTAATACATGAGCACGATTGTGACCGCGCTTGTGTAATTGCGTGATTGAAGCTTTTGTTATATTGTCAAATAAGATTGTCGTCAATTCCACAAATGGCGTAGGTTCCGGTGATCTTCCTACTACGAGCGCAATAAACTGCTCAAAGAGGATAAGGAATGTAGCATGGCTGAGAACATTAGAGCAGTTGTCGATTTCCCCATGCTGAATCTCCTTAGCGAGTATATCGCAAACTTATACTTCACCGTACATATAAACCAGACTACCACTTCCAAGCCTTTGATGTGTTTATCACATAGTTGGGCATTTGGTTCATCAAAGCAACTTGCAAGCGGTCTCGACAGTAACATTATTGGCTCTTATATCTGCAATAACTGGAGGATACAACATCACAACTCGTACCGTGATCTGTAACGACCACGAAGAATAGCCGAGTTCACTGATAGCCCTACGTAACTTCGAACTGCACGAATCCTCGACTCGGAATATTTAAATAAAGATTGGATTATACAATGTCAAAAGTGAGAACTCCGAGCATTTGTCGCTTCACTATTGCTTCGATTGGACTGCGGGCCACAACATGCTGCTGGCTCTAGTCTATCAGTGTGAGAGGTTCTCCTCGTCAAAGCGAATGTTGTTCAGTGAATCAGGTGAAGATTAACAGCCGTCAAATAAGGCTGATAGACTATACTTGACGTACTAATAATAACCATCGCAGAGGGTAGGAACACAAAACCCTATGAAACAAGTCATAATTATAACAAAACTCCAATGTAATCATCATAACATTGCAGCAATTATAATCCAGTCATCCAACCCAGGCTTTCGACTTCTCATTCTCGATAAAAGCCGTAGCATTAAGGCCAACGAAGCGAGCGAGGCGCCAACAATTGCTGTGAGTAAAATAGTAATGGTTCTGTCTCGCAGTGGCCTATCATTAAGGTCTTGTAGTAATAGTTTTAGTCTCTGTTAAGATTAGAATCCTCCAAACCTCCATCAAAGAGAACCGTCTAAGACCCCCCCTTGTTGTGCAAGGGCTGCCAACTCACACTTCAAGGCTACGGCTTAGCTCTTGATCCGAGCAGTTATACGTTTTAGTTGCCGGTATACTGGGTAACATGGAAGTCATTTTATTGATGCATTGTACCTATACACTCAGTATTTTAAAGAACGAAACAAGTTTGATAATGATAGCTTACATCACACATAGGGAGGTTCCCATTAGTGAGCTTTCCATTAGTGGAGTTCAATTTTGCGGCCTTGAGGTTACTATAATGAAGATATAAAACTAGGTATAAGATTAGTAATAACAATAAGCAGAACTCAGTAGTTGCAAAGAATTGCTTTCCCCTTAAATATCCACAAAGTCTTTTGTCCGGTGCGAAGCGAGGTGGTGGATAAAAAGACAGCAGTCATTTGCGGCGAGTTTGTGAAACCATCCAGAACCGTAAAAGATCAACCACCCAACAATTTTGGAATGGGCATCACATTTAGCGGTACTCGAATTGAGTTCCCAAAGCCTCGCTCTTTTCCATATGAACAATATCCCTCGAACCCAGCGCAACCTGTATGAGATAGCTTAGGGTTAAAATTGTGGAAGTTCTTGCCATTCTACTCCGTATGTTGTGGAAACTGGGCGAAAAGGTTAGGGTTTAGTGACAAACTATACTTGCTTTCGTTTTGAAATCCAAGTCGACGAGTTATCTAAGAGAAGACCGTAGTATCATCATTTGTGCATAAAGTAAATGTAAGAACTATGTTAAGAGTAGATCTTCATTTCATTGAGAACCATCTATGGACCAATCGAAGATAATGGAGTCCTCGCAAAGATAAGTGATGAGCGATCAAAATTCAACCATGCCCCTGGACACCACCCTGCCGTCCCTGAACGTCCTGTAATTTGCTACACAAGGTTTCCGCATACTATAAGAGATTGCGTATTATGGCCGGCATTTGCTTAAATATTCATCTATTTCCAAGATGTAGGACCGAAAGTACCGTTCGTGAGGACGATTTTCGGCGTTGCATTCCAGTCAACATTGTTCATGAAGCCGCCGTTAAAGCCACCCCACCATTGAGGAGGCGAAACTTTGTCGGGTAGCTGCAGAGCAAAGAAGATGAGCAAGACGCAGATGATAGTTCCCGAATCCAAGGCTGCGGAGGTGATGTAAGTGTACTCTGTCCACCAACCTGGATGGCGACCCTTGATGACTGCAGATGGAAGTTAGCTGGTGGAATTTATCATAAATGGAATCACACGTACCTTTGTTGAACATAGTTCCAACAAATCCCCAACTGGCGTAGATCATGACAGTCGCAGGAGGGATATATGCAGTTCCACCGAAAATGACTGGCGTGGAGACGTAACGCAAAATGCTGTTGGGCCATTTTCGGGCTGCCAACCAGACAAGGATTGGGCAGACCAAGCCTAAAATGAAGAAATACATCATGCAGTTGTAGATTCCATTAGCTACATGAATCAGTTAGCATGTTGTCAAGTTTGAAATATTTCGAAGCTGCCAAGCTGGAGCGAAATTAACTTACAACCAAAGATTCGTTCCGGTCCAATGACTCCCCAGATGATGGAAGCCGTGAAGAAAACGTGGGCATTTGGACAACTGTAATGCGCAGGCTGATCTGGATCGCAGACGTCTTTGATATTTCCCAAAGCCCAATTGAGGACGGCGATCTGAACAAAGCAAGACCAAAGAGTCGCAATAAATTGTGCCCAAAATGTGACTCTTTGCGGAACCTTCATGTAGTGGGCAAGCTTTTGATCTTGTGTGAAGTACAGTCCTTGGTAGCAGGTGATGTATCCGTACATCTTGAACATCATCATGGCAAGGGGTCTACCGGGTTGCATATAACCAATGATGAATTCAGTAATCTACAAAATGAGTTAGAAACAAGATATGGGACCCGGAAGAAGTCTTCCCAACTTACCACATTAAGTCCGAGTTGCACGTTTGTTGTGGCTTGGACGATTCCGATCGGTAAGTAGAAGAAGACGGATATCAAAATTGCGATGATAAAAGCCCACCATGTGAGATGGGTGTCCCAAACCAGACAGGTGACAAATCCCAGTGCAAGGAATACGGCGAAACTGACCATAAACCTGAACGCGGAAAGTTAGTAAAGTTATTCCTAAGCTGACAACACGCCGGATTTACATACCACCAAATTGGAGCTTGGGGGTACTTCAGCATCATCTTTTGATGTATATCGGCGCCCTCAGACCTAGAGGCCCTCAACTTGTGCCAGATATCAGTACCATGGTAGAGATAAGTATGTACAATCACAGCAATGATAGCTGCAAACGAAAGTCCGTATGCTAGAGCAAAAGTCGTGGATAGGAACAGAGGTGAGTAAGCTGCGTATTTTTCTGGATCGAGTGTGTATTCAGGAGTCAGAATCTTGGAAACGTTGTAGGCAGCACCGGTGTTGTCGAATGATCCACCAGTTGACATTGGGAGATAATCAGAATACCTGATATAATATTAGATCGTGATACTCTGCCAGGAAACACATCCATTCAAACGGGGTTTACTTACAATGCACCAGTAAAGTGGATGCCTAGACTTGTGATGATTGTGAAAATCACAACACCGATCATAGTGTTTCCAATGGCGTGGAATGGATACACTAACGGGGATCTGAATCATGTGTCAGCGACCATTTCTCTCTTATTCGACAGGATGCGATGCTGAACCAACTTACAAAACGAAGGCAGTGATGACACTCCAGTCAAATGTCAAAGGAATCAATGAAAGACCTGTCTGTCCTCCAAAAACCTGGTTGACGGTCACGTTGTTTGGAGCAATCCAGCAAGCAAAGGTAAATGTTGCCAGCAAGGGGGCAATCCACAATGGGAACCACTCCCAGACAAAGATAGCTCCCATGACAATAAGGAACCACTTGTAACGACCAATTTTCCAGCCGGAGAGCTGAAGGGCGTCGGGTGTCTTCCTGGTATGAATAGTCTCGACTACGGGTTTTTGGTTAGCCACATTGCAAAAGTCGCAAATGTAAAGTTTTGCGTCTAAGGTTGGACTTACACATGGTAGTCGTGATCTATATTGACAGTCAGCACGGTCGCTAAAAAGGTTGCATCAAATATTCTTACCAAATTCGATGGCCATATCATTGCAGCAGGCTCAACGAGCCACCGCCTAGTCAATCCCGCCAATCCGAGACCAAGCATCTGGCAAGTAATTGTGAGAAGGAGCTGATATCCCCAACCGAAGTTTTGACCGTCTAGAATGATTAGTAACGTGGTTCTCTAACTTGACAAAGTTCGTTTTATGACGTACAATAAACTTGTTGGGCAAGCAAGACATCGGTGGAATATGCAAACGTTCCTCCAAATGAAGCGTTGGCCTTTTTTATTCGTCAGCCAACATAAAATGACCCAGCACCTCAGACTTGGAGTGGATGACTCATACCATAATCACTATCAGTGCATGTTCCTTTTGATTGAAAGAACCCGGGTTCAAAGACCATTCCTTTCCGAACGTTCTAAACTTCTTCTTTGGCATGACTGGCAGACATTAGATGCGCTTCCAGAAAATGATAATAGATCCCTACCATATGTCCACGCAACACCAAATGGATAGGACAAAAGTAGTGTCACAACAGGAGTCAACGCAATTGACGGGTTGCGGAGGGAGAAAAGCATGTTGACGGCCGAACCGATTGTCGTCCACAAAATTCCGATAACCCAGCTATTACAGCATTAGTGTCATCCGATCATTAAAGACAAACTAGACGTACGCGCGCACTGTATTTGCAGATGTCTCGTCGTCATAATTTCTGACGGCTGCGCGTACTTCTGGGTATGGCGAGTCTTCTTCGAGGAGGTTGACCTCAACGGCAACCTTCTTCTCGAGATCGTCCGCCCGTAAAGCTTCCGAAACCACCGCAATGCTCTCCTGGGGAAGGTTGGGATCCCATTTGTGCTCGATTTGGAAAGCTTTTAAATCAGCTTGTACGGCTTGAGCGGTGTGAGGACTGTGATGAATTAGCGATAGCGATAAACTTGAACATTCGAAGACGTACTTGTCTACGCCAGATGACAAGCTATCTGGCTCATCAGGTCGCGGACCCGACCTCTTGAATAATCCGAAAGCCATGTTGGCGCGTCAGTTGTTTCGAAAGGTAACAGACAGCAGACGATGGATAAAGCGATCTTCGGTCGGTGGGAAATAGAGTTGTACTTGTATTCACTTGTAATCGGCAAAACATCCTGGACCAAGAGTCCTCCCGATAACGTTCACCCTGCACTTGCTCAAGCGTTGCGACGATAGCACCGACACTGTGGACGTATACGAGGAACTAGAATTCTTTTGGAAGAACCTTATCCTCGGGGAGTTAACAGATCGACCAAACACCTGCTCACGTTGTCAAGTTACTGTTTCTGACCTGCCGAAAGAGGATGCGACACCGTGAACTCAAGTCGTGGTGCATCTGTATTGCTACCACGGATTGGTCCAACATAAATGTAGCCGTTCGGGGTCTTCCCGAGGCTCAATGACCATCCTAGATAATGTAGGACGAAATGAGGAGAATCTTATCTTGCCATACCCGGAGCATGATACTGCATCTTCACCCTGGTCGCCATCCCAACAACGACGATCGCCTCTGATACACGACACCAGGTCAGAGGTTGGTGTTGGTAGCCGTCATGCGCCTGCTCGTGCCACCCTCGAAACGTCGAGAATTCCAGGATGAAAACAGATGCAGCTGAAAATGCTTTGGATACTTGAATCCTTGGTTGTCCCTTGAGATTGTTAATATCGGTTCAACAATACACACTTATTAATGGCTCTCTTCAACGGCTGTACAGACGCCACTCGAAACGCCCCGGACACAAGCATTGACAAGCTTATCGTGAGAAAGCTTAAACAGCTCTTCTCCACCTCTCCATACGCCAACGCGGCCTTTGCCCGAAAGGCGGAAAACACCCCACTTCTGGAGAATAACTCTGGTTGGTGCTGATAGAACCTTCAAAGCTGGATTCACGAGAGGCCACCAATAAAATGCCTCCAACAAGTCCTGGTGCCGAGATTGATTGATCGAGGAATATAACGCCGATAAGCCAGACGGTGAATGTAGATCGATGGCGAGCACCACCAACACCAACCCCCAAGCGCGATATGATATCTCGATTAAGAAGGAGGGCGCACGACTTCCCCTACAACGCTTATCGTGACAGGATGAGTACATCCACGAGGAATTCGTTTCCAGATTCACTGAAGGATACATCTGCCGTCCCGGGAAAAGACTGGCCCCTTGATTAACAAGACGCAATATAAATGGGTTCAAGTTGAACAGCTAGTGACCATCTCCTGTCTTTTACCAGAGTTTCCAGACCCGGTTAGAGCAGGCGGGTAGCGACTAATCCTTTACCAATGGCATCCATCAATTGATCCAAGTTGCACCAATTGTCCATGGGTTCAATGCAACACGACAACCCTTCCGGGAAATACCAACGACGCTACTCAGAAACAGCAGAAGCAGAAGGAGCTTATCGCGATGCATATGTGTGGCAAAGGCCGAAGCACAGCGTACCCGCTTGGCCATTAAGAGCAGCAGCAGCCAGTAAATTGGAATACCTTGCACACCAGAGCGGAATCCAGCAAAGATAAAGTCAACTAAATAAATACAGATGGGAAAAACAGACAGAGAGTGCGGGTGATGATTTTTCCAAAATCTGCTGCAAATTGAAGATTCAATTCAATGGTTGTGCTCCGTAGAGGCAAGGATTTCATAATAAGCAAGTTGATAGACGGGCTTCGTACAAAGCGAAGCGTGATATACTTCCCAGAGATGTGTTCGCGGTCCTGAGGTTAGCATCACTGTCACTGCGTTTACCGTGTCGAGTCCCAGCATCTTCATAACATCGACGAATATGAGACCGACCTCCTGATTTCAGCGCAGAGCAATGTGTACAAGTACATTCAAGCACAGAGAATGCAAGTCGGGGCAGTCAAATCGACTCGAACCTTACCTGATCACACGAGGGCAAGAGAATGGTATCGCTGGCGAGGCAAGATTCAGATAGTAGCATACGCACTAGCATAACTAACCGAAGAATCAGACACATCTACCGGATCACTACTTCGCGAGTATCGTGTGAACTTGAAGTATCCATGATCCGATGGAATCGTCCCTGCTTCCCTCAGAACATCAATAGCGGCTAGCACGACACCAATGGGATGTCTTCCGCAAACAGTATTGTCTGTTTTGTCCATGTTATCCAAGAAGCTGTCGTGGGTGCCTGCTTCGATTGCATCCATTGACATACGATCCAACTTCTCAATGCTTTCGTGGATGGGGGGATCCGTCGGCGTGGCAGCATTGCGCGACTTCGGCAGGTTGTGGCCACCGCCCTGACTGACCACTTCTGGTGACGGGTTGTTGGGTATGTAGTATGTATATCTGAATCTCCCTCCCCAATGGCAGAAATCCGACGAGATCACGAAGACCGAGGTGGGGTCCGCAAGGTAGGAGGAGAAGAGCTTCCCGTATTCCTTCTCCGCGGCGGGAGCGGTGTTTCCGACCATGACGGGTACAAGCTTGGGATAGTCTGCTGGAGAGTCGAAATGGCGGGACAACATGGTGTAAATGTATGGGCAGTGCATTTCCAAACTGTGCTCGGCTTCATCCACGTCGCGGGGGATACTGTCGAACTTGCCCGTGGCCTTGAGCTCTTCGACCGTGGCTCTGTCGACCACCAAGTCTCCTAGCGGAGTGGCATATTTGGCATGGCTTGTGATGGCACAGCCGGACAGGTATATGGTATGTGAGGGTCCGAGGAGGAAGATTCGTTTTGCGTTTGAGAGGTCGAGGGACTTGTATGCCCAGGCTGCATTGTCCGCGCAATAATCATAACCTGCGTGGCTGGGAGTTGTCAGCAGATGTTGCTCAAATTGATTGAATTTTGAGAGATTCTTCGCATTACAGAACGACGCACTTACGGCGCGATTATGACTCTAGCTTTGGGGATAGGTAGCTGTTGCTCGTCAAAAGCTGCTGGAACGGCCGCCAGATACCCCTCCAACTCGCTGGAAAGAGCTGTACGATTAGCCTTGTACCAAGATCCAGCATGCGATGCAGAGCGCGTGGTCATTTTGGCAGAGAAGAGAGAGATAGAGAGAGATTCGTGAGAGAGATACTGCAGTCGAGATGAGAAGATTCGATATAAAATCAGTTGAACGGTAGTTAAGGTGGCAGAAGAGGTGTTGTGGTTATCTCGAGAAGTCTCACTAGATCCAAGCTCCCACAGGCGTCACGTGGGAAACGAGCACCTGACCCTTGTACCTACTACCGAGGCCCCTTTTCTGCACTCGCGCATTAGACTTTTTACCCCGACGTGTAATATAATAGATGCGTTTAAGCTAGGTACCATTGCTTTGGGGGGTATACGTATATGCCGTATTCCCTTTTCACAACAATTCCTCGTCTCTCGTTCCACCCGAACCGAATATAACCCAAAACTCCCGATTCGATCAACGGCAATGAAACGCTTGCCGCACAAGAAATCGAGGAGGGGTTGTCAGAAATGCAAACAACGTCATGTCAAAGTAGGTAACACTTACACACCCCCCATGCACCAATTGGATGTACGTATGCATTCATGAGGTACAAAAACGCTGTACTGATTTTCTTAGTGTGACGAGACGAAACCTGCTTGCCAGAAATGTCTGAACGGCGACTTTCAGTGTTCATATCTGGATAATCAATCTAGCTCGAGAGAGCCATCCATTCATACACCTGGTTCCGCTGCCGCTGTATCATCGGTAGCCGACTCTACATTGTGGTCTGCTGAGCCTCAGGGTCCTTTCCCCGGTAACCTGAACATGATACATCTAAAACTACTACACCATCTCGAGACCGGAGGACCGTTAACAACCGTCATCGAAGCCGACGAGGAACACCCGGGAGATTCGATGCAAGAAACCATTCGTTATGCGCTGACAAATCCGTACCTGATGCATGAAATTCTCTCATTCTCTGCCCTCCACTTGAGCTTGGTCCATCCCGCTGAGAGGGAGAGATGGAAACTCCAATCCACCGAGCTACAAACAAATGCGCTCAGTCTTTTTAATAGTATGGACGACGATTCAAGGGCGGATTTTGTTCCCTGTTTTCTGTTTGCCTCGATCTTAGGCTCTCACTCGATGCACGATGTCCTGTCGTCGGGAAGCGACGAACTCGGACCCTTCCTTGATAGATTTGTCGAGTACCTCCAAATCGTTCGAGGAGTTCGTGTATTGCTTACTGATTCAAATTGGAATTCACTGTGGGAAACCCCTTTCCGGTACTTAATTCCAACTGGGAATAGGATACCAGATCCCTCTACTGCATGCGCCCCAGAGCTGGATGTATTAGCAAGCCTCCTTCAAACGGCCGACATCAGTTCGTCGACCATGCAGGTATATCAGCAAGTCTTGAATCAATTGAAATCGGCGTTTCAGTCGCAGGCCATGATCGTTGATGGACCAAGTAAAGCAACCGCCATCCACGCCATTTTTGCATGGCCGGTACTCGCTCCTCCTGAATACGCAAATCTGCTCTCTCGGAGACAGCCGGAAAGCTTGACCATTTTGGCTCATTACGCCGTATTGCTGCATTATCATAGAGATGTTTGGCTCTTTGGCGACGGGGGAAGAAGATTGATTGAAAGTATTACGAGGCATCTGGGCGCTTTTTGGGTACCATGGCTAGCCTGGCCGATCTCCGTGCTGAACAGCTGATTTGTATTCAAAAGATACTTGTATTTGGTCAAGTAAGTCTTTGAGTAATCTAGTGTTGTGGTAAAATTGCTACACTCCTATAAGAAATACCACTAACAGCTTGTGAGGATGGATGGATATCAAACCTGTTCAAGAATTATAAGATTCTTCGCTGGAGAACCTCAACATTATTTCATGAACTGCCTGTCTCTAGCGCTAGTTCATAAATCCGGTGCCAGGCCATCGCAGATTTGTAGGCCCGCAAAGGTTTCCTGAAATATATTGTAGGGGCATAAAATCCGGCAGCCACACGTGGCGTCTTTTCTAGACACGTTTTTGACCCTCCATACAATATCCTCGACTTTTTGAACGCGAGTCCCCTCCTGTGTTCTTGATTTTGGAGGAATTGTGTTAATCGACCCCGACGAGATGATACCGACGAAATTGAGGCTGTCAAAATTCTCGATGTTCGTGCAACCATTCGACGCAGCTAGAGAAATCTTCGGTGTTTTGTCGATACCACAGACAGCCCAATCAAAAGCTCCAGGCGATAACAATCACTTCAATGGGTGGCAGATGCTGTATTTGTGCAACTTTTGGAGACGCAACTAAGTTCCATGAAGAACACAAGGCTACTCTTGGTACCGGATGGTTTCAAAGGTGTAATTATCGTTCCGGTGACAGGTTCAGAAAGTCATATAATGAGAGACCGGTCTGGAGCACGTAATTTGGATATAAGTCATAAACACCGAAAGCAGGTACTCCATCTATGAGATCATTTACACTACTGGCGTTTTTGCCATTCTCGGAGGACAATTCAGAAGATACCAGCTGCTTTTCGGCAAGCATACGTTTCGAGCGCAAGTTATATCATTGATATTTTACTTTGACACTAGCCAAGTCCGAGGAAACTCGATTGACGCTGTTTGTGCTCATCCTGCACCTTTTCCGTTTAAACGCTCCCCACCCAAAAGACGATTGAAGCTAGGCAGGATTTTTCAACGCACGATGCCCTTCCGCTGCTGGCCGGCTGTCGTATATCATGAAGGCTAGTGTCACTCATTCCACCGTGCTCATCTACCTGAGCAAACCTTTCACGCGATATATCACTGAATCAGCCAGCATCTTACACTTAGACTTCAGCGGTTGACAGATGAGACGATTAGAGACTGTACGACAATCACTCACGACCAAACGCCCACCATAGTTGAGTGCTGTCGCAAGGCTTTGACGGCAAGAGGTTCGGCGAGATTGAGAATGTATTACCATATCATACGTCGTATTTTTGGTAATGCGGTCAAAATCAACTAGGTCACCTTCGAGAGCAGGGTAGATTTGTGGGAGACCTTCCTTTTGTGACTTTTTGGTGGTCTGAAAGAACACATCTTCGAACCACTTGTGGCATCTATGCAATCTCCACAACCTTGCTTCGGATACCACCGCTCAACGCAATTGTAGCGTTGCCTTTGCCTTGAAATCTCTAGAGCTAAATCCCAACTGCACCTCAAATTGTCCAGTTGGTATCAACCAACGTTGGGAAACAACATCCCAATAACTCAGATCTCGTCTCTTGAGTAGGAACTCCACTCTGCGCTTTTCATTCGGCTTCAAGAACACCTTTTCAAAACCACGGAGAGCGCGTACAACCTTTCCGACAGGAACAGAATCCGGTAATCCCACATAGAGCTGAACTACAGTAGCACCAGAGCATTGACCTGTATTCTTGACTTCACCGACCACACGAACAACATCTGTCCACAAATCAGGATTTCCTCCCTGCTTGATGCCGAGTCCTGGATTTGGTTCCGCGGAGGGGTTCTTGAGGAGGGTGGTGAGCTTCATGTTGCTAGAAAGCTCGAAGGTTGTGTAACTCAAACCGAAGCCAAATTCGTAGAGTGGCTCGATATTGTTAGCATCGAAATGTCGATAATCAATCATTTGGCCCTCGGTAAAATTGGACTGCCACTCAGTTGTTGTAGAGACATTAGTGAGGTTGACTGTTGGAATGTCGTAATCCGACTCGTTCTTTGGAATTGTGTAAGGGAGCTTGCCGGATGGGTTAAAATCTCCCCACAAAATATCGACAATAGAGTTTCCGGTCTGTTCTCCTGGAAGATGTGCCGCGATGATAGCTGTGACATTTGGGTTGTTTGCCCAGGGCATAGTATTAATACCAGCTGAGTGGGTTATCACTACGGTATTGGGACATCTTAATGCCACATTCTTGACGACGAAAGTCGAGTTCCAGTCTGCTTCCCAGTTTCGACGGTCAAAACCTTCGCTGGCATATGTCTTCAAGAATACGAAACATACATCTGGATTTGGATAGATGCTGTTAAAGTCGTTACGTGCAAGGACGTTATTGTCAAGGATGTATTGTACCCTAGCTCCGGTTCGTTGTGCGCGGGCTTTGATTGCGTCTAATGGGGATACTATTGAAACGCATGTTAGCAAAACTATTTTGAAGTTTTTGAGGGATCATCAATATGGCCAAAACAACGGCCTGAAAGATACATACCAATATACGTGTGTCTGCCAGTACCAGATCCGCCTCCAACATCAAGGGTACCAAACTCAGGACTTGTTGCCACCAGTTCACCAGGAAATGTCAACCCAGCTGTCAGATCTCCTGCATCATTGCCAAACACACCAATATTTTTGATCTTCTTTGTGTCAATGGGCAGAATGTTTTTCTCATTCTTGAGAAGAACGCTACCTGCAGATCCCAGGAGGCGGATTGTTTTTGCATGGTTTCTCCGCACATCTCGTGACATTGGCTGCACCTCGATGTAAGAATTGTACAGATTCGCCAGTACGCCCAAGGTTCCAGGATCTATTGTTGGATAGTCTTTGTCCTGACCGAGTAGGTAGTATGGCATCATGATTCGGCGGACCATATCGTCGACTCGAGCAAGGGGTAAAGATCCATTATTGACAGCTAAAGTGATGTTACCGCCAAAATAAGAACTGCCAGTGTAGATGGAAGCCAGGTCATACGATCCAGGCATGTTCAAGTCCAGTCCTCCTGCAGCCGAACTCACACCGGCGTGAACTGCAAAGTAATCAGAACTAACGTATCCTCGGAATCCCAGTTCGCCTTTCAACAGTCCGTTAAGTGCGGCGTCGTTCTGGCAAGCGTATGTTTGGTTGACACGGTTGTAGGCGCACATGACGGAGACTGTTCCGGCCTTGACGGCGTCGTAGAAAGGCCACAGATAAAGCTCATGCATAGTGCGATCATCAACATTAGAAGAGATGGCTTCGATTTCGGTTCTGTTTCGTAGAAAGGTATTGCTCCTGTGGTTTTCTTGCTCGTTGGCGATGAAATGTTTAGAAACCGATTGCACGCCAGCATCTTGTATACCACGAATAGTGCGATCCATGGCCACACCTGTCAAGTAAGGGTCGGGAGAAAAGCCTTCCCAGTTGCGGCCACCAAGAGGATGACGGCCCAACGGTCCAGCTGAAGGTCTATATTAATCATTAGCTTCATTTCTACAGCTCAAAGCTTGGTTTCGCATACCCTAAGAGCACATGAACACCCTTGTCTCTAAATTCATTGCCGAGAGAATTTCCTCTCTCATAAATGAGATCCCTATCCCAACTCGCGGCAGCAGTTAAACCGGCTGGGAAGACACTCATCAAATCCGCACGATTGAGCGCAGTTGGGCCATCCATAGAACAAAGCCCACCGAAGCCAAGGTCAGGGAATGCTTCCAACGTTCCGATACAGCCACCACCAGCCGAGCTATTACCAGTCACCATCTTTGCTTTCTGTTCCAAAGTGAGCTTGGCTATGAAGTCGTTTGCTTTTTGGGTGGCTTGGAGGAGCGCGTTGTCTAAGGTCACACGAATGTCAGTTCTTACTCATAGCTCAAAACTCCAACGTTGGAAATAGTACCTGAAATGTAGTCTGGGGTGTTCTTTGACCGACTGGAAACTTCATCCTGGCAAGTCACCACGCTCAGAAGTTGCGTGGTGGCCAGGAGGAACGGGAGACCTGAAAGTATATACATGACTGGACAGCGAGACGAGCTTCTGATTCAAAGAGGAAGTTTGAACTGCGTTGTGAGTACTCCCGAATTCAACCTTGGATATTTGGCTCACTTTATACTTGCGCGGCCGATTTTACTTTTTCATTGTACCGTTAAAGACGATACATGATACCCCATCTTTCAGCATCTCTCGGCCTTATTATGAGGTCGACTCCAAGCCTTGAAATCGAAGGACAACGGCTTAAAAGGCCGAAGGAAGGCCCTAGATATTTGATTTGTCTGAACACGAGTAGATATCTTGTAGACCATGTTTACTTCTCCACATCGCGAGAGCATCGATGTGGGGATTCATAAGTATGGGGAGGAACAGCTACCCCGCAGACTCCACACGTCCAAAAGCTCGCCATGTCAGTTGCCTAATGATCGCTTCGAAAGCCATAAAATGAATCTTTGAACACATCACCCCATCTAGCCAAGAAAACATCTCGGTGGAATAGATGTACTAAATATTAGTTCAATGTTCTAGAGCGCTGTGCGGCCTCGCAGCAATTTTTGTTAGTGAAAATTGACCATAGATTGGCTCTCGTATAGACTAAGCCTGGTCTCTCTTTTTACCCCATTTCTTTTACTTGTCTCGGACGTCCTTACGACAAGTTCAATTCAAGCATACCTTATGTCTAAGAAATTCGAACGTATGCTAGGAAATTCGTCCAGTTTTGCTAGAATTTATATACACTGACTGCAGTTCCCAGCGGGCAGATATCGTACAAAAGGTACGAGAGAGTGTGCGACTAAAGATGGAAATGCGAGGAGGTATACTTCGTAAAATTGGAAAAGAGTATGGCACGTATGGGTATATTTGATCATATCTGACAGGGCGGCGGATGGGGAATGGCGTCGTATCGTGTCGTATGGCCGTATTGTATACGGTGCTATCCGAGAAAATACGCGACTATTACATGTCAAACGGTCAAACGACAGTACGAACCGTTGAGGCTGGACTGCGAGATATTATTATGCAGAAATAAATCATGGGGAACGAAAAGAGTTTGGACATGTTTTCAAAATATCCAGGCACTGTTTGCTACAAAAGTGCTATTGTTCAATGAATCGCGCTCGTTGTTCTTGAAGGCAGTCTTATTAGTTAGTTCCCTTGTCATGTTTTTCTTGAATGTCCGCTGTATCCCGTTTCCTGAGATCAACGCCTCATGGAGACGGCGTGCTCAAAGCCTTAGGACTTAACTCTAGCTCCTTGAATAAGCTTCAAGACTTCTCCGCGACAATGTAATGGGACTTTTGTCCGCAGCGCTCGCGCAAAAGTCATCTGTGTCGTAAACTCGTAGCCTCGATTGGACAACCCCAAGTCCACAGCTCGTGATCCATGGACAGCCCCTGCTCAGAAGTGCTATGTGATTCGAATAAGGAGTTAAATCTGACTTGGCCGCCAACGAAGTCACTTCTCGACAAGATATATTCCGTGTAAGCCAATATTTCTTCACGGATCCAGTAAGCAAAAGAGATATGTGCCGTCATGATCTTGAATTCCGGATTCACAGACTCAAAAG
Source organism: Glarea lozoyensis ATCC 20868 (assembly GCF_000409485.1). Classification (NCBI taxonomy): domain Eukaryota; kingdom Fungi; phylum Ascomycota; class Leotiomycetes; order Helotiales; family Helotiaceae; genus Glarea; species Glarea lozoyensis. The sequence continues at coordinate 23,033 of NW_007361000.1, forward strand.
TCGCAACATTTTATCATGGTGTTGGGTTCAGTATCGAATGGGGTCGGGGTTGACCACAATGCTATGACTGGAACAGACAAAAATGCTGAAAACCGAGAACGTTTATGAAGGAAAAACCGAACAAGAAGGCTTGGCGCCACGGGAAGGTTGCACTGCAAGCAAAGGCCGCACATGAGAACGCTGTAGCTCATGGCAAATGGCATCAGGATGTAGGTCGGATTATCTAAATAAATAAATAAGATTATAATAAATGAGCTAAACAACCATCCCCCACGACACGCAATGTGGAATTTCTGCGTGTGTATCGGTAGTCAATCCTGCTTCATTCATGCTACCTTACTTTAACTTAATTACCTAGATTTGGTAATTATAGATTTTTTTCATTACTTATATTTACTAATAGTAAATAAGTATAAGAGAACTAGTCTTGGAAAACAATAAAACTTTTCTTTTAAAAAGATCTTTATAAAGAATGTTAAAACTCTTATTACTACTAGTACTAAACAAATTTACAGAAAGGTATCTTATACTAAGGGAAAGGTTAGTGTACAAATAACTCTACCCTTATTGCCCGACCTTAAGAGAAAAGGAAACAAAACTAGGGTATATACAATCTAATAATCTATCTAGCAAACTAAATCTAAATACTGTAGATAACAATCTATCATTCCGCCCCCGCCGCCTAGGACTTAGCCGCGTCGGCACTCTCAGCTGTTAGTTTACTTGCTGATTCCGTTGGCGCACCATCATCGTAAGCAATAGCCAGGTATTTGCCTGGGTAGTATTTGGCTGTCCACATCTCAGCCAACATGCTCTTATTAATATCCTTCAAGTAGTAGTTCAACGGGACACCAGAGGTACCTTCCTCCGCTTTTTTGAGGTAGTCCTCAAGTGCAGTCATCATTGAGTTGACGTCGATAACCTTGTTTTTGCCGTCCTCATTTTCTGTCAATGCAGATAAAGCAGCCGTCATCTCGTTATTCTTCATGGATAACATTTGAGCGCCCGTTCTCGAGGTGTCCGCTGCTTGCTTTACGCTGTCCTATTCGGCGACACTGGCATTCTGCATTGTCGTCAGCGCCTCGAGGCTCGACTTCGGATCAAAGTTAGCAAACTTTTCTACGCCCATTCGAACATCAGAGGCAACAATAGATGGAATTACACCCATACAAATCATTGTGGCATAGCAGTTGATATCCTGCGAGCTGAGAAGACTCTTGACGCTGTTAGCCATAGAGTTGTTGACACCAAACCCTCCAGCAAGACTTTCGTAAGCTGCAATCATATCCATGGCCCCCTTTGCTTGCGCTTGGAAGGTTTCAACAGCAGTGTTCATCTTGTCGCTGACGCTTGTGTTGTTGCTGTTCAGAATGTGGACCATGCCTACGAAGCTCGACCCAAAGGTCATGCCAGAGATAAGACTGAATTTGTTGTCGTCTTTACCTGCAGTTTTCTCCTTAGCGATCGCCAACATGCTATCTGTGCTCGTTGGATTGATTGTATCATCTTTGAACAGATGATTCCACACCTTGATTCCTTTGTCGACATTGATAACAAACGGCGCGAGAACGGATGCATTCTTGTGTGTACATGAGACAGATATGACCAAAGTGCCGGAGATGTTATGCTTCTTGACTTGATCGCTAACCTGGCTTGCAGCAGCCCGAGTCATCTCTGCAGACTTGCTTGAACCTAGAAAGCTTGCTGACGCCGACACATATGATGCGACACTGCCAGCTAACGACGAAGCTTCCTCTTTATTGGTATCGTTGGAAAAGTACTGTACATCCATGTTGAGTGAATCAGAAGCAAGCGGCATTGATTTGATTTGTGTCTTGACATAGTCCACTGGGCTCTCCATCTCCACGTGTACGCTCCTGATCGTGGCACGTAGAGGTTGAATTTTCTCCTCTGCCTCAATCTTCTCCTCGACGTAGTCTGCAGCCGCCTCCTCAATTTTGGCGTCTAATGTCTCAATAGACTTAGAGATCTTATCTGTTTTGATGCCCATGTTGAGAAGTTCAGTCCGAGTCATCTGAAGACTGCGCTTGGCTGCTAATAGCGTGTTGAGATGTTTTTGAGCTGCATCGACGGGAGCCTGCAGTCCAGATATGCGCTCGACCAATTTAAGAGCATCACTGCTCACGATGTTGGCCTGTACAAGCGATGGATCGTATGGGATCGAGGAAGGCATCGTGATAGTGATTTTAGCTGACGAAGCGATCTGAGAAGAAAGGCTGTTAATGATATAAAAAGTTTTATTTGACTTCGATGCTACTTACTCGTTGTTTCTATCCCACACCATGGCTGCCTGTATACGTTCTGACACTTTCTCATATGTTCTAATGCTAGGCGGAGTCGCCGAAAGGCTCCATGTAACATCTTTCTGAACGTCTTGTGTGAATATCTGCCCAGACACATAATAGAGAAAAAATTGCTGTATATCGCATAGCTGAGGGTGTGATGATTAGGTCATATTGCCCAGCATCTCCTCAGCTGCCGAAGAGAATCCGGCATCTGCTAGATTGCTTGCATACGAACGAATCAAAATTCACCTGAGAAGACTGCGCGAGGATGTAGCGAGTCTTTATGGGTGTGCTACACCAAGATCTGTATGGGTAAGATCTGACTAGTCAATACATAATATGTCGAGCTTTCAGCTACACTCAGGCGGGTTGGATTGCGCGCCGGTTTAAGCGAGCGCTCCATCCGCGCTCCGTCATCACCAGTTAAAAAGGAGGGCTTGCGTGCTCGACGATTATGATCTCCTCAAATGTGATGTCTGACACACTAAGTTAAAAGCTGATGACCTATGGCTGGCTCAACAGTCTCGAGGTGCGGTAGGGAAATCTGGCCAGTCGAAATATTTATATAGGATCCATCTGACTCTGGAATGTGAACTCTTCAAAGATAAACAATCCACACAAGAACGACACTGCAATTGATCACAATTTCTGAACCATTACTCTCAATGGCCTTGCAAGCATCGAAATATGTTGTTGCGGGTAACTTACTACATCTCCCTTTGTGGAAACGATTTTAACTAACTTTTCCAACAGACGCTAAAGATCGGACTGGAAGTGGAATCGTATGGCCACTGCTTCAACGATCCAGATGGAAAAGCCGACGACGTGCTGAAGGATCTCTATGATCCTAAAGGCAAAATATTGTACGTGTTTAGACAGGACACGAAAGGCAATCTCAACCGAGACACTGCACTTGAGCTCTCTGACAAGAATTCGCATCTTGTTGCGACCGCCGAGAGAGGCGCTGGGAAGAGCAGCATCCGCACTGAATTTATCTACGGTGGAGACATCGACCAGCCCTTGAGCCCCGGAGGCGAAAGGAGCAAGAAAGTTGCGCAACGTATACAACAATGGATAAAGTTATGGAGCTCTATCCCCCGCGAGGAGTGGAACACCATCTATGTTCAACCTGGTTTCACTGATACTCCGTCCCAAACATCCCACTTTCCAATTTACCGTTTAAATAAATGTGACACGGATCCTACCGTCATCAGCCAAATCACGATTGGAATGCCACTCGCGGGGTTTGACCGTATTGTCAAGGAAGAGCAACTCTATCGTCACTTCTTTGCTTCGGAGGCACCAAGTGTCAACGAGCGACGAAGAGAAGAAGCACAATGTATCACACAAAAATTTGTGAGCTGGACTGGCAAGCAACGTGGTTGGGTCGGCAATGGATATACCCAAAAGTATGCGCAGGAGACTGCGACAGGCTTTTTGTGTATCGTACAGGCGTACGTCTCTGCGGCCAGGGAGCAGAACCCGGAAGGTTATAACAGATTGAAGCTCAAAGTTCCATTCATGCCACGTACTGATTTTCGTACGATGCTTCATCTCGTCTGCGATACTATGACTTCCACGGCAGCCACGACCTTCCGCAAAGATTTGGCGACCGAGTTCTTCAGCCATGATCATAAGCCCAACCTCAAAGACTTGAAATGGAGTTTTGCAAGTCGAAAAGGATCGCAAGTTGGGGAGATAACCGTTGAGGTCACAAAGTTTTTGAAGGACCTGGAGACTGATTGCGGAGACACCAGCAAACTCACAGATCTGATTACACAGGGAGACACGAACAGCAACTCACAAATCGGTGCACTTGGGAGGAAGGTAGAGAGATTTCTGGATAGTAAAGATGACAAGTTACTAGGACCAATCCTGGAGTTTAGACAGTTAGAGGTTGTGGTGGCAAGTAAGCTAGTGCCGATGTTGCAGAATCTTGAAATGGAGGTAGCTAAAGTCCACAAAGAGGTTTTAAATTCAAACTCCGCCTAAAAGAGAAAAGCAGAGTTACTAATCTAGACTACTCTTAACTATTATTTCTAAATATTTCTTCCTTAATTCTCTTCTCTAATCTTTTACTATAACTAAGAGATATTGTACTTCTTTAGCCTAAATTAATTATAAGAACTCTCTATACATCTATAGTCTTAAAGTCTTTATTAATCTTTTTTTTTATTATTCTTTTATAATTATCTATTTAACACCCAATTCTTAATTTTTAAGAGGGCTATTATAATAGAGTTCTAGGCTTTTATATACTTATTAAGCTATCTACCTACTTTAGCTTAGTAATACTAGACTTAGTAAGTATAGTAATTTATTTTATTTTTAAAGCTATAATAATAAGCGTTAGATTTACTATTAACTATAGAACTATATAGGATACTAAACGGCGAATATAGTTATATTCTTTATTTACTATTAATTATCTAAAAACATATTAGATTTACTACTCGGGATTCCTAAAACATCTTAATAACTATTACCCTAGAACTGCTTAATATAGTAAATATAATTTAACAATTTATGTCTTCCGAGATTTGTATAGAAAGTCTCGAATTTTTGAAAATCCATATTCATCGTTCTCGGGCAATGCAGACTCGAAATCTTTGTTTGTCCACTCACGTGTCCCAATCTTAATTCCTAGTTTTTCTCCTTTACGATGACAAAAATCCAAATCAATAATGACCGGAGCGTCCCCATCCATTAGTATGTTCCTTGGATTAATATCGCAACGAATAAGATCTAAGTTATGAAGGTGCCGAATGCCCTGCTGGATACCCTTCCAACAGAGGTCAATGTCGAAAGGCCGAGAGTCCTCAGTTGCTCTATCTTGCAAAGTTGCACCGTAATTGACGAGGCAGAGGCCCGTTATTTTGTCATCCTCGACCACACATCGCAAAGGTTTAGCAATATTAGGATGGGGAAATGCTCTCAAGGTCTCGAAGACTTTTGCTTCGCTCAGTAGGAGACTACACATTTTTTCGGCTGGGCCCTCGGTGTCCTCATAAAACAGTAGACTAGGTCGCTTAGTGTAACAGTCTTGGGACAATGGCTGAGGTGCTCGTGTGGATTCTTCTGAAGTTGGAATTGGGATAAGGTCGAGTTCATGTATATCGGGTTTGGAATTCATGGAGTAACGACGAGTCGACATCGCATAGTCATATCGATCGGCCTCTCTAAGTATAATCTTTGTGTAGGCAAATGTCCAATCGTCATTCTCTACTTCCCACATCTCGGTTTGTTCGCAAATTTCCGTATTCTACTCTCGTTAGGAAATAGTAATTAAGTTATTGAGCGTACTTACTGAAAAAATCTATTGATTTTAGAATGACAGATGAAGTTTTGAATTGCCAATGACGTTCCAGACTACAGGTCGTGGATTGTATTTGCTTCCTTAGGAGAGAAGGAAGAGATTTTCTGCCAGAGCGGAACGATGAATGATAAATTACGAAATGCCTAGGAAAGTGTGGGAAGTACGTGGGTTTGCGAAAGCACGAAATTTTTCTTTTCTATATGGCGTGATGGAATTCCAATACAAACTCGCATTCACCGAATATCCGAGGCTCATATTTTTGTCAAGTAATTTTGACAACACTAAAACAAGCGAATAATTCACAGCACTAGAATACTATAGCACAACACTACGAGACGCGCTAACCTTAAGGCTATGGAAATTAGCCATTTAACACCAGAAGATAATGGGTAGAATCGTCTTGAGAATTAAGTTTTCAATTCTGTTTCGCTCGTGATACCCTTTATACTGGTAGTGGATTAATACCATCATCGGTAAGGTATGGGGTTCTCGTGTCTCATCGCCCGCCATCGATTACTGGCTCGAATCAAGTCTTCACATCCCTCTAAAGCCCACGCCCACTTTCTTATAAAACCCGGCGTGACCTCCCAGTTTTCTATCGACCATGGGTTTCCCCAATTGATGAAACATCGACGTCCAGTCGTGTAGTCGTCTGGCTCCTCATAATCCTCCATCTCGAGATCGCCGCTCTGAACGCGTGGACGAGTACCAAGGTGGGCAGTAGATGAGGAAGTCATGCAGTTCTTACCATCTGCAATAAAAGGCGCATGAGTTGGGAGCAAGTCCTCGAACAAATCCCTCAGCATATCCTCAGGCACAAAATCTACACCTTTCTTGATCAAATTGTCTCGAAACTTGGGAAAGGGGAACGGGTCAATCCAGGATGTGTGCGCGCAGGTCGTTTGTAGCTGAGTCGGATGAAGTGAGTTTGGAAGATCATAGTGGTTGGGCCGGTCCATGACAACCAGACCACCACAGACGCGTGTTGCGAACTGCGGGATGCGTGTGGTGGAATTTGACCCATCCAGAAAGAGTGCCTTTACAAGGATCAATGATTTATTGATCATCAGTGCATTGCCGACATTGTATTGAATCAAATGAATCTGGTGATCGATCGAGAGAGGAAGAACAACTCGGGAATCACCGGCAGCATTCTGAGTTCGGCCCCTTGTAAAGAACACTGTAGCTAACTCTTGCGACAATGGGACATGATCAGCTGGGTTTTGTGTTGCACCCGTATCCTGCTCTTTACATAGTTCGACTTCACATTGGTTTTGAACCGACCGAACACGTATCTTGTGTCGTCTTTTGAAGTTTACCACCCATCCAGTGGAAAAGGTTGGCGGCACAAGGCCCTTACTTTCATCGGAATGCTCCCAGATTTGACTAGCTTTTGAGGCAATTTCGAGATTGGTGACTCTAACAGACCGTCGTTCAATATCTTGAAGCCAGCACGTGAGCTCTGTTTCAATCCAGGGCCATTGGCAGTCACGTATGCGATAACGAGAATTTACTGGGCCGCCGTTGTCGAGAGATGTGAATTTATCGCTTAGACTGCGACTAATGCTCGACTGACTGATCTCGTAGCCATATTCTGCCTTGAACCAAGCTCTCAAGTCTGCATGAGAAGGTTTTGGAGTCGTTGACTGGAAGTATCGGCGTAACGCACATCGCTGCGAGTGAGGTATTGAGTTCCTGCCCCCAGACTGCCCTCGAAGTGTGGTCGGGGGCGCCATGGGGACAGAATCCGGCACTTTTGCGAGCGTGACTTCTACCATTGTTGGATATTTTCGTTGGAAGCTTAAGGCTTGAGATACTTGAAAAAGCGACTTTCAAGGCCGACTGATTGGTTGGATTTGTAATTCAATCGAAATAAAGTGTGAAGGAAGTTGTGCTAAGCTTCGGTGTCCTTGTGAACAAGAACCTCAGATGGCCGAGTATCCCTATAACACGACGCTCTTGAGTCAGTCAACAAACGGGCTTACAAATAGCTAACGTTTACCGCCGAGCAATAACTAGGCTAGATTCAGGCTAGGTATCCTTCAAAAGCGACGCCAAGGCTAAATCGTTGGATTAAAGTTTGTTGTGTTGCACCGTGCACGCTTTTCGTTTCAACATAGGGGCTCGAATCCCTAAAACGCGACGCAACATGCATTGAATTCTCACACGACGACGATATGGATTTATGCGTTTGTCCGAAGTCTTGTTGCGACTTGTTTTTGTATTGTTCAGCAATTGCAGTCCGGCGTTAAGAAATTTGTACATCCGTTGGCATAGGTATAATAAGTAGGCGTATCATCATGAACAAAAGAATGCCAGAATTCAAACACTTCAATTCCATTCGATCATATCTCATCTAAAGACTCATCTTTCACGTTCTTATCAAATCCTGCCTCCAACTCTAAATAAAATCAAGGATTTACAATGTCTCGCTACGCCGAAGCTCACAAGAACCCAGCAGGACCTGGAGATGCGCGTCCTACAGCTCTACAGATCATCAAAGATGAAGGAGTTGAAGGCAAGCTCGTCGGAAAGGTCATTGTTATCACGGGTACTTCTTCTGGAATTGGAATCGAGACAGCTCGTGCCCTGGCTCTCACAGGCGCAAGACTGTTTTTAGTCGCTCGAGATTTGGGCAAAGCCGAAAAAGCGCTCGAAGGGATCTACACCCCCGGAAAAGACGAACTCATTGAGATGGACAACACTTCCCTAGGAAGTGTACGCACCGCTGCAAAGACAATCCTCGAGAAATCTAACAACCAAGTCAACATCTTGATCAACAATGCTGGAATCATGGCTGTGCCAGACCTACAGTATACCAAAGACGGCCATGAGCTTCAATTCGGTGTCAATCATCTCGCACACTTTCTGCTATTCGAGCTCTTGAAACCGGCTCTACTCGCTAGTTCCAGCAAGAGTCTTTCGTCTCGAGTCATCAATGTTTCCTCCTCCGCTCATCACATGGCAGGTCTCAACAAGAACTCTGATTACAACTTCAACTCAACCGAATACACCCCTTACGGCTCATACGGACAATCGAAAACCGCCAACATCTACATGGCAAATGAGATCGAGCGTCGCTATGGCTCTAAAGGTCTGCACGCTACCAGCCTTCATCCAGGCATGATCCAGACCAATCTCATGCAATTCCTAGATCCGGAAGTCGTTCAGGGCATGCTAGCCGCCAACCCTGGAATCGAAAATAATTTCAAGTCGCCAGAGCAAGGTGCTGCAACGACAATTTGGGCTGCTATCGGCAAGGAATGGGAGGACAAAGGTGGAGAATACCTTTTTGATGTAGCAAAGACAGAGCTTGGCAAAGAGTCGGGTACTATGTTGGCTGAGGGTTATGCGGACTATGCCTACGACGAGGAAGCTGAGGCTCGTCTCTGGAAGGACTCCTTGAAGATTGTTGGGTTGACGGACAGTGCATGAGACTTTTGCTTCGGGGGGTCAGCTTCTATTGTAGCTTGCAAGAATAGGTCCAGATATTAAAAATAAATTCAATCTCACCCATGAGACATCTTGTTAGCTATCATGCCTTGGTCGCCGAAACTTCCAACATCTCATAATCAGATCAATATTTTCATAGAAACCAGTTCAGGCATAACGTGACATGCCCTGGAAGCGGATGCTGAGTTTCGGAATATGACTAGGGACTCCCTGACTCTTGTAAAGTTCACCAACATGATTCCGATGAAGTGTAGTAAGAGATCGGACATCGGAACTTGTGTGAAATTTGTTGATTTGTACGATTACTCTGCAAGTACTCTACTCTTCCAGGAAAACTTCTATAAAATCTACTACTTTTCAATGCGCAAACCGGAAATCCTTTCTCCTCGAACCCGACAGAGTTGTGTTATCCCTATAGTCCCGTTGTTGCTCCGGTGTCAACTTCGCCCACTCACGATCCCTCTGCTTATTTCTCTGCACATAATACCATTTTGTGAATAGGAAGAGTCCGATGGATAGAAAGTTGACAATCAGCAGGTTTCGATTACCGCGACGGTACAAGGGCTTATCGTCCTGGCGATACATGAAATTTGAACAAATGTTCCCGAGTTGCACTGACATGTTGTAGAATGCGGTGGAGACAGATCGAGCTCCGACGTTGTTGGAGTTTTTGGATGCCCAACCGACGAGAATGGCATGACAATAGGGATACGAGAGAAGCACTGTTGTTAAGGCAAACGTACCCCAGGCGTTGGTTAAGGATCCAGGCCAGAAGCGCAAAGCAATAATGCAAGGCAGTGTCCAGATTGGCTGGAGTATTGCGACCATAGCGCGTTGATTTGTTCTCTCACTTAACCACGTAAGTCCAAGGAGCGTGATGATGTGAGCAAGTGAGTATGGTATTGTTAGCAAATTCGTGTTGAATGTACTGAAGCCGAGTGACTTCAATGTAAGAGTGATGTAAGTTGCTGGTGGCGCTTGAGGGATGTAAGCAATCATTCCTATCGCGTATAGGGGCCAAAGATCATAATCTTTTGCCGCCTCCCAAAGACGGCGGGGCGTGATGGCTTGTCGATTGTGCATGTCACCCTTTGAAGGGTCGTCTCGAAGAACCCTGTTGACGACAATCTTGACCTCGCGGTCAGTGAACCACCCATTCGGTCTGAACCAGGTTTTGGTCTGTACTGCCGATGCTGGCATCATAAAGAAAGAAGCGATTCCAACACAAAGTGTGATGAGACCCTCGATCAAAAACAGCCACTGCCATCCGCTCCAGCCTTGAATACCCCGCATACGTAGAAGACCAAAAGCCATGAGCGAAGTGATGATGGTCGTAGTAGAGAGCGCACACCAAAAGAAGCTTAGTCGAGTTGGTAACTCCCGTGAAGTGTAGAAATAGGACAACCAGAGGACAATGTCTGGGATGAAGCCGCCTTCCAATAGACCCAACAGGCAGCGAGTGACATAGAGACCCGTTCGGTTATGGATTGCACACTGAGACATAGCGACAATTGACCAAAGACTAATTTGCATTGGGATCCATCTATCTGGTCCGATTTTCTTTGAGATCAACTGAGACGGCAGCTCAGCTAAGAGGAACGAGAACAGAAAAATGACGTTTCCAAAGTTGTAGTCTGTGGCTGTTAGTGAGTAATAATCAGACAGTCATGGTATGCATACCATTCGTATTGACTTTTATATCCTTCAGCAGATTATCGGCCGCTGCTTGAATCAAGTTGCCTCTGTCGACCTGCAAACCAAAGAACATGACACACTAGTGCCGCAATTATTAGAAACTCTTTCTCGACATAGATCGCCGCAAACTCACTGCCCACAAACAAACACGCCAGTCCAATCTTCTCACAAGCCTTCTCTCCTCTTCCTCGGTCCAAGTGAAAGTAGGATCGAAAACATGACGACACTCATACTGCGATTTCTCATAGGCTGTGGTCCAATATTCGGCAACCTCGGGGTCTAGGAAAGGATTCTTCTGCAATGCCAGGCCTTCTTCATCAGAATCCGAGATACTGGAAGTCAAGTCTCGATCTTTTGGTACAGGATCGCTAAATGAGGTAACGGTGTCGTAGTGAAGCTTGTCATGAGGCACAAGCTTCGCCGAGTCGTGTGGTTGGACAAAGGAGGCGGCATCTTTGGAGTTTGACATTGTGAATAAGGCTCCTTGGGGTAGTTTGTAGGCAGATAGTGCTACGCATCGCTTCTTATGGGAGTTCAATAGCGAGAGAACTTCAAGGGTGGTGGTAAATTGCGAGATCCGAACGACAATTGCGAACCTGCAGCAAAAGCCCACTGCACCCTCCACCAGACTCTAAGATTGACCTGGGAAGGATAAAAGACGGAAGGTGTATTCTAACAGGCAACTCATCCCGGTATGATATTTAGAGATGGTCGGGATATGCAAACATGCATGCCATGCACCCATCGCAGCGGGTACCCCTAGAATGCACCGTGACTCGGAACAGTTGACCAAAACCTCAGTTTTGAACGAGCAAACAAAACAAACTATCAATATTTCTTCTGAGCCAAGCACTTATCTTACCACTCCCTCAAGCTTTGCAACCGCTCTTGGTCACGAAGCTTAGAAAAATAGCCAAAAGCCAATAAGTTTCCACTAACACGCAATCGAGGTGGGCCATGAAGTGCTTGATCAAGCCGTGATAGCCAATTATACTGCGGATCACCCCTTAGGAAAGTCTCTTTCAATGAAAAAGGTTAGCAAGCGAAGTGGAAAGGGGGGAAGTTTGCCATCCCACCCCCACACTTCCTCACTTCAGATGCATAGCTGTATGAGACAATGCCGACATTGATGGCATCATGAAATAGGGGTCCTCTGATTGCTCAATTGAAGCGTTCTTTCCTGGGCCGCCATGTGGTCTGGACAATTAGAGCATTGTGGCGAGTTGAGAAAAGCTGTCCGACCATGAATACCGCGATGTGTTATCGCACCTATCAGCACCGTGCCGTTCGATGGACATAGCTCGGACTTATGAAAAGGACTTTGCTAGCAATTGGTTTTCTGTTTGCGATGATGGATTTGAGTTTTTGCGCGTTCGTTCGTCATATGCTCCATGTCGTGGCGTGCTTTGGTCTTGCTTCAACCGAAGTGGTTCACGTCACGTGCGTTGACCATCATGTCTCTCGGAAGGGGTTCTTTTCAAATTTAATTGCTGGACACAAAATGATTGAAGTCATGTTTAAATTAAATGTGTACTGAGATTGAAAATCAATTCAAGGAAATAGAGTTGATGAAGCACGACGCAAATAACAATTTATAGTAACAAATGCATCAATTGACTACTATTACGCTACTACAACATCAACCTAGATTAATCCAAGTTAAGGAAGCTAAGCCGACGCTTTTGCAGCTATCTGAGCTAGATCCTCGCGTCTGCTCTTGCTAGCCGGGTCAAAGAATGGTCTTTCTCCAACACTAACAGTCCTCACACCATATCTCTCACCCTGGTCCTCGATATCATAAGTAGCAGTGTGGAAGACAGAACGGTTATCCCAGATAGCAATATCATTCTTGTTCTGCCACTTGAATCTCACTTGAAGGTCGTGGTTGTCGACCAGCAAACGCGAGAACCATTTCAGAAGAGCCTTGCTCTCCAGTTCAGTGATACCATTGATATGAGAGATGTGACCACCGACGGGAAAGATTGATTTCCATCCGGTGACAGGGTTCGTTCGAACAACAGGGTGTACAGCTTTCAATTCCTTTCCTACATTGTCGGGAGAGCCACGCGGCTTTTCGTATATTTCAAAACCCCCTCGCTGTGCTGCTTCGATGAAGCCTGGTTGATGGAAGGTTGTGGTCAAGCCCTCCAGGAACTTCTGGTATGGTGCAGAAATTCGATCATAAATCTCATATCCAGACGCCCATAAAGTGTCGCCACCAGTCTTGGGCAGTATCTCCAACCTCAGACTTGAGTAGTCTGCCGGTGCGGGCTCAAAAGCAATATCGGAGTGCCATTGGCCGGAGTTCTGTTTCTTCCCTTTCGCTTCCGGTGAGTCGATTCTAGAATTATCCTTGTATAGTTTCTTGTTCAACTCTGAATCGATGGTGCTGATTTCTGGATCAGAGACACGATAATCTTCTCTTTCGGAGTTCAGAATAGGATGGATGTGGAGGCCAGAGCTGGCTGGCTTCCCCGACAGGATACCAAGCTTTTGCACAAGTTCTTTTTGAAGCTCAGCAGTCAGGTCATTTTGAGCACGGAAGAAGACCACTCCGCGTTGAGAAACTTTTGAGAAGCAACGTTAGCTGCTATACAGACATGACCTATTTTTCCACTTACTGATAAGCGCGAGTTCCCGTATAAGGTCGTCTGAATTAGAAGCTTTAATCCACTGAGCAAGTTTGGCATGAGGATACTCTCGCCCAATCACTGGCGTGGTGTCGAAGTGCTCATATTGATCAAGAGCACCAGTAGCCTTCACCCAAGGCTTTGAGTTGTTGGACTTTGCTGCTGAGACTGGGAGGGGTGCAACGGGTTGGCTTTCGGTTGCGGAGGGTGCCATGGTTGTGGAATTACTTTGCGAGGCACTGTTTCTGTAGACGCTTTGTGGTTTTGAGCTTCAATCCTTCTCGGGGAGTGGAAGATTCGAGTAGCAGTTTTGAGCGACAAGGAAGGCGAAATCATAGTTCAGGTAACGGATTGCGTTGGCATATATGTAGGCAAGCTTGGATAGAGAACGGAAATCAGATAGAAATCCTTTTTAGGAACATATCTTCCCCCCACGTATGACAACATTCTTCACGATCGTGACGAACTTATCTACAAACAAAGACAACTTCAAAATTAGAGGGCGAGAGCGGGGACCTGCAAGCCAAGAGTGGTGCGTTGATGTTTGGTGTATCTCGGAATTCGAAAAGTGTACCTAGGTAGGGGATGCGATTGTTTTCTAAGGAGGGGTGATTTGGTCATTCATACCCCGTCTTGCGCAACACTTGCGTCTTACGAATCATGGCGGGGAACTGCACAGTTTGAGATCAGCGACAAGACACCGTTTTGCAATGGGTAGACATTGTCCCACAAATTGTGACAACTAAGTTACCTCCCGCAAGATTGGAACTTCTGCAGTTGCTCGATCCGAAGGGTTGGTCGCTCCAGGTCCGTTGAGGTTTAGCACTACTGAAAATAATTGTCTAAAGTAGCTTAAAGCCCCAATCTCCTATTTAAATTGTACAGTACTCTTCCCATTGAAATCTCGTAGCGTGATTGAGATTATTTGAAGCGGTACTCAGTCCAGGAAATTGTGATATCGGAGACGGTTGCTGTATAACACGCGGTTCAAAATGCCAAATGTGTTCTATATTGGATACAAAGTAGGCGCTCTTGTAAATGAATCTAATGTAAACGCGCTGCAACAAAAAGGTATAATCTAAGTGTGAATGCTTCCGATCAAAAGGGAGTAAGATGGAGTAGGAATCTGAATCATTCAATGCGCTTCTTGCCCTCCTCTGCGTTGGTGTATCTCGAGGTACTTAGCCCTCGTTCATGTCTGGCAACGAATTGGCCAATAACCTTGTCCTTTCGTGCATTGGTGATGGCTTCATTGTAGCCTTCCGTAGCCCAAGGTCGTGGATTAAGTTTGGGCCAATTTACCTATCCAAATTAGCGTCGACGCACATGTAGCACCAAGCCAGCGACTTACATAAAGCATTCCATTTCGATAAATAAAGTTAAGACACCAGCAACCGACTGCAAACCAGAATAAAATGAAAATTCTCACAGGGAGAACTGCTGCGTCGGGCAGTCGTCGAGTGAAGGTCCCAACAAAGACAAAGAATGTGCAAAAGGCAAGAAGATATGGGATCGCCTGAATAAGTAGTGGGCGGCGGTCTGCAAACACTGTATAGGACGAAGGGTTGGGAAGGTATGTTCCCAGAAACAGATCGAAAGCATCCTGACGTGGCCCATCCATGTAATTATTTCTGATATATCTCGAAATTGAGTTTTGAAGATCTTGCAAGGCGCCTGCTTTTGTTCTCTCACCCGTGCGTGTGAAATCAGTTTTGAGAGCACCGGTTCCGGAATAAGATTTGGAAACGACGTCAGCATTGTCAGCCCATACTTTGCGAAACAAGAATTCGAAAGCAGCATCAGATGTGAATGTTTCGCCACGAGTGAGAATACCCAAATCTGTGAGTTGGCGGTTGAGAGTCCAGCGAGCCATCATGCTCTGTACTACGTTGGTTCGATCGAGACAGTCCATACAATTCGTACGGACTACGCTTGTTTGCCGGTTTCGTACCTCCAGACCACCCTCGAATGATGCAGGCATATCCACAGCCCGGAAATATTGCTGTTTATCGAGGGCTTCCTGCATTCTATCTAGAAGCAATTGAGCTCGATGCCATTTGAGACCCTTGGTCTCGTTATGAAAATCAAAATAGATGTAATGGATGCGATCGAATTCTTGCTGCCGGTTGCTTGGCTCAATGACACGAAACTTCTCGTCGGATAATTGATCTTGTGCCGTACGTTCTTTGGAGCTCCCGGATTGTAGAGCTTTGACTAATTGTTCATAAGCTTCTTTCACCTGTTTCTCACGACCTTTCTGGTTTACAAGATTGACTAGATAATTGTCCCCATAGAGTCGTATTTGCTCGTCAAAATGCGCTCTGGCAGCGGGAAGCGCGGACTCAATCCCTCGCACTTGCAGCTTAGGTGTGTAATGAAGCGTGTTGATTTCTGCCCAGTACACTGGAACACTGCCTCTTGTCTGTACGTAGGAAAGGATCTGTGCCTCTTTCCCACCAGAACCCCCCATCTTGCCATTTTGGATACCTCCCCCTCCAGCGAAACCCGCAGGACCGCTGGAATTGTCGTTCAAAACAATGATTTGCTCGGTCTCGTTAAAGTTCGAGACATGTCCTTGCTCATCAATTCCTCTGGACATGTATCTGGCCCCTGCTCGATGGCGGGAGCGCCGCGTAATCAATACGAGGGTCAATGGTGTTGACTTGACGGTCGTGTTTTGGATTTCAAGCATGCCAAACATAACAGGCAAGATATAGGCATCGGCGCCAGGTTGCTGGGCATGTTGGTGTCGAGTTCCAGATGTTCTGAAGTCGATAAGGTCAGACTGAATAAAGCGATTCCAAAAGAAGCGGTCGTCGGCGCGTTTCCATAATGGTTGGGCGGTGTCTAGCTGCGCCTGTCGCTGGAAGGAGTTTGTGATGTCGAAAGAGTATGAGAAATATAGCGGACTGGTTTTAATGAAAGTCTTGAGCAAGGTCAAGTATGTGTCTTCGTCTTGGTCGTGGAGGGGTCGTTCGCGAAGCGGGAGAAATTCCGTGGCAATGACTTTGTATATCATATGGCCCTTCAGTCTCTTGATCGGTTGGGCTTTCGTTATCACGATTATGTACTTATCTGCCATATCGTTAACTACTAATCGCGCTGTTCTCGTTGCGCCGAAAAGTCTTACCCAGCCGCAACTTGATCATGCCCAGTATGCCTGCAATGCTGGAAACGCGCTTCCCTCCCAACAATTGGCCATCATTGAGGCGGATATCTCCAGAGGGTCGGTCAACTACCAGCGTAGGGGCAGATGGAGAGGAAGGAGACGTGAAGGCGTAGTATGACGCCGAGGCGTGAACATTGATATCTCGAAACGGGAGGGTAGCCATGACTGTTGGAAAGCTAGCTCTAGGAAAGCGAGTTTGACGGCCCGAACCGCAGTTGAGATGGAGGCTAATGTGCGATCGAGAAGCGCATATGCCTGCTTTGCTGAGTTGTGGTTGAGATGGGATTACTTGAACTGATCAACAAAAGAAGGCTGGAATCGATAGCTGTCTTCTGTGAGCCTTGCCGACAGGGAAGCAGGGCATTTGAGCTTTACTAGGCCCACATCTACGTTTGGATAGACAAGGCTTGCCTCTTGATGGCAAACAGTGAACCAGAGGAACTTTGCAGATGCTGTTTTAAGGGAGTGTACATGTTCAGGCCCGGAAGAAGTAAATATCTTCTACGTTCATTGACTGAGAATATGTCTACAAACTACCTGGGTACCTAGGTAGACTTTCATGCTGCGATGCGTCGTCATTTCAAATCACGTGCCGTTACTTGTTACCTGGAGATGTGGGCGAAGGATTACGTGGCGTGGCTTGAGTAATGTCACTGTCACGTGGCGCTCATAGCGTCGCCTTCCTGAATCCGACGGGTCCCAGGTCCCTTCGAGACATCGTCACCCAGAGCTGCACCAAAGAATAGCACAACCTCTTCTTTCTACCTGCCCAACCCAGCAAAGCACGAACGAGCTTCTTCATATACCCGGCCACCAACCCGCTTTGAACTCTGGATTACCTTCCACCCATTCCTTTTCCCGACCTCGACTTAAGCAATCTCACCTTATCCAAACATGGCATCTCGCAGCCAGCCAGGCTCCCGCGCGGGTAACTCGAGATTCGCGCAGTTCAAGCTTGTACTATTAGGTAGGCAAAACGGCGGTCCCTGATATCTTCATTTTCCTCTCAAGACTAATTTAGTAAACAGGGGAATCTGCCGTGGGCAAGGTACGCCGACTTCGTTGTGCTGGGGGTGGTCTGGGACTAATACTTGTGTAGAGTTCTATCGTGTTGCGGTTTGTCAAGGTGAGCGCAACTGCAAAAGAGTTTTAAGTGTATCTCTAACCAGCCTCCCGCGCAGGACCAATTCGATTCATACCGTGAGAGTACCATCGGGGCCGCCTTCTTAACACAAACGATATCCCTTGACGACAATACAACGGTCAAGTTCGAGATATGGGATACCGCAGGCCAGGAGCGCTACAAGTCCTTGGCTCCCATGTACTATCGAAATGCGAACTGCGCGGTGGTGGTATATGATATTACCCAATCGGTAGGCTATAGATATAGATACGGCTCAGAAGTTGAGGCTGACAACGAGTGTGCTAGGCGTCGTTGGACAAAGCAAAGCAGTGGGTCAAAGAGCTCCAGCGGCAGGCAAACGAGAACATAATTATCGCCTTGGCTGGAAACAAGCTTGATTTAGTTACTGAACAACCCGACAAGCGTGCCATCCAAACAGCCGATGCTGAGGCATATGCTAAAGAGGCTGGATTACTTTTCTTCGAAACATCGGCGAAGACGGCAGAGAACGTGCGCGAATTGTTCACGTCGATCGCGAAGAAACTTCCATTAGATCAAGCCGGTCCAAGGAATCCAAGAGCTGGCGTTCGAGGTGGTGTAGAGCTTCGACCTGAAACGCCTGGAACGCAAAGCAATGGCCCATGTAATTGCTAGATGAGGGGTGGATATGATTACGGACATCTTGTTTTTCGACATTCGTGGCATACTTTCACGGCGATAGATATCTTCAACTTCTCCTGTTGGTCCAGAATGGGTTCTCAAGACGGATCCAAAATAGACCTCCCAACCAGAGGAGGTATTGCATGGTGGAATACTGTTTGGCACCTAATGAATCACCCTGTGCAAGCCTGATGGAGCAGCTCTTTTAATAAGTCGGTGTGGCTTGGTTTCGTGGTCTTGGATCGGTTGGTAGTCGAGGGAATATCCTCTTGCAAGGCGCGGGTCTTTTACTGAATTGAATTATTTTTGTTCTTTAGCATTTTGGGATGTAAGATATGCAACATGCAATAGAGCACAAACATATGAATCTTGAACGAGACAGTGCTGGCAGTGCTGTGCTGGACAATTTATTTCCTCGCTGATGGCTACCATACGATGTGAGATTGAAAGCCCTTTCAGGGACTGGGAAGTTTTATTTTGGCCACAGCGACTATTTCCATTGTAAATTTGTCCTTATTATATCCACTGCTTTAAGAATACCCCTTGAGGGACCATTAATCGATTCCCTAGTCAGGACTACGTACTACCAAGGTAAATCGTAAGTACTCGTAAAGGTCTTAATGGTCGAGTGAGTGAGTATCATACCGATGATGAAAGCTTGGCACTGATGCTTGAAGCTTTGACCACCAAATTGCGAATGCGGAATCTCAACCTTGGGTTTTTCGCGAACCTGCCAGGTCCAAGTCGTATCAACAACCTCAACATCCATTCTCCAACCCTCGGCAGCCCGTCATGCTGCGCGCATCTCTTCGCTCACCTCGGGTGCTGGGCCCCAAGTCGGTTTCTAACACGGCCGGCCTTCAATGGCACTCCATTCAAGCAGCTCGGGTGAGTTCAGCGCAGCTTTCTGAAGCTCGACATACGCATGTCTATTTATTGCTCAATTGCCCGTTGCCTATTGCAAGTCTGCGAATGCTAACTTTTCTGTGCGATATAGAGAGGATATGCAGAGACAGCAAAGCCATCCATTGGCAATTCAAAACCTGTCGTTCTGCCTGGATCCGCGAGCGCGACTTCTCCGCAGCCTCCACCACCTCGACAGCCCATGATCCAAGGAGCTCCTACACCCACAAAGCCGACCACAAATCCTACAATTCCTGCTCATAACGTCCCATTGACCCCTCCGCCGCCGCCAACGAACAACGTTGTCAAACCAGCTCCATCTGCGACTCCCCCTCCTCCACCACCTCCGCCGCGGAAGCCACGAGGCCGCGTTCGCAGATTTCTGACCGCACTTGTCCTGTTAACAGCACTTAGCTTTGGTGGAGGTGTCTATTATTCCAGAATCAACGACAACTTCCATGATTTCTTTACCGAATACATTCCCTTTGGAGAAGATGCTGTGCTTTACTTCGAGGAGAGGGAGTTCCGAAAGCGATTCCCGCCCACCACGACCCGTAAACCTCGAGACACCGGTGATAGAGTGAAAATACCCAGTCAGTCCGGCGTATCGTGGAGAGTTGCGGAGGACAACAAGAGTGCTACTGCGCGACACGCCAATGCCTCAAAGGATACCCCAAAGCCAAGGGAAGCAATCCAGGATCCTGTTGGGACCAAAACTGAAGAGAAAGTCAAAGTCGTTGAAGCTGCAAAGAAAGAGGCGGCTGTACCTAATTCTCAGTCTTCTGAGACAACACTACCACTTGGAAAGGCTCCAGAGGGAAAATCACCAGTGGTGCAGTCGCCAGTTAAGCCAGGCCAGCCAGTAAAAAAGGAGACAGCTCCGTCATCCACTACAGCTAATGCTATTCCGTTCACCGCTCCAGAAGTCGATCAACCTTCAAAGTTTCCTCCCGAGGTTACTCGCATTGACCCCATCAAAGTCAATGATGCGAATGAACCAGTGGTTCAAGATCTGGTCAAGATCATTAACGACATCATCACTGTGGTAAACGCGGACAATTCCAATTCTAGATTTTCGACTACGATTGACAAAGCCAAAAGGGAGGTTAGCAAACTTGGCGGCAAAATTAAAGCTCTCAAGGACGAGGCAGAAAAGGATGCGACCTCGAAAATCAACAGCGAGAAGGAGGATTTCGACCGGGCCGCAAAAGAGCTGATTCGCCGCCTTGAAGCTGAAATGGCCAAGCAACAATCACAGTGGCAAGAAGAGTATCAAAATGAACGCCAGAAGATTCAAGAAAATTATGAGCAGAAGCTGAAAGCCGAGGTTGAGAGGGCACAACAGGTCAACGAGCAGCGTCTCAAAAATGAATTGCTCAAGCAAGCAATTGATTTGAAGAACAAATTCATGTCCGATGTGAAGACTCAGGTGGAAGAGGAACGTGACAGTCGGTTGGGAAAGCTCACTGATCTTTCAAAGACTGTGAATGATCTCGAGAAACTGACTACGGATTGGAATTCTGTCGTGGATGCGAATTTGAAGACCCAACATCTCCACGTGGCCGTTGAGGCTGTTCGTGCGAATTTGGAGAAAAGTCAAGTTCCTCGACCTTTCGTTCGCGAACTTGCGGCTTTGAAGGAAATTGCATCTGATGATGAAGTCGTCAACGCAGCTATTGCATCAATTAATCCAGTAGCATACCAACGGGGTGTTCCTTCCTCATCCCATCTCATCGACCGATTTCGACGTGTTGCGAGCGAGGTACGCAAAGCTTCTCTCCTGCCAGAGGATGCCGGTGTTGCCAGTCACGCCTCGAGTTATATTTTGAGCAAAGTTCTATTCAAGAAGAAAGGCCTTGCGACAGGCGACGATGTTGAGAGTATTTTGACAAGAACGGAAACATTCTTGGAAGAGGGCAATCTGGACGAAGCTGCCAGAGAAATGAACGGCTTAAAGGGGTGGGCAAAGACGTTGAGCAAAGACTGGATGGGTGAGGTTAGAAGAGTACTTGAAGTGCAACAAGCCTTGGACGTAAGTTCATCCTCATCCCGGATTGTTGATATAAGCAAAACTAACGTCAAATAGGTAATTGCTACTGAAGCGCGGTTGCAAAGTCTGAGGGTTGAGTAAAATTATCGCTTCCATTTGTACATGAGGTTTGGTGCGGTCCAGATGACCGGCATCTTTGTATGAGATAGAAATAGACATGTATTCAAAAGTAGACTGAGTCTGGCTGCCGCAATACCTTGTTTTCTTTTAAATATCGATGTCTAAATTGCAGCAGGCGATGTACACATTGGCAATACTTCACGAACAGGGAAGCTCTCGGCGCTCCAGGGTGGCACTTCCAGCATTAAGATTGACGTATATTACTAACGGGCATTTTAGAGAATACTCTGTCTATTCTGTTTCTAGTGGCTTACATACACGCATCTTCGCGACGAATTTCTCTTCCGTTAGCCCCATCACTGATAGCCATCACGTCTATCAACAATGCGATTCGGCTGGCTTGTACCACTCAAACGCTCGTTCGTTCACGGGTGGTGGCGAATCTTACAGTGGCGAAAGGATCTATGTTTGGACTCGAAGCGGCTGCAGTCACGACTGGAGATTTGACTCCGGAATGGTATATTGCGTTAACGAAATTATGGAGTACATGTGCTGTTGATATAGTTACATCCTACGCCTCGACCTCTGTGCAATATGGTTTAGCACCTGCGAGTTTAAGAAGTTTGTCCGTCAGTTCCGGCTCGGTGGAAGGTCTGTCACGATGCAGTAGATCGGCCTTCCCGAATCTCTGAATCTTATCTGCCTTCCAAAAGTTTCTGTGAGGCCAATGGGTCTACCAAAAATCAGTATCAGACACGAATTTCAATAGGAAGAGGGTAATTGCAGACTCACCGTACGCTCTCTTGCCTCGAATATTTGCTTCTTCTTCGCCAGTTCTTCTTTCGATGAGAAAGATGCGGGTGTGTAGCAGACGTCTAATCCAACAGGTAAGTATTTGAGATTTTGAGCATTGGGAATGGACACTTACAGAACAGAGCTCTTGTCTGCTTGCTCACAGGACGAACGTTCCAGTGGACCAACCGACTATCCCAGAGTATAAGGTCGCCCGGACCACAATTCACCTTCACCTCCACCGCGCCATTCTCTTCAAACCATTTTCTCTCTTCCGCATTAAATCCATGCCAATCATCCGGGACCACACCCCACTCAGCTTTCTTCTCTGTGCCGTGGATCTTGAAGAACTTTTCGTTGAGCACATGCGAGCCTTTCAGCACCATCAATCCACCGTCCACGTTTCCGTTCGGACATAAGTTTAAGATGCCTTGGATACACTGGATTCCTTTTAGGTGAGGGCTTTGGTCAACGTGCTCCCATGGCGTACCCGGGCCTGGCGAAGGTCCGGGAGGAGGGAGGGTAAGGTTTATACCGTCGAATGAGGATAGTAGTTCGTCTGTTCCCCAGATTGTCTTGAATGCGTCGAGGACTCCTGGTTCTCTGTTAAGCGAGTGTCAGCTTTTCCGTGGTTACTTCAGGAAAGGGCAGGCAACATACTGTCTCGCATCCCAAACGAATTTCTCATGAGCGACTGAATATCCATGATACATTCCTCCCTTCCAATGGGCGGGTAGATTCTCTTCCGTCCATGTGTCTGGGTTGTGACGGTCGAATCCGAGTGGAAATGTCTCAAGCCATTGGATCATGGAGTCTTTGTACTTTTCTGCGCTGTCTTCTGAAATCGCTTCCTTGATGACAACGAAGCCGTCTCTGAATAAGTCATCTCGAAAGTCGCCGTAGGATTTGGTGGTATCCGGTAGTTCCGTGAGTGAGTGAGGCATATTGAAGTTTGTCTAAACGAGATTGTCAATAATTTGATGATTTAAAGCGGAACGACGATAAAGAAGAATCTGATCAAAAATGCTCTCAATTCATATTGGGACTATAAATATTTCACGTTTCTATATACTCTCAGTTCTTCAAAATCTAATTGATGGAAGTAGTAATTGCTTCGAATTGTGGATCATCGTCGACCGCGGGCCGATGAAAGTTAGTTGTGCCAGAGAGCCGAGGGTGGGATATTCTCTTTCCATCCGCGGCCGGTCCCGAATCTGATGACAAGTAAGCAAGTTGTCCGAATCCTCAATCTATAAAAGTTCCCCCGCGGGCGCGGCGCTTGAATTGAAAGACAACAAAACCCCCAGACTTCCCCATAATAAACATGAACGGCGAACACAGCCAGGCCGACCCTGAACATTCGGAACGCCGCGGATCAAGCCTTCAACTCAGCCGGCAGTATCGGTCAAAGAAGAATCAACCGTCAGATAGTAACATTCTAATATAGAAATGATTTGCCGACTGACGTAAATAGTTGTGATAGCTGTCGTCGGCGGAGGGTTGGCTGCGTTCGTGAAGTTGACCAAACCAGTTGTACTTTATGCCGCTTCCGGGGAACCTCGTGTACCTTTGAGTCTCGACCTATTCCTAAAAAGACCTCTTCTTCTCATGTCCAGACTAAGACCAAGGCACCGCGTGAGTTCTCTCTGAGGCCGGTGAGTTCGATACATGCTCCGCCTCCGAGTATTGAGCCAGAGGATATTACACAAACATCTACCATTTTCAAGAGTAGAACATGTCTCTATGGAGGACCCAGCAGTGATCAAGACCCTCACTTACTCAGGCATTTGGCCTTTGATAGTACCAATCGTTTCGGAGATGCAAATTGGATGGTATGGCGGATGTTGCCGCGTGCTCAAGATCCTGTCTTCTTCACAGTAAATCACTGCCCAGATAACTCTGATGGACGCTTATACGTACAGGTAATTCCCAATGCACACCTAGATGCACATGAAGATATATACGATACGAAGTGGCTAGACTCCATCGTCTCCCCGTTTCAAGATGTAGTTATTGACGCCTATTATCGACATGTGCACCCAACATTCCCGATCTTAGAACCACAACAGCTTTTGAAGCAAGCGATTTCCGAGCAGCGAGTACCAGCATCACTTCTTGGAGCAATATACACGATAGCGCTACCTTTTCTCGATAACTTGGGTCAATTTACCTCCGGTAAAAAGCCAGATGTGTATGCGCTATATTTCTACGTCACAACAGCCCTGGGTTACGAGACCATGACCCCAAGTTTGCGTACTGTCCAAGCAAACGTTATCATTCTACAGACCCCTCCTGTCATAATACGGGAACCTAATCTACCAGGTGCTTGGACTCGTACCTCCTCGGTACGTTCGTTCAGTTGTGGTTCTTACAACATCAACTCATGACTATAGCTTCTCGCATTAGGACAAGAGATTGGTCTTCATCTCGATCCAACTGGGTGGAACATCGATCGACAGGAACAAAAGTCGCGCAAGATTGCTTGGTGGATAATCTACGTGCAAGAGAAATGGTACTACTGACTTCCAATCATCAATGTTCAATCTAATACCGGCAGGCTCTCGCACTGGCTTGGCTACCCAAGTCATATTCTCGCACACAGCTGGACAGTTCCGCCTCTAGCTATCGGCGATTTCTCCGACGAAAAGGATACCATTACTTTTGACATGATCAGTTCAGCCAATAAGTTCATTGCCCTCACAGAGTTGACTTTGATCCTGGGTGATGTTTTATCCTCGTTTTACACCCAGCGTCCTGCGCGTCCGAATGCAAATCAAATTCTGCTTGAGGATGAACGTCGAATATTGCACCAACTAGATGAATGGAAGGTGAGGAATCGGTGGTCAGTGACGAATCCGCATAAACTTCCTAATGGTATGCATCTCATTCTCTTGCGCTGAATTACTACCTATCGATCACCGCTGAAAAATCTTGGCTGAATCATACTAGAATACTTTATTGTATTTGCTTACTCTACAATCCACCTATCGGTCTGCAGAGCCGTGCACGCAAAAACAGAATTCCCCATCGAAGCTACCAAGGAACGTGCAATGACTGTTTTCGATGATTTGATACACGTCTTGAGCAACTTGCAACCTCAAGCTGTCGACATGTTGTGGCTGAGCTGTACGACCCAAGACCCTCATCAAAGCCCGTTCGCAAGATGCTAACTCTTAGCCAGACTGCAAGGGATGCCTCACATTCATGGGGAATTTTATGATTACGGTAATGTTGTCGAGTGTAGAAGATCGATCGTTTGAGAGCGGCAAAAGAAGATTGGATGAGTATATGGCTTTGCTGGAGAGGATATCGAAGACGTTTGAGTTTTCGAAGTTGCCGTGTCAGCGGTTAAATTTGATTATTCAGAGGTTGTTTTCGTCGAGGGAATGATTGTTGTTTTGGGAGTGTATAAAGTAGTGCTACTTTATAGCAATTGTATATTATAGTAGTAATCATAACACGAAAAACATAACATCTAATAATGGGCATGTTCAGAAGTTCAGAGAGCAGGCTCATGAGTATCACATGTTATTTCAATATTTGACGGTTCCATGTGGGTTCTTCACTAAAGCATGCAAAAGATAATCATTGCGTTACACCATTACCGGTAGTCTGCGATTAGGCATCTATTAGCTAGCACTACCGTGGATTCTATGCATTAACACCTTTCTAGAACTCACGTTTCTATGCCTAGTTTATTTAAATCTTGGATACACCGATGCACAGTGATGATCCTGTACGCGGCCCAAAGCCAAGTTCATCGCAAGTTCAGTCCTGTATGGGCCCACCATGGAGTTGGCCCGCGGGCGACAGTACCGGCAAGAGATTAAGGTTCTGCACAGACTTGGCCTGTGGCTGATTGACTACTTACACCGGCTTTTGGAAAAAGATACGATTGGTTGGAAACAGCTCGTTGCGGAGCTCCGAAGCATTTCAGAAGCTTTTACTCGGAACGTTTATTGGATAGAGAGTGGAGATCTGTTGGTGCATAACGCATCCTTACCCCAGCTTTGTTTTCTGGAGAAGTGGTTCATGCTTCCGACGTCTACCTTCAAGCACTGTACCTGGACTAGATAAGGTACCTGGAATTGCTAGATAACAGGACAGCATGTTGAGCATGGGGAGCACGTTGAAGATGTATATTAGTTCGCATGAAGTCGGTCGCTGAAACTTTTCGAGAGACGTCTCATCTGGAAGAATAGAATCTATTGAGTTTCTATTGCAACCAAAGAACTCAGGATACCTTTCTTGCAATTTACATTTCCGCGATGAGAGGACTCAATGATATTACTCTCGTCAGAGAGATGACCAAACCACTGCTCATGGTCTCAGTGTTTTCTTCTGTAAGTCAATTCAAGCGGGTCGTCTGGGAGCAACCTTTCATAATATTCGACTAACATATTACTTTAGCTTGGGGGTATGAGTTTCGGTCTCGACAATGCATATTGGGGAGGTCTGTTAGGAATGAAACAGTTTGCAAAAGACTTTGGCACATTAGACGAACTTACGGGAGAGTACTCAATTCCGACTACCTGGCAGTCAGCGGGATCTGGAACTCCTCTCGCTGGAGTAGCTTTGGGTTGTCTACTTGCTGCACCCTTGTCAGCAAGATTCGGTCGGAAGATCTCCTTCTACGTGCTCAATGTCATCGCTCTTGTGGGAATTGTACTTCAAGCAAGTGCTTTCAGTTACTGGCAGATAACTGTTGGTCGAATCATTAATTCGATTTCCATGGGAATCATATGCAAGTAAGACATCTGCAACTCTCCAGCTGATTCCTAAACTGACTGAGCAAAGTGTGGTGCCAACGTACCAAAATGAATGCGCACCTGCAGCCATTCGTGGTGCCGCGATAAACTTCTACCAGTTTTGGCAACTATTAGGTGCTCTCCTAGCAACCATCATTAACTACGTCTGTTCGAATCGCACAGACCAGTGGGCATACCGAACAGTTATGGTCTGTCAATTTGCAATTCCAATCATTCTACTGATCGGAGCATACTTCCTACCCGAATCCCCTCGTTGGCTTCTGATCAAAGATCGTGATACAGAAGCGGAGAAGATCATGCAGTGGTTGCGGATAGGAACGCATACAGAGGTCGTGAAAGAAGAATTACATCTCATTAAGCTTGCGATTGAACAGCAACGTGAGCTACACTATGCTGCGTCGTACCTTGACTGCTTCCGGTAAGCCCTCAGAATCCACTGCGGTGACACTCTTATTCTAACAACAACCTTAGTGGTACCAACCGTCGACGAACCCTCATCGCCGCTGGCGTGCAATGTTTCCAGCAGTTTCAGGGCGCGCAATTTATTCTCAATTACGTCTACATCTTTCTTGCAGAAATCGGTGTTGAAAACACTTACCAGATCGGAATTTACCTCTACTTGGTTAACTTAATCTCAGCGGGTTGTGCATTTTACATGGCCGACAAATTTGGACGACGACCTATCCTTGCCGTTGGTGCGCTAGTTATGTGCGCATCTATGTTTGTGGTGGGAGGGTTAGCAGGTGTTGCGGGTGCTAAAACGAGTGCACAACAAAACGGAGCATTGGCAGCATTGTTCGTTTGGCTTGCTTTTCAGGCAATTGCGTGGGGGTCCTGGTGAGCTTCTGTTCCATGCATTCCTTGCACTTCTGCCCTTTCTGGCTCTTTCCGACACAGCTGCTAATAAAATCATAGTGTTTGGATCACCTGTGCTGAAGTTGGAACAGCCCAACTTCGAGAAAAGACAATTACGATTGCGACTTTCTTAGGCTTCTGCTCTAGTATCCTGGTGACATATGTCAGTCCTTACCTGCAGAATAAAGGGTACGGGAATCTTCAAGGAAATATCGGATTTGTCTGGGGCGGACTGTCTGCACTATCCTTAGCGTTTGTAATATTCTACGTACCCGAGCTCAAGGGTCGTAGTTTGGAGGAACTAGACGATATGTTCCAGCAAAAGGTTAGCGTTTTCAAGTTTGGAAAATATCGGAGCGTACAGGGTATTGGGACTATTATTACGCAGACTGAAAAGAAGGATGCGGTTCTGGACAAAGATGCTTTTAGCGTGGAAGAGAAGTCGGTTGATCCGTCGGTCGCTTAGAGGAATAATCACAACGTATAATGTGCTCAAATTTGTTGGGTATTCTATTAACACTGTTAATATGGCCTCTGTAAGAAGTGTTCGATTATGCATTTATGATCCGACTATTCTAAGATTGAAATGGTGAACAAGATCTCTTACAATCAAATACTGGCAACTCAAAACATTCCTTTAGTTGAAACCAAACAACGCCCTCTTAGCTACGCTGCATTCGCTTAGTTTTGTCAGCTGACCAACCTCCTTTTTCTTTCTTCGGACTTCCAACGTGTTCCGCTTTGCGAAGTCGGTACCAAAGGAAGAAACTGGCAAGAAGCAAATTGATACATGAGCTAAAGTTGTTCTCTATATTTCACCGCAGAGTTGATTTCTACGTTATTCTCACCTTCAAACGACACATTAACTCGCCTTCAGCTCAGATATGATACCCATCCAGGTGCCTCTGTTGACCGATTCACCACATTTGACTGTTTGGAGCCTCGTAATCGGACGTTCTTATGTCATTTGATACCCCACAGATGTGGTCTTCCTAAGATGAGCAGATACAAAGTGAGCAGACCGGATAGTGAATACCAATTTTTGTGGAGACGTTTCCCCATTCGATCTGTTTTAGTCTGTTAAATAGTGTTCATTTCCCCCAACCATTTCTTCCTTCTTTCCTAACAATCAAAACCCATAATCGTTCTAATTTCAGATCAAACTTTCTCCAAGAAAAAACAAATTCTACCTCACTTTTCTCGTACCCGTACTCCACTGTAGAACTTCATCGTAAAATCGCCCTCATGACGTTCTTCGCCTTCCTTGTTGGCCTTTTTGCCATCATCCAGTTGGTACGGCCATTGGAGCCAATTGATGAACGATCTCTGATTTATTTACAGGCGATTGGCGTTGCTCTACCAGAGAACCTTAATGCGCAACTTCCATACCCCGTCTCGGACCTCGTCTTCACTGGTGAGATCGGTGGTCAGAAAGTTGCCTTACTGGAACTATTCAAGTAAGTAATCCCTTCAAAGTAGATCCGATCTGGTTCTATGTGATGCACGAGTGTCATCAATTGTCTTTCTGTGCCATTTAATCATCCTAGATTTTGGGTTTGTATTGGAATAATATTCTCAATGTCCGAAGGAAGATCGATGTTTGACACATTGAAGGTGAAGACAAACTGGTAGAATTCGAACGCTGATCGAACTTCTAGCAAGTCTATGCTCAAGCCAAGTCCGCCAACCCTGCTTTCGACATTAAATCCAAACTCTCCGCAAATGAGGCTTCTGTCACTGGTAGATCCAACGATTTAGAGACAAGAAACAAGGTATGTGAAATAAGCAAAAACTCAGATATTTTGTGTACTAATATTTTTATCCAGGACGGCTTTTTCTGCACTCAAAACATCGGTTGGCCATGGGGACAAGTAAATGCCGATTTTCTTGATGAAGGAACTCGCTACTTGAGTGAGTCTTCCACTATCACAACGAATTTTGTACGTGGTTACTAACAGATCTAGGGGGCAAGGGTCGGTGTGGTGTCAATGGTCATTCATGCGCTCGTATTGCCTGCTCGTACAGAACTGCCATCTTCCTGTGCAATGATGTAAGTTGAACATCTCCTTGCGTTTGTGGACCAAGGCTGATAAATTTCAGCGCCCGGAGTTTATTCAACCAGCGTGCCCATATCTTGCTAGCTACGTCGATGACATTGTAAACGTATGCGGCATTCACTACGACAGTGCTTTTACCCACAACATTTTGGTTGCGGGCCAGCGTTTTGATACCGATAGATACAATGTATTGGTCAGATTCGATTACTGTTAGGAGACGGATGGATGTTTTGAGGTTCCGAAGTTGATATTTGAACTTGGGCTATACTCTAGTTATACCGGTACATAGTTTGGGAAAGGGCTTCTGACCTCTCATTGGGTTGTTAGTGAAAGACTTTGAACAGAAGATGGCAAAGAACTTGTCGGTTCTTGAAGACTCAATGAGACCTCATTTCAGCTATCTATCTTACCTTCACTCTATGCTAGTATCAACTGTGATTAATACCAAAATTCGTTCCTCTCTCCACGTATCTTGCTTGGCATGCCCGCCCAGAGGCATCCGTATTGATTTAATCACAATACCTTCTGATAACACAAGCTGGAAATGGTCTTATTCACGAATTAGTCTATTCTTTAACACCGATCTACAATGTGAGCAAGTTATCAAGTCCATCTGAATCACAAACTTCCTTGACGTCAACCACGTTAGGCCGGCAGGTCCACAATTAACACCTATAAGAAGGCCTTCAATCTTTCTGGGATCTTTGTTTTTTCCCTTCATCCTCTTCAAGAATCAAGATACCCAGCATAGATCTAGATCAGCTTTCAACCTCCTCCCATTACCTCTTTATCTCCGATTTCAACCACCTCATTGTTACAAAAAGCTTACCATCATGCTTCCTACCATTTTCCTAGGCCTTTTTGGCATTGTTAGTCTTGTATGAGCTTCGTATTTACAAGAGATCTATTTCTAATTAGTCATAGGCTACTGCTGATATTAATGCGCCTCTACCATACCCTATCTCGGATCTGGTTTTTACCGGTGAGCTCGGAGGAAAGAAGTCACTTTTAACGGAATAATTCAAGTAAGTCTATCATTCAAAATTCGTCTGCCACATTCCCACGACTTACTTGGGGCAATTGGTCTCCCTACTTTAAACACTTTGTCTTGAAAGATTTACTAACAACTTGACGATTCTTCTTAGATGCCCAATTCGAGAAAACGCAATTGCTAACATACCCCGTAGCAAATCTACGAACAGGCCAAAATTGCCAATGGGGACTTTGACGTCGACGAACAGCTTTCTGCAAACATCGCTACTGGCAGTCCTGAAAAGCTAAACGCCAGAAACAAAGTAAGATAGACCACGCCAGTGTGGAATTGATATGCTAATAAAATTGACCAGAGCCCCCCACCACTTTGCAACCAAAACATCGGCAATCCCTGGACTCCAACAGATGTTCTATACATCAATAATGGGATCACCTACTTACGTAAGACTTCATCGACAACGTCCTTTGAATTATTGCTAACAGAATCAAGGCGGCAAGGGTTCCTGTGGCGTCAATCCTCGTTCTTGTGCCCGTATCTCCTGCTCCTATCAAGCTGCCATTTTCCTGTGCAACGATGTAAGTCTAGTTCAGCTCAATCTCAAGGCTTGAGGTTTTGAGACTAATATACGTCAGCGTAACGACTTCATTGCACCATCCTGCGCATACCTTGCAAGTTATGCCCAAGATATCGTCAATAGATGCCAGTTCTTTTCATCATTCAAGAAGTGGCAAGTTGCTGGACAGGAATTCGATACTGACAATTACAACGTCGTCGTTCGAGCCGCTGCTTGTTAAAGGGAATATCTCTGGTTTGAGCATTTGAGCGTTGGCGTTCGTTTCCGTTTACATTTTGAGTGGCTGCTTGGTAGTCGAAGGTTGTTTGTTGGCTTGCTGGCACATTGGGACAATGCTTTGGATATCTGGTTTTAGGGCAGGGATGAAAGTTAGCTAGTAGTCCAGCTGGTATTTAATTGACTGATTTGGCAAAAGGCTTCATGAAAATGCTCAAAAGCTGTTTCAAGAACCTAAACTCGATTAAAACGTGAATGACTGGCATGTTGCAATGGCCCCGTGTAGATGTGTATGGTTTCGTAGAAATGTCAACACTTTGTCCATTGTCAACTGTGAATAATGAAGAGCCCCAATCTCAACTAGAGTACTTAAATTGAGTTAAGTTGAGTTTGCCAGCTAAGAATATTAAGAAGGAAAAATTGCAAGATCTGTCGCGCCGAGACTACGGTAGAGTGGAGAGATTCGTCCTGTTTGATTCAGTTCGAGTGATAAGGTTGACCAAACAAAAGATTTTAGCTGGACATATACCTCGTTAATCCGGTCGGCCATATTGTGCGCGAAGTAAAGCAAGGTGTCTCGTCAAGACTCTTGCGTTGAGGTCTGAGTCCAATATGGGGCAACTGATAAGCAAGAAAGAGCAGACTTCAACCACCACTGCGACTAAAACGACGAGACCTCGACAGCTGTTTCCGAACTCTCGACGATATCCTCAACTCGAGAGAGAGATAGGGACAAGTGAGAGACATCCGGTTCCGTTGATTCCTACACACCGAGATGTCAGACAACGTCGCCGAGTTTCGAGAAGAGAGTTTAGCCACAGTCAAGATCATATCTCCAATGGTCGCTCCCGTTCGTCAACTATGAGTCTCCCAGTAGGCGAGGAAGCAGACACTAGACAGCACATTGACACAACATCACGTCGACGGCGTATCCGCCATTATTATCAAACATCAATATCTAGCGAATCTTCATACACACCTGAAGCACCAGAGCCAATTGTTGGACGTTCTGCGCCCCAGGAAAAATCCCAGGAGTCATACGTAGTGGAACAGCAAGACCGTAAGTATCGACGAGACTCCTTACTATTCCAGTGGCACGGGACAACAGCCTCGTCGATTCTTCGTCCTGTATTAAGCTGACTTTTCATTTGTGCCAGAGAATTCCAGAGTAAAGAAATTCGCAGGGAAAGCACCGAATCGGCGTAGAAACGAGACTAGTTCTAGTGAGACCATATAGGGGGGCTATTCGTAGAGAGGAGAGAAAGAATGGATTGTTACACGAAGAAAAGACGTCTCGGGAAACCTTTGAGGATACTGATAAAGAGATGTGTTGTTCCAAGCCTCAGAACTGGACTTCATCACCATCTTCCGTAGCCCCAGAGGTCGGAATAGCACGAGAGTATTGTTTCCAATGCTTTGAGAGAAAGAAGAGCACAGAAAGCCAAAAGGGAAAATAAAGTGGTTGAGCTGTACAGTAAAGAACGACAACACTATTGGGGGCGAAAAGAGATTTCATAGGAAGACAGATATGTATATCCAATACTTGTGCTTACAAGTCTGGATTCCGCTCTCCGCGTGAGAGAGAAACGCCTTTTTTCTGAAGGGTCTAAAACTCATTGACGAAAAATAAGAGACATTCTGGATAGCAATTAGACTCACATACAGAGCGCAATTCATTGCTTATGCGTTGGGTTTTTAAGTATCTACAAGAACCAATGAAAATCCATAAACAAGAGAGGGGAGAAGAATTGATGAGGTTGCAGGGGAAGGACTGGGGTGGCTCGGGCCGAGAACGCGCTTCGACACGTTGAACGCGTCCCTCAGATTTCATTATCAGAATCTCTAAGTCTCAATTTCGCAACCTCATCACCACTTTCCTCGACCGAGTCTTTGTATAATTACCATCCCTATCAGGCCTGCACTCCATCTGGACAAGTTCGAACGACTGAAGATTTAAGACAGGAAGTTTGCGATATGGGAAAGCCAACGGACAACACAGATGCGACTCCAGCACGCCCACCACCCTCGTTGAAGAAGCAAGCCTCGAGTAGCACCCAACGATCGATACAAAGTTTCTTTACCAAATCATCTCCTGCCAATGGGTCTTCTGTATCCACTCCGACGAATGGCGCCTTGAAGGTTAATGGCACTGGTAGTGCGGTGAATGCAATGGCGAAACCCAAGTCTGTCGCCTGTGTAAAGAAACCTGCATTCAAAAAGCCCGCCATGAGAAATGCCACTCCGGTGGCTAGCAGCGATGCCGCCGGACCGTCCAGCTCACAGGAGAACGAGAATGGAGGAATTGACGACGAAGACATGCTAGCATTACTATCGCCGGCGAAGAAAGTTGCAAAAAAGGAAATAGATGAGACGAGCATGGTGAAACTGGGCAGCAGCCCCTCGCGCAAGGTAAGTCGAAAACTATTGACTATGGCCATATCTTTCTAATCCTCGCTCCTTAGGCAAAGAAGGTGGTCAGTTATGCAGAGTCCGACGACGATGATGACGACGATGCGTTCGACCCCGCTGGAATAAAATCAAGGCCGCCGAGATCTAGGAAGACAAAGATACTCCCAGAAAGCGAAGATGAGGATATCTTTGTGGCTGGCGACGATGCACCTCTGGATGATGATGGTAAGAAGGATGCTCCTTAAATGCAAACCTCGCTAAGAATTGTGTAGCAGATATGGACGATTTTGTCGTTGACGATGATTCCGATGCTCCAGTGAAACGCTCAACTAAGCGAAAGCGTCCAACAACAGCGAGCACTTCGCGTAAAAGATCAAACATCTCTCCTCCCACCTCTTATACTCAGACTCAAGATGACGATGAGGTTATTCCCGGAACCTCTACCGCCCAGCAGTGGAAATATGATCCCGAAAATACAGAACCACTCCAGCCAAGATCGGCAAACATTCAGAAAAGGCCAACATCTGGGAAGCAAAAGAAGGAAAAGGCATGCAAAAGTGAGCCCGAGAAGAGGTATACTTGGTTAGCGAAGCTTGAAGATCTTGATCGAAATCCAATCGGGCATCCAGACTACGATCCTCGTACGGTCTATATTCCCCCGAATGCGTTTGCAAACTTCTCTCCTTTCGAAAAGCAGTACTGGGAGATAAAACAGAAGTTCTTCGACACCATAGTGTTCTTTAAGAAAGGAAAATTCTATGAACTCTATGAAAATGATGCGACAATTGGCCATCAGCTCTTCGACCTAAAGCTTACTGATCGCGTAAACATGCGAATGGTGGGTGTGCCAGAGATGTCTCTGGATCACTGGGCGAACCAATTCGTCGCGAAAGGCTTCAAGATAGCCCGTGTTGATCAAATGGAGTCCGCACTTGGCAAAGAGATGCGCGAAGCAGACGATGGAGGCAAGAAAGGAAAACCCTCCAAAGCAGATAAAATCATCAGGCGAGAGCTAGCCTGCGTCCTAACGGGAGGAACTTTGGTTGAAGGAAGCATGTTGCAAGATGATATGGCGACTTTCTGTGTTGCTATAAAAGAGTCTGTCGTAGACGATCTCCCAGCCTTTGGAATCGCTTTCGTGGACACGGCCACCGGACAGTTCTTCCTCTCCTACTTCGTGGATGATGTGGATTTGACAAAGTTTGAAACGATCGTAGCACAAACTCGGCCGCAGGAGCTACTGCTGGAAAAGTCATGTATATCTACCAAGGCACTGCGGATATTGAAGAACAATACCGGTCCAACGACGATTTGGAATCATTTCAAACCTGGCAAAGAATTTTGGGCAGCTGATGTTACTAGACGAGAACTTGATTGTAGTGGGTATTTTACTACCGACGAACCTGGTGGAAAAGAGGTCTGGCCGGAAAATCTGGAGAAAGCCAGAGACAATGATCTGCTCATGTCCTCTTTCGGTGCCCTCACTCAGTATCTTCGAACCCTTAAGCTCGAACGCAATCTACTGACCCAAGGCAATTTCACATGGTACAATCCCATTCAAAAGGGAACGACTTTAGTTCTCGATGGTCAAACACTTATTAATCTGGAGATTTTCGCCAACACCTTTGACGGTAGCACGGATGGTACACTTTTCGCATTGCTCAATCGCTGCGTTACTCCATTTGGCAAGCGGATGTTCCGTCAATGGGTGTGCCATCCATTAGCAGATGCTTCAAAGATCAATGAGCGGCTCGATGCTGTTGACATGATTAATGCAGATCGGAGTCTTAGTGATCAGTTCATCTCTTCCATGACTCGAATGCCAGATTTGGAACGGTTGATATCTCGCATACATGCAGGTGTATGCAAACCGGATGACTTTGTCCGAGTATTGGATGGATTTGAGCAGATCGAGTACACCATGAGTCTTCTAGGCGCATTTGGTGGCGGGGCCGGTATCGTGGACAGATTGATTAATGCTATGCCAGATCTCAGCGAGCCATTGAAGTGGTGGAAAACAGCATTCGATCGATCAAAAGCCAGAGAATACAAGCTGCTTGTACCTGAACGTGGAATCGAGGAAGAGTTCGACGAGAGCCAAGACAACATTGCAGAAGTTGAAGCTGCACTCCAAACACTACTCCAAAAGGCACGAAAGCAATTGGGTGGCAATAGCTCAAAGATCAATTTCAAAAATATCGGTAAGGAAGTTTATCAGATCGAGGTGCCTACGTCTATCACGGTCCCCAAAGGTTGGAGCATGATGTCCACCGCTGCTGGATTCAAGCGGTATTACAACCCTGAATTGAAGGGTCTTATCCGACAGTTACAAGAAGCGCAAGAGACACATGGACAAATTGTCAAGCAAGTAGCTGGACGCTTCTACAAACGGTTTGACGAGAGTTATGCCACATGGTTGCAGGCTGTCAAAGTTATTGCCCAGCTCGATTGTCTGATCAGTTTAGCGGCAGCTTCAGCAGCTCTTGGCGAACCAAGTTGTAGACCTACGTTTGTTGAAGCAGAACGTAGTGTTGTTGAGTTTGAAGAGCTACGGCATCCATGCATGCTTTCGAATGTTACCGATTTCATTCCAAACGATGTCAAGCTTGGTGGGGATGCGGCAAGCATTAATCTGCTGACTGGTGCTAACGCTGCTGGAAAATCGACGATCTTGCGAATGGTAAGTCTACTCCCTTCCAACAAAAAAATATTATTAATATTCATAGACATGCGTTGCTGTTATAATGGCTCAAATCGGTTGCTATATTCCCTGTGTATCTGCTACACTCACGCCTTGTGATCGCATCATGTCTCGACTCGGAGCCAATGACAACATATTCGCAGCACAGAGCACATTCTTTGTAGAGTTATCGGAAACTAAGAAAATCCTCTCAGAGGCAACACCTCGCTCGCTTGTGATCTTAGATGAATTAGGCCGCGGTACAAGTTCTTACGATGGTGTTGCAGTGGCCCAAGCTGTCCTTCATCACGTCGCAAGTCATATAGGCTGCACCGGCTTCTTCGCAACACACTATCATTCTCTAGCCACCGAATTCTCGGGGCATCCAGAAATCGCACCAAAACGAATGCAGATCCACGTCGACGAAGCGAATCGAGAAGTGACCTTCCTCTATAGACTCGAAGACGGCGTAGCCGAAGGAAGTTTCGGTATGCATTGTGCGGCCATGTGCGGAATCCCTACGAAAGTCATCGATCGAGCTGAAATTGCAGCGAAGGAAT
Organism: Glarea lozoyensis ATCC 20868; assembly: GCF_000409485.1. Lineage (NCBI taxonomy): Eukaryota > Fungi > Ascomycota > Leotiomycetes > Helotiales > Helotiaceae > Glarea > Glarea lozoyensis. The sequence goes on from NW_007361000.1 coordinate 60,304, forward strand.
GGGAACATACGAGTCGTTTGAAGGAGAGTTTGGAGAAGGCGAGGAGTGGTTGCTATATCCCGCTTGGGGTGCAGAGTGATGTCTCGTGGATACTGAATGAAGATGGCGAAGGCTTTGACGAGAGGGGTCTTGATGTTCTGATGAAGGCTATCGAAGCTTTGTAATTTAAGAGAGTGGTAAATGGTGTATTGATGGAGGATTGGCGTTTGTTGCTTCTTGGCTAAGTTGCATGGTTCTGAGGTTCGCTCAAGCGGTTGGTATTGTATATTTAGCTGTAATTGGGAAGAGGAAAAAATGTCGATGTAATTCAAGTTGATAGCTCGTGAGCACATCTGTGGTCGTTTTCCAATACTCACTCTTTCAGAGAGTGAGGCCATTCTCACATGCCATCTCGCCCAGCCTTGCAACCCCACACGACTGATTCTTCCCACTTATTTCCTCTCCTTTCACATCCCCATCCCAAGCTCAGGAATCATTTTCATAAAACTCCCAATCGTCCGTCTGAGCCCAGCTCCAACAATGACTCCGACATCGGTCACCTCAAGCCAGAAAAAGTCCCTAGCGGTGTGGAAGCTGCATGAGGTTAAGGCAGGTACAAGTAGCATTTCCAACGTGGCACAACGCAAACATCCCGTCATATCCAACTCATATACTCATGAAATAATACATCCAAATCCAAATCCAAGTATCAAGGATGCACATCTCATAATGTCATCCGAGTACCCAGACCCATTCATAATCCACCCCGAGAAGCATGAGAATACGCTGGTTTTGTTGCATGGAACGTCTATGACTGGGGAGAGTCTGGCGGATGCATTTCTCAATTATCCTATCCCAATCTCATCAGCTTCCCAAACCACCTCACCAACTCCCCTTACCACAACACACACAACCCTCCCCCTCATCTTCCCAACCCTCCGCCTCGTCTTCCCAACCGGAAAACAGAGAACCACAACCGTATTCAACGGCGCACTAACAAACGCATGGTTCGACATCCACGCTTTCCATGACCGGACGATTGGGGAGGTGGAGGCTTGTGTGGGGGTTAGAGAGTCGCTTGCTTTTTTACATTCGTTGCTACTCTCTGAGATCTCGTTGCTGGATCAGAACGAAGGAGCAGGCGGAGAAGGAGGTGGGAAAGGAGGCATAGTAATTGGCGGCTTCAGTCAAGGCTGCGCGATGCTCGTCATGCTCCTACTCTCTGGGCTCTTAGAATCTACCGGTATAAAAGGACGGGTGAAAGGGTTTGTGGGTATGAGTGGGTGGATGCCATTTCGTCTCCAGATCCAAGACGTACTTTCCTCTTCGCACTCTGGGATTCAGGATAGGAGAGGGGTTGCTTGTACGGCGTTGCATGGGATCTTAGGGACGGAGGGTCAGGAGGGGGTGAGTGCGAGTGTCGATGTGCCGATGTTTTTTACGCATGGAGTTGAGGATCAGAAGGTGAAGATGGAGTGGAGTAGGGAGATGACGGAGGTGTTGAGGGGGGTTGGGGCGGAGGAGGTGGAGATGGTTGAGATGGAGGGGGTTGGGCATTGGTTTGGGGATGAGGGGATGGTTGGGTTGGTTGGGCTTTTGAGGAGGGTTTTGGCACGAGAGGAAGTTTAATTTGGGTGATCAGATGAATGAGTAGAACTGGGAAGAGGGATTGAAAGGGAACTCGTGCTACATTTAGGTCATGCTTCTGGCGATGAAGAAATGAGTTCATAGGTGTAATATGGTAATCACTAACAATTTTACTTTATTTATCAAGTGCCTTTCACACCATTTTCCGACGGATAACCCTAAGCTCTTATACTAGCTATCTTGGCAGCCAGAATTGTAATTCTCCTTGCGAGTCTCCCTTCCCAACCCCGAGTCTGGTCAAAATCAAGCAGGATTGATGTGAATCTTTATCTCAACCTCGTTACTCCATCCAGCTTCTAGATCGAGTTCCTTCCAAGCCTTCTCAACATCAATTTCAAGAACATACTTACTGGTACTGCTGACAGACATCGTATGAACTGGTACCACCTTCCCAGATATTGTCGCCATCATTCTATCTTGCCATGAGATTTCTGGAAGATTAGAAACGTAAAGACCTAATCTGATCAGTCTACCGCATATGTGGAATGGCGTAAAGAAACTTACCAAGAACACCAAGAGCCTTAAGATTCGTGTCGACAAAAATCTTTCCGTTACCGAGTTTGGTGATTTGGGTGGCAACCACCGCCGCAGCTCCAGCCATCTTACCAAGGAGTCCAAGATTTGCAACCCAAGTAGTTTCATTGTGCTTTTCATCGACAAATCCACGAAGAGGGTACGCCGAAAGAATATCATATCCACGTACCTCGAGCGAGATGTAGATTAAAGATGACTTATCAACAACCTCCATAGGCTTTGATACCATTCCGCTATTGTGAGCACGCACTACGTACAGTTGAGCTTCAACAACACCAGGGAACTTTGAAAGTGGTACAAGCTCGCTGAGAGGGCGACCAGAAACGTTGAAGGCGCCAATCATTCCCGTTCCAGTTACTGCGCGACCTGCCATTCATTAGTATGCTTCTATAATAATTTGACTGATCTTTACACACCATGGTATGTTCCTACGAGAAGCAAATTTTCATCATCATACCCATTATATTGATCTAAACTCTTTCCCATGACGCTCGGTCGAAAGATCACGGTCTTTCCACGTGGAGTCGGACCAGTCATTTGATTTATTAAATTGAAGTCATGTTTCCCAGGTACATCCGTAATATATATTGGTCCACCACTGACACATCTCGCCGCAGCATGGAACCCTGAGTATTCATGAACAGTCTGAAACATGTCCCAATCTGGGATAACGTTCAAATGTTGCGTAAATAGTGCATTGTGTGCATTTGTCCAGATATGCCACGGATGACTGGTAGGGATCTCTGGAAAGAAGTCGTCCGAGTTTCGTACTAGTAGCGGTGAAGTAGTATTTGGAAGTTGAGAGTGGAATAAAATTTGCGGCGTTTGCGACATGCAAGATATAGCCTTGATACTAAAATGTCGAAGGGTTGAGATAGTCCAAGCATCCAGGTACGTAGAGATGAGATCACTTCGGGCTTTTGCTGACTCGAATGTGTCCAACATGAATTGGGCGCTATAAAATTATCAGCCAGGCTTCCAAAAACGGTCAGAGAATATTTACTCTGTCTTAACGGCATCAATTCCCGACGCAGAGAGGAACTTGTAAAAGTCGTCATAGAATCGGGGCACGTCTTCTTTGGCTACAACTGTCATCTTGCCACCAAGAGGAAGATTACGGCGCAGAGCATCTTCACGAACAACCTCAACTGTCTTGTAAGTCTTAGCAATTTTTCCCTCGGGGTCCAAACCACCCCAATATCCCAAAATTGCATGCCAGACGGCCACGTGCTGGATACTTGGCTGCTTTTCGCGGATCTTCTGAACTGTGTGTTTAAGTCCATTTGGAAATGCTTCTCTCTCAGCCTCAAACTCCGACCAACCATGCTGGAATTGGCCATGACCTCGGTAATCAATCGCTTGCCAGTTATCATCGATGATGAAATTTGTAACATTGATTTTGTTCTTCGCCAAGGTTTCCACAGCATCGAGGATCTTATCCTCGGTTAGACGTTGACCAAGAGCGTTCCAGGTACCTATTAATAAGGATCAGTATTCACCAGCTCTGCATACCACGATGACTTACAGTATGTTAGCCCATCATACCAGTTTTCCGCCCAAACTTTTGTCTGCTCGTTTCCAGTCTTAAGTGCCTCCAACTCCTTCTGTACCTCGCCAGTGGTAGTCTGCGCAGCTGCCACAATTCCTCTCGCGTGATACATCACAGCAGCGTTAGCAGACTCAAAGTCGTCTCCAAGGCCGACTAAGACTTGCGAGGTCCCCTCACCAGTTCCGTCATTTCGAATCTATACTCATTAGCTAGGTCTTCAAGAGATAACTTACACGTACTCGCAATACAACGTTTCCACCCTCATCATTTTTGAACGTGGTCATGACATCGTTAACTCCACTGATCGCTAGCAAAACTATATGCTTTCCAGAATTACTTAGAAAAGAACAAGTGACAGCTTCCTTGTCTAATCCAAAGACTGACTTCCCTTGTCGTGGAGCTAACCACGGAGACCATATTCGGATGAGAGCGAACCACCTGGAAGAGAATCAGTATAAATCAGCCCAACACAGCCCATATTATGGCAATGAGTAGACATTCGACGTGGTTCGTTTTTCTCACCTCGAGAATTTTCCTTGTCCCCAAGGTAAACCAAATTTAACTTCCTTGATCGTCGACTTTTCCCCATCTGCGGCTTCAACAGGAACCTCCACAGTCCATAAAGTAGTACCTGGACTCTGACTTCTGTAGTTCTTCGTTTTGAAAGCCGGATCGAGCCCTTCAACGTAATCCTTCAACTCGCTAGATATTGCATCTTGGCTTGTGACGGATTTCATGATGATGGTACCATCAAAAGTTCCTTGATGATCCTTTACCCACTTCCACGCATGATCCGGACTACTTCGAAACTTGACGGTAAAGCTCGTGGGTAAGTGGATTGCTAGAGGAGTGGTAAAGTATAGTCGTGTGAGATGACCATCTTCACTTTTCATTGAAGGTTGTAGAGCTGTTGGCTGGGCCTTTTCATCTCTCAATGGATCCATTGGCACCTCTTGCCATTGGGATCCTTCCGAATGCCACAAAGAAATTTGCCATGGTTCTGAAGCTCGACTAGAATCGATTTCCAATAAGGCAGTGAAGATGGTGGTGTTTTTGTCAATCAGAGTAATCTGACCCAATGCAGGGAAAGTTGAAATGTATGCTTTCATACTGGGATGATCCAAAGCCGTAGGAGGCTTCTGTTTCGGAATGTACTTAGCTTGGAAGACTTCGTTGCCATCCGCGCCGGATATGAAGGTGGGCTCGGTCATGATGAGAGTGTGGGGTAGCGGGGAAGGAACGAGGCAAAACAGATGGAAGACGAGGATAGAGTCAAAACAACGAGGTGAAGATATAAATGCAAAAGAAAGAGGGAACAAGTCTCACATGCACAAGATGTCGGAGATGACAACACATTCGCTAGCAGCTTTGTTGATCATAAGTGCAGTTGCAATGCAGATGTACGATGGTATAAGTGGTTCACCTAGTCCAATCCGACTCCAATCGTCGTCTTTTGCATCTCACGTGCGCCGTTGTCGGGATGCAAAGTACACGTGATTGTGATTGCTCCCAGACACTACGGCGGATTTTAAATGCGTCTCGAACGCAAATGTCTCTCCGAAAAGGCAACATGGCTGGAAGCCGTAACGGTCCGCCGAACCATCGCCTCGTCCCGCCGCGACTGCGTCGGAATTGTCGCGTCTCTCGTCTATATCTTTTTTTTGGCTTTCGGATTTGGCTCAAATCTCGTTAACACCATACCACCACCACCATTTCCGTTGAACTGGCCTACCCTGCTCAAATCCGTGGTCCTCTTTCAACAAGCCTTTTCGCCTGCTGCATGGTCCAGTAAACCCTACCCGCCATCATGGCTCCATTACTGTTCCGAACCTCGACTACACGGGAATTATATATATGCGCCAGATGTTCCCTTCGATCCTCCACAACCCCAAGCCGCATCACGAGAAGATGGATTGGAGACAAATATCTTGCGAAGATTGCTGAGGCGGAGAGGGAGTGGGAAAGAAAGGCAAATGATATAAAAGCGGGAAAACAGAAAAGCATGCTCACCATCCTGGAAGAAAGAGGTCTGGTAAACACAATTGCTGGGTATGAGCTGTATATTCTCCCCATTGTAAGAGCTAAGTTCTGAAATTGCAGGAACCGCGACGAAGTCGATAGACGAATGACCGAGAACCGACTGGGAGCCTATGTAGGAATTGACCCAACTGCTTCCTCTCCCCACATCGGTCATCTTCTTCCCTTCATGGCTCTAGCTTGGATGTTCATACATGGCTATCACGCTGTCACGCTTCTTGGTGGTGCAACTGGAAAAATTGGGGATCCAACCGATCGATTGACCTCGAGAGACAAGGTCCATTCATCCGTCCGGCAAGCCAATTTGGTTGGTATGCATTACCAATTAAAAAAGCTTTGGGTAAATATCGAGAACTATGGGAGGCGGCATGGTTACTTTGAGGGAAAACCTTGGGCACATCATCGAGAGTTGGAAAACAACAATCAATGGTGGAATAGATTACCAATGTTGGAGGTCCTGTCCATTTTAGGGCCTGGTATGCGGCTGGGGCCAATGTTGGCTCGAGATACGTGAGTCTGTCAGTTCTGCCTAGCGATAAGTGCTGACATGTTTAGTGTCAAGAACAAAATGAGCAAAGGGGATGGTATGTCGTTCGCAGAATTCACATATCCCATTATGCAGGCTTGGGACTGGTGGCATATGTACCACAGAAAAGGTATACATATGCAAATTGGCGGATCCGATCAATTCGGAAACATCACGGCTGGAATCGATGCTGTTAAATACATATCAAAGAATCATCCAGAGCCGGACGTGTTGGAGAAAATAGAGGGCATGGGTGATCCCTTCGGCTTCACGGTACCTTTACTGACGACTGGCGGGAAAAAGTTTGGAAAAAGTGAAGGCAATGCAATTTGGCTTGATGCAGAACAAACCAGTACATTTGACCTGTATGGCTTTATGCTTCGCACGCCTGATGATGTGGTGGGAAACTACTTGAAGATGTTTACATTTCTTCCCATCAAAGACATTGATGCTGTGGTGCAGGAGCATCTTCTCGACCCTTCTGCCAGAAAAGCGCAGCATATGTTGGCTCGAGAACTTGTAGAGTTGGTGCATGGGCCGCATGAGGCAAAAGCTGTTGAGGAACAACATAGACTTCTCTTCCAAAAGAAGTCGGCCAACGTTTTAGACGACGCATCCGAACACGCTTCTTCCCCCCAGATCTCGGCAAATCCTCATCCTGACCCTAATTACATCACACTTAATAACCGCCCTAAAATCAACGTCCAGCTCCCAGCTTCAGTCCTCGAAACTTTGAGTATTGCCCGTATAGTATTCGCAGCTGGGCTCGCAGCTTCAGCAACCGAAGCCCACCAATTAGTCCAGAATCATGGAATTCAAATCGGTGGAATGGCAGGTAAAGCCAAGTCAAGCGAGCCCGGCTTCGTCATCTGGACCAAGGTCGCCGCATGGAAAAACGAAGAAACAGCCAAATATCTCATTGGTGGTGATCTTCTGATGTTGAAACGGGGCAAGCATAATGTTAGAGTTATTCAGGTTGTGCCTGATGAGGAATATACCTCTTCTGGACGCACTTATCCGGGCCAGAAGATTCGAAGCGGTCCGTTGAGTAATATGGAGTTGAGGAATAAGAAGGTTATGGATAATTTGAGGGGGCCGAAGGGGCAGGAGAATCTTGATGAGGATTGAATGGATTTTGATGGACTCTTCGCTGTACCAATAGGGGGTTCAAAGATGATTTTGTCAGCATGGTGTGTAAAATAACATGTAAAATATCATGTACAGTAAGCTGGACGGTTATAAGGTAGTCCAATATATACCCAATTTCTACTTCGGAATGAACATTCACCCTCACACACATGGCGACATCTCGCTCACTCAGTTCCCTATGTAGGAAGGCTGCTTATGGATAAATTTGTTACAGCAACGAAGATACGAGGTCAAGTCAACTAAATTGGAAGGACACCTCAGCTGTCCTTGACTGTACATAGCTAACTAGGTACTGTGGTGGGAACCCACTGTGGCCGTGATCCTTTGGGGCCGACTACAAAAGAAGTTATTTTCATATATTCAAAACCCGTCTACATTCAATTGGACCTCAACACAACGCTTCCACTCCCCTTCTACCTCTATCACAACAAGACAATCACAATATAATTACTCTATCATATAGGAGGGTATGAGTATCTTTTAATCTCCTTTTGTTATATCCTTGATCTTGGTCTCTACTTCTAATAGGGTTCTAGAAGGTGTCTCCCCTAATGCGCAACTCCGTTTAAGCGAGCGAGAAAGGAGAAGCACAAATGACAGTTGAAGAACAGTCGGTAAAAGTGCGATCATTACAGAAGGAAGAAACAACACTTGCTAGAATTATCGACTAATTTCACGACGCAGAACCAATGTCTGATAGTGCTCGTCCATGCAGTAGCGAATCGTAGATATTTAGGCTCCTCCACGTCTAAGCCTCACCACCACGCAGCCTACCACATACCACAGGCACCCGCCACCCTTCAACTCGTACACACACTCCGAGCACCGATATACTGAACTATATCACCATCACTATCATCTCACGAAAATAAAATGTCTCTGCCAAAGTAAAGTCTCCCCCCTAAATAAGAAAGCCAGACACACCCATGGCCCTCCTCCACCCCCGCTACATCCCCCCCTCAACCGCCATCAACGCCGCAAAACTCACCACGAAAACCATCCTGATCCTCACATTCCTCGTCCTCCTCTCCGTCATTCTCGGGGTCTTGACATGCTACTGCTGCTGCCAACGGCGGATCTGGCGATTCCGCGCGCGTCGGATCGCGCGCAATACCCAACCCGAGCCAGAAAATCCGCTCAAACCGAAAGCGAAGAGGGATTGGCGGTTTTGGGTTAAAAGTGAGAGAAAAAGTCGGGGGTTGGGACCGAGGATTCATGGGCGGAATGCGAGGTTTTATGCGCCGGGGTTGGGGAGGGAGAGGTTGGTGGTGCACGAGGAGGAGATGAGGAGGATTAGGGCGATGGAAAGAGAGAGGGTGGATGTTGAAGAGGTGAGGAGGCCGGGGAAGGTTTTTGAGAGGTGGAAGTGGGAGAGGGGTGTTTAGTTGAGGTGAGAGCTTGGGGGTGGATTGGGGACGTTGTGTGGGATGAGTTATTTGGTTGTAGTTGAGGGCGTGGCTTGAATGGGCTTGCATAGGTCGAATATTGCTCCCAGTTAGTCGTCCTAATTTTAATCGGTTATAATCGCTCGGATGGGGGGCCTCGATGTCACCGAGTCCAGCCTGTAAATATCTTTATGAATTCTCGGTCCATCCACTAACAACACACTGCCTGACATATTAGCCTGGTCAGCACAGATGCGTGAGTGCTCCATTGTCGATTAAACTTGCTTCCTCGAAGACTTGCAACTCTGTGATCCGTTTCTGGCAGGAGTTGGAAAATGGATGAGGTGGAAGGAGTCAAAAATATCATCAAAGTTTGACAGTGACGAGTATTTAAATAGTGTGATTTATTTGGCTATATCTACACGCTATCGCTACAGCACCCAATAAGCTTTAGTCCATGAGGTAGTTTTAGATGCACTCACAACTCTGATTTCGACGTTGGAACAGACCTCTTAGCTTTCCCAGGCCCAATTGTCTGATCCAAATGTTCATCGAGTTCCATCCATTCACTTACAAAAGCCGTCAGAATTCTGGCCCAATCTTCGACCGTTGCCATATCCAAATGTTCTCCGTCATCATTCGAGGTATGCCAAACCTGAGGGAATGGCGAGGGTATAATGTGTAAAATTTCAACTCCACGAGCCATAAATGGCAGATGGTCATCCTGTATGCCAAATGTGCTATGAAATGCATTTGGTCCCTTGTCGTATTCTGGTAAGAAAGGATGATCTGCATCAGACGCTGATGCAAGCAGCCCCATCGTTCGCATGCGACTCTCAATCAACGCCATATGCTGATACGCCCAGTGCGTCGTCTTGAAATATGAAGGGACTTTAGGTCTTGCAGATCCCAGCAAATCGAGCAGCACAAAAAGACTGATCGAGTCTAACGGATTTTGATATGTAGACAAGGCGGGGTGGAACTCGTACTCCCAGGCGTCGGCCAGCGATCTGGAATTGTCAACAATAATTCACAGAAAGAGAACCAATTGGTAATTACCTTGCACCATAAAGTGAGTCTGTATCCGACCAGCTCACAAATGCTTCTTCTCCATCCAAAAGCAAAATCTGTAGTCCCTTCTCTTCCTCCAGTCCATGACTTCCCTCTGCCTCCATCGCTGCCCACTTCTTCGTCAAGGCCTCGTCGACACTTCTCGCAGCATGCATAATCATCGCACATGGCGCAGCACTATCAATGGCGCCAATGAATCCGGGAGGGTCGAGTTTGCTGTCATAATGGGCAACCAATGCTAACCTCCCCACATCCCCAGGTTTCGCCCATGGTGGATCGCGTGTAATGATGATATTCACAAACGGCACCTGCTTGTCGCCTGTAGCAGGTGTCTTTCCGGTCGAGTTTTGGTAAGTGATTGACCACTTTGGCAAATGCGTTGCGAACCAGTCGACAAAATGCTGCTGAACCTGTCTCGAACCTGGTGTGCCAGGAACTCGAGGAATCAGAATCGGAGCCAGTATACTGCCAGTCTTGATGTCAAAATCTGACCCGGCAATGGGTATGTTTCGCAGACTTTCGTCTGAAAGAGGCGTCAACCCCAGCACTGGACCGAGGAGGCTGAGGGCCAGAACCAGCCAAATATGTGCCAGCATTCGCTGCAACATGATTGTATAGAGGCAAGATGCCTTGTCGCGGTCACCGTGGTGTTTTGAATATTCGTAGGATCATTGTCGTACTGGAACCAGACCAGAGATTCAACAATGGACGAACATCATTCTGCGCAACAAAGAAGTGTATCTGGCATCAGCAACCGACTGACGCGAGTGCGAGTCTGTGATAGATTGAGATCACGTGACCCCTGGAGCATTGAGTTTCGCGGCTATTGCGTCTGTCGATCTCGCGTCTCTCGACTACTCCTCTGGTTGCACTCTCCAATCTTCTCAATTGAGATACAACACTCACTGCGGCGATCCATATCTGACAAGAATGGAGCTGTTTGCAGTCAGCCTTGATATACTGACATTTCCTTGATTTTTGGCTCGAAATATCCACAGATCAATGATCATGACGACGCAGAGTCTGCTGTCACGCAGGATCTTGTCCTATATCCATTCGCCAGACCTTCGCACGCGGACTCTCATCACTCACATCAAATGCCGGCCTTGCGTCAAGTCTCAGATCCAGCTCAACTCCCAAGCACGATTTGCTAGTCGTAAACCATCAAGCTCGAGTCCAACTGTTTCCAAGAAAGTCGCTCGGGGCGACCCGCTTGTAGATAGGGAGCCCAAAAAGCCCAGTACGCCTAAAAACCTTCATCGTCCATTCATACACTGATAATTTGCTAGTATTTCCTGAAAGATTACTCATATATCATGCAGGTACTATGAGAATCGTCAATCTGGCTGGTATAAAAGTCGTCACAATCTTTGTTTTTGCATTTTTCACCATATATGCTGGGCCGCAATTCCTCTATTCTAAGGAAGACCCGTCTTGGGTTACCGCTGTAGGTTAGTATATCCAAATTCTTAACTAAATCATGCTCATTCGTCTCAGTTATGCTTTCTGGAATCCTTCCCGTGGCAATCGTCACTTACATGTCTGGACCATTCGTGAATTTTATTCATCTTCGATTGCCATCATACGCCCGAGCATCTACGGAAATCATGTTTCGGTATTCAAAAGCTCTCCCTAAGGATGCCGAACTTGATATCACCACTATGAACTTCTTGGGAAAAGTTCAAGTTTCTCGGATGAGAGTCGCTGAACTTTATCCCGTCAAAGAGAGAATGGGATTAGCTAATTATGCGCGAGATACGACAGCCATCAACGCCAGGCGGGCCTGGTGGAAAGGGAAAGTCGTTCGTCAATTCGGAGTTCATGCCGGAAGGAGTAAAATCTGGGGAGGCGAGGTGTGGAAAAACGTTGCCAGTGCCATCTCACGAAATTCGAAATTGAAGTAGCAGATAATTTTGGACAGTAGCGCTGTTGGTAACCTCCAAGCTGATGGGTGATGATTCTAAAAATTGTCACCAGAGGCCGAGTCTAGAAGGACCCGTTTCGACGCGCCGTCCATAATTGTCTAGCAACGAAATGTAACGCAACCCGGTCACCGTTAAATTGCACTACAACAATATCTTAAAACAAACGTCACACATTCTGCCAAAAGCGAGAAAGATCCGCCACCAGATGAAAGAAATATGCTAAAATTCAACATGTTCTTGAAAATGATCACGGTGCAGTTGAGAAGTCGAGCGTTATCATATGCTCGAGGAGTTATATTATCATCTCTTTCATTATCCAATGTGTCCGCATTACTTTGTCCTATGTTTATCTCTGTACCATCTTCATTCCTTGCTGTGCAGCTGATTGTTTCCCAGCAGATCGAACTGCTATCCTTTCACTACCAATTTACTCCTTTGGATATTTTCCGTACCCACCTGCAGGTGCTGGGTATTTACTGTTTTGGTAGGAACGTCAGCTCTTGTCTTCACTCTTCGGACTAATTGCAATTGCTCTAAAACGTTTGACATAGGGAGATTTAGGATAGACTTACCCATAGCCGCCGGCAGGTGCAGGGTATGATCTAAAGAGACAGTCTTGTCAGTATGATCCTCCCTCATGTTAAGATTCTCGAAATCAGGTGGACTAACCCATATCCAGAAGCAGGTGCCGGTACAGGTGATGGAACAGGTACGGGACTTGGTACTGGGGCGCCGTTATAAGTTCCGTAACCTCCAGCTGGTTTTGCTGTCCCGCATTAGCGTCTATCCCGCCGGAAGATCACATATCAACACTCACGATACGTTCCATAGCCGCTATAATCTGCAGGAGCCGCATCTGCCTCTGCCTCTGCAATGGGTGCTGCCATGCTTGCTGGGATTGCCATGAGGGCAAGAGCTGCGATGAAACGGAAATGCATTTTGGATATGAGTTCGAGAAATGGGACGCAGGATTGATGAGCGACTTGAAGGTCACGAAACTGTAACGACGGCGATGGTCGTCACTTTATATGCTATTGATGGCTTCCCACAAGCTCGAGCCTCTCGAGTGCCAACTGCAACACTTCGCTTTTCGAGCCGTGTGGAAGAGCCATGCCTCCCATCAACTCAAGTCTCTTCTCGGACTCATCCAATGGACTTCGACCAGGCGTATGCAGTTCGTACACTGTCAACAATAAGCCAACCGTGCTTTTGCTTACAGCTATGATTGGCGGGAAATGATAAGACGCCATGAGAAAAAGAGGAAGTCTGCGTTTTCCTTTTCGAATCGCTATTTTGGCATTACGAAGGCGTGACGTGGACTCCAATCAACCGAGCACCTCGCCCGGCTTGCGGCATTTCCCCAATTGTATGGAACAGGTCTCATGATATGGCATCCATCGTCCGTATCATGTGCTTAGTTTTAATTCTCGTCCCAGATTTATATCTGCGCATTTCTTTTCTTTTGTACTTGTCACTTGCAACTTTATATTCTCATTAAACTCTAGACATATTACAAACATCCAGTATCCATTACAAGATGTTTATCCCCGAAAAGTGACATTAGCGAAGTAGGGCTGAAAAATCATTCTCATCCAGATCTTGGTGGCGTTTGAGGCGTCTCCCAGACATCATAACGAGGCGATGCCAAGTATATTCATGTGAGGGGAAATATTGCTTTATTGTTTTTTCTTGCAGGAAATGCTCTCTTTTTAGCGGTCTGGCGGTGAAACACATTATGCATGCTGATGATTACGTTCAGCTGAATGAAAACGACACATTTGGTCGCTATTGATTGATTGATGTCTGTCGATTGGGATCGTGGGCAGAAGTCATTGATTGAAGGAACTATGCGTTGGGTCTGATTTTGACATTCAAATCAATCCTCGAGATGTGACATCGTGAGCTCTATAGCCAAAGACTCGTCGTTCATACAATGTTTAGGTCTGCGAAAGATACTGAATTCGCACCACTCCCTCAATCGGAATCGTGCGAGTCTGTCAATCTAACAGGAAACGACAACGATGGCAAAGTTCCATCACGGAAGTTGCCAACAACTTTCGTGTGTCTACTTCTCGGTGTGGCCTTCTTCCTATCAGCGATTCTAGGAGCTTTGTCGGGAATACTGTTGACCCAAGATCCGGACAAATACTGCTTTCAACGAACTTCGCGGTTCTGTAGGTATACCAATTCCCTCTTCATATGTTATTTGTTAATAAAACAAAAGCCCCAGTAACTCAAGACACCCAAATTTCCTATCATCTCACCCGATTCAACGGCTCTTTCATGCACGAAAATATCTACAGAAAACCAGCAAGTCCAGAAGTCGACGAGGCCTGGCAAGCGCTGGGTGTCGACTGTAAGCTCTTCCCATCATTGCCTTACTTTCTCGTGCTAATACGCATCAGATCGCGGTGCAGCCGTACCCCAAGATCTAGCAGCGAAATCCGGTCTCACGAACAAACACGTCCAAATCCAAGAAAAATACGGAGGCGGCTACCCAGCAAATGTAGAAGGCCTGCATCATCTCCACTGCCTGAACCTGCTAAGACAAAGTCTCTACTTCAATTACGCATACTACCAAGCTCATGGTGATGGTGCTTTTAGTAACGAAGAACCGATTTTACAACTACATATCAGTACATCCTCCCCTCTCCTCCCCTCCCCTCCCATTACTAACTCAACTAGCGCACTGTCTCGACATCCTCCGCCAACAACTAATGTGTACCATCGACGTCGGTGTTCTGGGTAGGGTATGGTATAACAAGGGCAATCCAACTGCGTTTCCGGATTTTAATACCGTGCATAAGTGTCGCAACTTTGAGGGGGTGAGGGAGTGGGCGGAAAGACATCAGATGCCGGAGGTTGTGCCGGAGGACTTTTATGTTAGGCCTGATTTGGGGCTGGTGGGGGAGGAGATGCCGTGATGGTGGAGTGGATGAGGGGGATGATTGTTGGGGATATGGGAGATTGGGTGGTTGTTGATTTGGTGTTGGGTTTTGGAGGCGAGGTAGGAGGGAGGTGTGGAGATTGTAAATGATGTGGGGAGTTGGTGGACTTTACTCACCGACTCGACTTATCTTGCTGATTGTAATTGTATCTGAGAATAATAAAATCTCCAATTAGGCTGAGTGATTGCAATCATATCTTTCTCTGGTGGCCATAGCTATATTGCAATTCCTAAGCGGGTCATTTGTCAATGGGAGATATTATTGCTTGTTGTATTACCTTGCGGTTATAGTTTCATACAGTTATCATTAAGCCGAAAACTATAACACGATAAGGATATCACCATTCATGTTTTGCGAAATTGGGCTAGCAATGAACTCGAAAACACCGTAGCATCTGACAGAAAAATAAGAGTTAAACAGGTCTATCCCGACCACCTGCAACTAAAAGTCTTACTCATAACTCAATGATGGAATATCTTCAGCACATCCTACGTTAAACAAAAGTTCAAAACGCACAATTCAACCGTCAAACCTCACTATCCTCAATCCTTCACTTTTTGCTTACTAACATCTGGTGAGCTCACCATCAACACAACGTCTGGTAGATATTCACTTTCGAGACTCTCATATTGACTTTTGAAATGATTTGTGCATTCACGTCGGAGAATCACCCACGATGTGTAAGCGTCGCAACCTCATGTTCCAATATAAATGCCCTCGATGATCCATTGGAGATTCTTAACGACTAGATCTAACCAGTAAACCAGACCCAACAATCTTAGAACACCCCCTAGACTTCCGATCTCAGCATCAATATCACCATGCCAAAGAACCCAAACCCGCACCATTTTTTCCGAAGACGGAAGAAAATCAACAAAGTCACCGCTGCGTCGCAGAAATCGAATTCGATAACGAAAAATCGGAAACCTAACACAGCAGCGCAAAAGCCGTCTGTAGGATCAAATTTACAGAAACAAAAGGGAATAATAGTAGAGCCAGATGAATATCAACTTGAAGATGAAAATCCGGAGCGGGCTTATACAATTGTTAGGGAGGCGGCGACGAGATATATTGAGAGGATGATAGCATTGAAGACGGCTGCGGCATTAAGAAGGGAGGAGGGGAGGAATGAGGAACAGACACTTGCTACAAAGATCTACACCCCCCAACCAAACGCAAACGCAGCAACCCTCCTCCGCTGTACACTCCTCAATGCTCTTCACAGCAACACCTTCCACCCAGTCGAACGAATAGATAAAATCGGATTCTTTGCGCGGGATATAGATCGCGAACGAACGCGCTACGCTCTCAATGTCGAAGAAACCACATTTTCGGAAATGCTAGCGGATCTTATAGCTGAAGGAAGTCTAAAAGCAGATATCAGCACATACACCTCCCCCTACCTACCCCGAACCTCGCAATCCCCAAAACTCGCACATATAATTCAAATCCGCGCCGCTGTTTATACACCCTCAAATGAGACGCTGGTTCATGAGGGGTATAAAGCGGAAGTTTGGATGTCCGTTTTGTTCTACATGGAACCAAAAACCTGGAAATGGAGCGAGGTAGTCAGGGTGATGCGCGACGGTGCGGACGCGGTGTACGGGGTTGACGGGGAGGTACGACGGGAGTTTTTGGGGCGGAGAGGGGAGTTTATTGATGGGTTTGTTGGATGGGTGGAGGTTTTGAGGGGGCCGGTGGGGGGGTATTTGTTGGGATTGGGTCAGGAGAAGGGGGAAAGCGATGATGTTGTAAAAGGGGGAGGATGAGAGGAAGTAGTCTATATATGCTACCTCTGTTTTGATTAACCTTCCAGTTCCAACAACTCATCCCTCCTCAATTCTACCTCCTGCCATAACTTATAATGCGTCCGCTCACAAAGTGCCTCATGCCAAATTACGCGTCGAATATGGTCTTTCGCCTCCTCCCACGTTTTAAGCTCCAGATTTTCCACATTTCTGACTAAATGCGATACAAACCACACTCGTTCAGGTAAACCATCAGCAGTAACTCCACCTACCGCGAAGATCCAGAGGAGAAGTGTGTTGCAAGGTGTATTCTCAGCAACGATCTTTCTCAAAGTCGATATGAGGGAGTGTAAAAGACGATTGATCGCCAGCGTGCCATCGGGCGGTAGACCTCTCCATGGCGCGAAGACATGAAGAAGTGTTGCAAATCTTGCTGCTTCAGAGATGAATGATGCTTGTGGAGGTATGCTTAGGAGATGTGATAGTAAGGCGCACGTTCGACTTAGTATTGTGAGTGAGGTCGCTGCTGTTGGATACGCTGTACTGGAGGGAACGAGTTGGGAGACATGCTGAATGGAGATCAATACCGAAGCTACGGGTTCTCCGAGGCCCATGGCGGTTAGATCGATTGACTGATCGTGTAGAGGGGCGATATCCTCAAATTGTGAGATGGAACCAAGATATAATGGTAATTCTGGGTCCAATGGAGGGTATTCGCTCTCGTACATAGATACGACGAACATCCAAAAGATCAGGTTCGCTACCATCGGACCGCTTAATCTAATAGCTTGTAGACCTCCCCGTAAATCGATCATTGTCTTTAATCCGTCCATGTGCATTTTGAGCATTTCCACATTTCCTCTTTCGTGCTGCTCCGTGTTAAAAATGACCAGTAATAAACATGGTGAGCTTACCTCAACTGCAGCCATCGTAGCAACGGCACCCAGTGTCTCGTCAGATAGGGCATCATGATGTGCGTTTTCGATTCGGTCGCGGAGAAGCCGAACACACTCCGCTCTCAAGTGAACCACATTCGATCGTTGCATAGAGTGTGCTTCTAGCCTGAAAGTTGCAAGTTGAAGGGTGGCATGAAAGAGAACAACATCGTTTAGCACTAATGGGATATAATATGCACAGGTTGGATTCGTTGTTGAAGCTGGCTGCCAAGGGAATGATTTGTAGACTGTTAAGCTAAGATCTTTGACGAGTCAGTAGTCGATGATTTATTCTACGTAGGATCACACTTACAATGCTTCATCAGATCATCGAGACCAGACACGCGACCGTTTGGATAAGTTTGAAATGGATCAAGTGATCCCGCATCGATGATTGGCGATATTGGTACATTTGTCAGCGCACTTTCGCGCGATGCCACAATACTAACTCCTGCATCATCATTATCGTTTACAGATATTCTTGGTACGATAGGTCGTAAAACAGTCACATCTCGCTGTAATGTGCTCCTATAATCGCAAGGCTCGGGGTCCGTAAATTTCCTGGAGCAATTACTACACACAGGTCGAACTTCATCGCACTGGCTTCATTAGTTTCCAGGTAAATCTAGTGTACTAAATAATATATGCTGACCTTCATTCGACGCTCTTTACATATAGTGCAACCAGTTCTAGACTTTCTGTGGGACCTCCGAGTCGTTTGTGAACCAATATCTGATAGCCTGATGATGCTAAACATTTCTCGTTTGGTGCTTTCGGCACCTTGGTTTATGAGGATATGGCCGTGATAACGACTATGTGACATAAGCTTTTTGTTTTATGAAGTTACGATTAAGGTGCATTTCGGTGCGCGTCATGGGTGTTTGAAATCATTGGTAATGTGGTGAGATTTGCCACCTGTACCTAACTTGGTGATAATATGCATGTTATTGGCTGAGTTGACGGTTAATGTATGCCTACCTGCATGAAGTTTAGGTGTCCCTTAAAGTGCTAAGAAAGTACTTACCGTATTAGCAAAGCACTGCTCCGTTGAGCATAATTTAGGGAGCTTTTGAAGAAGATATGAGTATTCTGGATTTGTAATGGTTTTATTACATCACCGTCCGCAGTCATACATAATACTTTCGTCCGGTAATACTGGTTTCGTCACCGTCCTCAATATCCTGCATTATCAGACCAAGAATTTCCACCAATATCCATCAAGCCATATTCCTCAGCTTGACGACGTCTGATATCTTCATAATCATGTACATACCTCCATCTCCTCCCAAAATTCTCGTCTCGCCAGACATAATTACGAGCCAGCCCAGGCATACCCCAGTGACAGAAAAGGGCTACGAGAGCCTTACCATTCTCTAAACTTGGCTGATCTCGATTTATTTGCACGCGCACGGTTCTGATCCAGTCACGATCTGAGACTAGAGCCGCCCACTGAAGCATGCCATGCAGGTCACTAGCCAATCTTGCATGACTTCCGGATCTGTGGTTGCGTGATGAGCATTGAACTCGAATACTGTGAGTGGATTATCCGGACGTGTGAGGTACTGCATGGCAGAGTATGTACGGATAATAGGACCATCTGCCAAGTTTGAATTGAACAGACTGATTGCTTCTGGTAAAGAGACACAATGGAGAACCATTTCGTAGAATTGTGCAGGTGTTCCGACTAGCCGCCCATTAGACATGATGAAGTTATGCTCTGGGTCTCCGGTGTTTGACAGCCATTGCGTCTTGCTGATATTTTGGTAGATGGTGTCTAGCGGTTTCTCATAAACCCATAGCAATCCAAGTAGTTTAGCCATGTGCTTGGGCTTCATCGGGTAATTTCCAGTTCCAGTGAACACTCTGAAGCCAGGCCAAGGAAGAGAATTATTGAAGGCGACTGGATCATGATCATCTGGCAACATACGTTTGAGTACTTTGCAAATACTTTTGAAAGCCTTGTTGGAAGTGCGCTGTCCATCTTCAAATCTAAGAAGTGGTGAAGTGATTGTAAGCGATGACAGAGTCGGTCCACGAGTGACTATCCAGTACTTCGATGCTGTCTCGTCGCAAGTTTGGCTGGAAACTCTTGCAGGAATCATTCCTTCCCAGAAGTCTGCAAGGTGTTGTTTGGTTGGTGTCGGAATGTTTTTGACACAAAGTCTGAGTCTCACCTCTTCCAAGGCTTCATCATAAGTTCTATCGACAAGAACATGTGAAATATCAAAGTCTAGCTCAAAGCCGTAAACGAAATATCGATCTAGTGCCTGGCATCGCTCTATTCGTTGCTGCTCCCAGTCAATACACTGGTTTCTCGTGGCGATCAAAGCCCTCTGTCGAATTCTCTCGCGAGCTTCCCGATCCATGAGAGACGCGAAAAGAGTTGATAACGTTTTTGGTATGATAGTCGTACGAGATATAGTGATAAGAACAAAGAATGAAGGCTGAGGGGAAGAATTTGAATGTTCATGATTACACTGTTCATGGCTCGAATATGTCGAGAACAGAGTTGAAATCTGTACAACTGATATAAGTAGTAATCTCAAACGCAGAAAGAGAAGACCTCGAGGTGAGTTGTCAATGAATCGTGTAAGACTGGCAGAGGTTGCGCAAATGAGCATGACGCCTTTTTACGGAACGACACGGGGTAGTAGTAATAAATCAGGAGCCAGTAGTCAGGTAACTGCAGATGGCGCATATCGGCTGTAAGATAGAGAGATAAAGCTAGAAAGTACAAAAGTTTTGGCTTTAAATTTGTGATCACTTACTGATGTCAAAGGTATGACTCCATACGCCTGATACGAAGCTAGCTGAGTATATGACTACAAATCGCAAAGCGCCTCTGAATGATATCCATGAACGTATCGGATGGCTGGATGACTTAGTCTTGTTCTATTAACGTTCAGTGCGTTGTACTCTATCGGTAGCTATGTCCCGATAAGCAAGTGGCTTCTACGGATAGAGAACAACAAACCCTTTCTGATGAGCTTAATCTTGACAACGCCCATTCATTCAAATTGCGATCTCAAGAAAAGATTTCAGTTTCTTCTGTTCTTCGTTTGACTTGCGAATTCTTCGACTTCGATTTTGACTATGTATTCCCCAGGCACGACCACCAAACCCAAATAGCGGCTTGTCATATCCAAAGATACACTTCCTGTGCCTTCATCAAGATTTTTGGGCCGCGGCGGCATTCGGTATTCAAATGTATGAGCGAGAATAGTGTTTCGGTCCTAAGGAGAGTTTAGATTATGCTTCTTAGACAAAACAGCAGTAAACGTGATGGTGTGCCTACAGAGTCTGTACATTTGAACTGCCCCAAGAACATTCGGGAGTCGGAAGTAGTGATTCGAAGGTTCTTGTTGAGAAGTGATTTCAAATAATCTTGTGACTGAGATTGCTCCATTGCAATATTGTTTTGGTACTCGCGACTTGTCTATCGTCGTCGGATCAGTATGTATTTTGCGAGAAGACGAGGATGGATTTGACTTCGGCGTTAAGATCTACGCTAAGATAAGATAAGATCAGTCAGACCCACAATCATCTTGGATCGAGTCATCATCGTCATTTGTATTCACCTGAAGAGGACTTTTACAATTGCCCATCTCTAGATGTTGAGACCTTTTCGAGATTCATCTATACTTTGTTCGGCTCCATGGAGTAACACTTCGTCCCGGCGACATGTCAGTTCGCGTCAGCTTGTTTACATGGTGGCTTCGATGACATTTTCAACTACACTGACGCCTTGAGCGATACGCCACAGCTCCTTTCGACCAAGAAGAAGATAGGTTTCGACGTCTAGGACCCCATCATGGGTGTCAAAGGACTATGGCCGATTCTCCATGATTGCGCCCGTCCCACACCTCTTCCGACTCTGAATAGGAAACGTTTGGCCGTGGACGCGTCAATATGGATCTATCAATTTCTCAAAGCAGTCCGCGACAAGGAGGGCAATGCACTGCACAACTCGCACATTGTAGGATTCTTTCGACGGATATGTAAACTTCTGTTCTTTGGTATAAAACCAGTTTTCGTATTCGATGGCGCCGCGCCCGCCTTGAAGAAGCAGACGATTTTGAAGCGGAAACAGAGGAGGGAAGGTCGAAGAGACGATGCGACACGAACGGCCGCGAAGTTGTTGACGGTGCACATGCAGAGAAGAGGCGAGGAAGAAGCAGAGAAGAGAAAGAAAGCCAAGCAGCGCGAACGAGAAGGATTGCAGCCAGTTGCGGACGATGAGGAGGGTTTGAAGGAGGGCGAGGAGATTGTCTATGCGGATGAGATGGGCATGAGCGCTCAACAACGGACACAAAACCGAAAGTTCAAGAAAACGGACGCATACCATCTCCCCGAACTTGATGGCGGCATTGAAGGGATGCGACAGGCGAATGACCCTAGGGTCATGAGCTTGGAGGAGTTGGAGGAATACGCTCAACAGTTTCACAACGGCGAAGATGTCAATTTGTACGATTTTAGTAAGATCGACTTTAAGGGCGACTTCTTCAACAGTTTACCACCGGTTGATCGGTATAATATCCTTAACGCAGCTCGGTTAAGGAGCAGAATGAGAATGGGAATAGGCAAGGAGCAGCTCGAAGAAATGTTTCCCGATCGAATGGAATTTAGCAGATTTCAAATCCAGAGAGTTGCGCAGCGTAATGAGCTTACACAAAGGCTCATGAACTTGAACGGGATGAACGAAGGAGATTCGTTATATGGAGTAGGCACCCAGCGTATCGCAGGAGAAAAGGACCGCGAGTACGTGTTGGTTAAAAATGAGGGCGTAGAGGGCGGGTATGCTTTAGGTGTTGTTAGCCTCGACAAGTCTGTAGGAGAGCGAAACAAGCCCATCGATGTGGACGCCCTAGACCAACAAAAGCACGAAGCTCAAGAAATAGAGTCTGAGGACGAATTCGAAGATGTCCCAGTCGAAGGTTTGAATCGCTTACCGAAATTGAGACAGAATATTGACTACGCTGAATTTGATGCCCAAAACCCATCAGAGGCGGTAGATAGTCTGTTCGTAGACGAAGCTGGTTCATCTGCGGACGCTAGTAATCTTTTCAATGAGGATGAGGATATGAGTCGGGCGATTGCCCTTTCGCTGCAGCAGGAGCCTGCCGATGAAGAACTTTCTGAGACCGAGCATCTCAATCGCGCCATTGCTCTGTCACTTCAAAACAACCATGCGCACGAAACAGATGCTGAAGAGGACGAAGAATTCGAAGATGTCCCGATGCCAGAGTATAAACAAGTTGCGGTGCAAGTTCAAAGGCCACTTGCTAGTTCTAGTAGAAGCAAAGTAGCTAACATTATCAATAATCGTGCAAATGCTGCTGTTCCTAAAAGGAAAGCAGTGACTGCAGATAGTGATAGTGACAGCGATATGGATCTCCAAGCCAGCCTTGCCAGGGCGAGGAGAAAGAAAGCTCCAGAACCGAGACCTTCGCACCCTCAGCCGGTTAGGGAGAACAAGCCGAACCTTTTCGATGGTCCTCTTCCATTTGAGAAGATGGACTTTAGGAGTTCAATATTTAAGTCCAAGTCACAAGCTGCACCCAGAGACGACCCCCCCAACACAGAAGCAGCAAAAGATGATGAGGAAGAAGCTGGTGGGTTTGAAAAGGAGGCCGAGGAAGAATCAAGACCTCTACCCCCCTGGCTCATGGGTGCTGGTGATATCCGCTCCGAGGTGAAAGAGCAACAGAAACGGGGCCAGGAAATTGATGCTGAGGATAAAGAAAGGGCGGATAGGGAAGAGCGGGCATATCAAGCCAACTATGCGCCAATTCAGATCGATTCATCGGACGAAGATGATGTAGAGATTGTGGATGCGCCAAGTCCAACCCACCAAGGTTCTAAAATGGAGGATCTGGTGAGGGATACGACGGATAATGAGACAAGCCTACCTACAAGGAATGTTCCTTTTTCCAAGTCAGTCACGCCCGAAAAGGTCGCGCGAGCGGCTTCCTATGTATCTGCTCAGGTAGGAGATGATGATGAACCAGTTGAGTGGTCGGAAAGCGATCACGAAACCACTGTTGCGAAGCCCAAAGACGTTGAACCGACAGCCGATGTGACTATGTCAAAGTCTCCGTCGCCAGTATTCGAGGATGTGGAAATGTTGGATTTGCAGGATTCCACCAGTGCTTCCGCAGCACCCAAAAATACTGGCGTTCAGTTCGAAGATGCCGGTACTATTTTATCACCGCAGCCAGCTGTTACCGACCTTCCTCTTCTGTCTGGTAATAATGGAGAAGACATCGTCGGTATAGACAACTCGGACTCGTTTGATGAGTTCTCGGATCCAGACGACGAAGAGCTTTTAGCACAACTTGCAATGGAAGCAGAAACCCATGATGAATTTGCCAAAACTTTAAATTTCAAGACTCCAGCTGAATCACAGGCTGCTTATGAGAAGGAACTCAAGGCTTTGCGAAACCAACAGAAAAAAGATCGCCGTGATGCTGACGATGTTACCTCAGCAATGAACCAGGAGTGTCAAATTTTGCTCAAGAAGTTTGGAATTCCATACATTATTGCGCCTGGGGAGGCGGAAGCTCAATGTGCAGAGCTCGTACGTCAAGGGCTCGTGGATGGAGCTATCACAGATGATTGTGATATTTTCCTGTTCGGGGGCACGCGTGTCTACAAGAATTTGTTTAATAGCAACAAAGACGTCGAGTGCTACCTGCAAAAAGACATCGAGCAGGAATTGAGTCTTGGCCGCGACCAAATGATCTCCCTTGCGCAGTTATTAGGAAGTGACTATGCGGAAGGTCTTCACGGCGTTGGATCTGTCACAGCCATCGAGCTCCTTTCTGAATTCTCTTCGCCTACTGGCCTTCAAGATTTCAAACATTGGTGGACATCAGTACAAGGCCCCCACCCACCACCTCTATCCGAAGAAACCTCAACCTTTCGCAAGAAGTTCCGCCGCGCACAAGCGAGCAAATTGTTCCTACCAGCCGGCTTTCCAAGTCCGGCTGTCGCAGAGGCATACTACAAGCCACATGTAGATTCCAGCAAGGAAGAGTTCAGATGGGGTGTACCTGATCTCGAGGGACTGCGAGGGTTCTTGATGCAGACGATTGGTTGGTCTCAGGAGCGAACTGATGAAGTTCTGGTTCCAGTGATTAGGGATATGAATCGTCGTGAGCTCGAAGGTACCCAGAGTAACATTACCCGTTACTTTGATGGCACGGTCGGTGCTGGTGCGAAAACCGCAGCACAGGAAGCGCGCGAGGGTGGAAGTAAGAGGATGAAAGAAGCGGTCAATAGACTTAGGGGGAAGAAGAAGTCGGGGCTTACGGTCGAGGAGATGGGTACGTTTGCTGATGTAGGGAGGGAGTGGGCGTTGAAGAATCCTGCTGGGAAGGATTATGGTAAAGTGAAAAAGGGGAAGAGGAGGGGGAAGAAAGGTGCTGTGTCGGAGGAAGGGGAGGGGAATGAGGGTGATGATGATAATGCTGAAGGAGCGGCGGATGGTGATGGAGAAGATGAGGCGGATGATGAGAGTGGAACGCTGGATGAGGATGAGTATAGGGAGTCTGAGTCTGGGAAGAGGAAACAGAAACCCAAGATTCCGGCGAGACAGCCAAAGAGGAAGAAGGCTAAGACTTAGATCTAGGATAGCTGTAAACCAAATCACGTGTTAAGTTTAGGGTAATACAGAAAACAATCCTTATGGGGGCTTTCATTATTGTTCTGTGAGGATCTATAAATCTAATCTAACAACAAAAAGAAAACAATCTTACAAGCAAAGAAATCTATACTAACCCGGGTATTTCCTAAGAGCCATCTATCTATCCCAACACCACCCTAATTGTCTCATTCCATTCTAATAAGTAACCCTCACCACCCTCCCCTCCCCCTTCACCTCGTCCCATCCCCCCACACAAGCCTCAAAAACCCAATTCCCCAAATCCGCCCGCGAAATCGTATATCCAATCGCCTCCCCGCTCCACTCCCTCCCCTCCGTCTCCTCTCTCACAGCTGCGCGTCCTAATAGTGGGCCATTGGTAAGTAGACTCGCGTGTACGAGCGTATAGCCCCCTAACACATTCTTCTCAGAGACAAAAGAGGAAGTAATAAGGGATTCCATGCTTTTCTTATCCTCATGCGCGGATTCCAGCAGGATTTTATACAGCGGGAGGAACAGCCATGGGACGTCGCGGCCGAGGACGCTGATTCCGGTGGTGCCTAGGGTGATTAAGTATGGTTTCTTGTTGTTTTGTGGGCGGGAGGAGAGGACGGAGAGGATGGTGGTGATGCCGTCGGCGCAGAGTGTTGGGTCTGAGTTTACGAATTTGAAACCCCGGAGTACGGGGTAACAGCCTATGCCGCTGATGATTATATCGACGACCTCATCGGTGGCGGAGAAGAGGGTTTTAGACACGGCGGCGGGGTCGCGGATGTCTCCTGTGATAATCACAAGATTTTGGGAGATTTGGTCTGATGGGATGGCGGAGGATGCGAGTAGATCGAGTAGTTTCTGCGGAGTGCGAACGACTGGGTGTGTTAGCTAAGCGGGTAGAAAAAGGGGGGAGAACGGACGGGCGCGGCAGTTATGTCCTGCTTTTAGGGCGAGAGTAAGGGTTGTTAGGGCTGAGAGGCCTGTTGCGCCGAAGAAGGCTAGGGTTGGGAGGGTAGACATTGTGATAAGGGTTTTTGGTTGACGGGTTGGCTTTTGAAATGATGGATTGTTGTGGGAGATGAAGGCATTTGGACGGGAATGGAATTGGACTATATAGATTTTCTGCGACGAGCTGTGAAGTTACAATTCACCCGACTTTCAAAAGATGAGGTTTTGGCGTTCTGACAGGTGGGGATGTGGCGTTCCCGAGGGACAACTTCGTTCCGGTGGCGTGGTGATGGGATCCACTGGGAAAGCTTATTTTTGGAATGGTCCGGTCAGGTGGTTTACCTCGATTTTGTGGTTTGGTTTGGTTTGAGTTTGCTGGAAATGCTGAAAGACTATACTAAATCCTTAGGTAGAGAATCTGGGTTATTGAGAGAATAGAACACATAGGGGCGACATATCAGTTGGAAATTGCTCAAAAAGAAAATCTTGACGCTATCACATGACTTGAGACTCTAACTCTTAACAATAACGCATTCAAATTTCAAATCTAATGAACAACTAACACGACTGTGTCCCCCTCGCTGATATCGATTACAACAATAGATCCGACCAACTAATATTGATCGCAGATACCCCTAGCGCAGTAATAGCCGAAGCTCAGACCCTTTAAAAAGACTGCCACGTTTACATACCAGGAAGCTTTGCGAGCCCTACAACAAATTAGCATATACTCATCAACAGAGAGAAGCGGTAACATACATCCATCAACCGGCTCCGCAACAAAGTCCTTGACAGTACATTTGTTAGCAGTAGCCATAGGTTGCTTCTTGATAGAACCGCAGCCATCATAGAAGCACTCGGACTTGGCCATCGCATTCTTAAGGGAATCGCCTTTCCAGCCAAACATGTAATCGGCGTGGGTACCTGCGCCGGTCCCCTCGAAGCTCCATACGAATGGATTCTTGGCGCCGGAAGTCCACATGCTGTTGAACTTGGTGGTATCCCAGACGGTCTCGAAGGTCACTTGTGGGACGCGGACGGGGTGGGTGGAGGGACATTTGCCGGCGTTGGTGAAGCCTTCTGAGGTGACGGTGTTGTACATGTGGGATTGATGGTCTGGACTGTCGAGGTTGACACCGTCCCAGCATCTGAGATTGGTTAGTTTGAGGTTATGCTATGAGGCTGGCAAATTGCTTACGCTGGGAAATGGTGGGTGGTAAAGATACCGGCGGAGCAGGGTCCGGTAGGCATGGTCTTTGTGATTGTTCCTCTGTTGTTGCCGCTTTGGCATTGGTAGCTCAATCCCGCGTGGGCAGTGCCTGTCACAGCTGGACTACCCACTGTCATACGGAAACCCTTCGAGGTGTCAGCTCTTGTTAGCAGTGATAAGTTGGAGTGAGCTTACAGGCTTGAAAGTTGTGATTGGCTGCGTAGAGAGCCTATCATTGGAAAGATCGAACTGAGTGTAGTAGACAGTAAGTCCACCCTTAGCACCATCGGACCCGCCAAGCAGAGGCGTAACTGGAAGATTTGGTACACGCATATAGGAGCCGTTGGTAGGATGCTTGAAGTATAAGGCGGCAGTCCAGTAATTTGAGAAATCCCTATTTTGTAAATCAGACTTCTAGCACGCACGACACGGGTCTGAATGAACAACTTACTCAGACATTTGGCAAGTTGTGCAAGTAGCCCTCTCCCCAACATCACCGTTCATGGTAGCATTGAATGCATTTCCACCCACAATATGATGAACATGAGTCGAAGGAATCGCTCCTGGCTGAACAACAGGATCGAGACGTTGAACCGTCAATTCGGAACACGGGAATCGCAGACCAGCCTGAGCCGACCCGATAATCGAGAGGAATCCGATGAGAGACTTCATCTTGGCTGTGAATTGGCTCTTGGTACTTCTATCCTGAGTAGAAAGCTGCCTGCGTGTAGAATTAAAGTCTGACGAGAAAGCAGGCAAGCCAAGAAGACCGGTCCACTCGCCTCCTATATGTTCGAATCTAATCATAAGCACCTTCTTTCATCCCTTATGACTTGCCGATCTTGTTCAACCACCAGCGTCGGCAATCTGTTTACTAGACATTACCCGTGTGTGGCCACAAAAGCCGACAATGAAAATAATTTAAATAGGAGTTGGGGACCAATCATTTGGGAAATGTAACACCACAGCAATCGTCCGGTGATGTGCCAAGTGGTTTTTGTGATCGTTTTGTAAGTGCCGACAATAAGAGTGGTAGAGTGGCATGGCTTGATGAACGAATCAGTTAATACCCATATTGCCGATGTACAAGGGAGATCGTCCGGGTATATAGCTTTTTGGCCTTCGAGATAAATCTCATAGATGTTAATTAAATGATCGGAAACACTTAAGCGACGTATTTTAAGCTCATGGTAAGCTTTTTCTTAATTGTGAAGATACGCATGTGCTTTTTAGCGAATCAAAGGTGCCGTTTAGAAGAGCTGACATGTTGTGCGAACCGCACGAAGGAATATGGATACATCCACGAGGAATAAAAGGTCGAATACTCGGCGGTTTCTTGTAGGCACGGCAATTTTCATTGTAGGTAAAGCATTCGATTGAGTGGCATAGTAGCATTGTGTTGTTCGAGATATCTGTAAGCGAGAATGTCTTTTCTGGTATTTCAGAGGAGT
This sequence comes from Glarea lozoyensis ATCC 20868, assembly GCF_000409485.1. Lineage (NCBI taxonomy): Eukaryota > Fungi > Ascomycota > Leotiomycetes > Helotiales > Helotiaceae > Glarea > Glarea lozoyensis. The sequence goes on from NW_007361000.1 coordinate 88,982, forward strand.
TATTGAGGCTGATCTGATCGATGAAGATACATTTAAAAAGCTGCAGAGCCTTGCACTCCATACCATCTAGATGGATTTCGGCCGAAACAAGATGATTAATATGTGAGCGTTGCTATAGAACCCATTTGCTGCAGACCTGGTCTTTGGGATTGCCCAGTTTTGGTACATGTGTGCTTTGGGCTACGATTCAGATGTTGAGTTTGCCATACAATAACAGGTGTATTGTAGCTTCAAAGAGGGAAGTTTTGAGTCGGCTACGCGGCTGTAAGTGACTGTTACCCAGTTGCATCTTCTTTCGAGGGCTGTAATAAGGGCGACACTTCCGCACTTATGCGCATGCTTGAAGCAGCCTACTGAAAATAATTAGTCGATGAATCAAGAAAACTCTGCAACAAGAATGTAATTACCAGCTGGTCGTTGTTAAGAACAAAAAACGATAGGGATCGGTTTCAAAGTCCTGTTTCGGTGAGATTCATCGACGTAACATCATATCTTGGATTCTTCAATCCCATTGTAACAAGAAATGTGCAATAAACTTTGTACCGAATACTAGACCGGATTCCGTGGTCGGACTGGCGCTGGTTTGTCCACCACAAGTGGCAAAAATGTGTGAGCTTGCAAACCTGTTTTCTCTCAAAACAGCAATTGCCAAGCATTACCAAATGTGTCGTTACCGTCACGATTTGACTGTTTTGAATAGGCTTACTGTCCTCTAGTACCATCAAGCCAGAAGATGAATCGTGTTGACATTCGAGCGTCTGATACAGACGATCTTGATTCCTGGTTGAATCTGACCTTCGAGATAGGTTGAGCAGTTAAGCAAAAGCTTAAATCGAGAAGAAAGCGATCGTGCAAGATGTGCCATATCCATTTCGATGACCAGCTTTAGAAGTATAGGGTGGATTATTTGGGACGGGTGTGCCAAAACGGGTGTCTTGAGCAAAATAGCATTACTATTTCTTCAACCTCTCCATATGATATCCCTGTGAGAAGAAAAAAGGCCAAAGAGAAACGGGAAGAGAGTTCTCAACAGCATTCATGAGCCAACACCAAAATGCTGATTCCCCCATCCAGAGTACCTTACTGGGCCCTGTTAGCAGCTTTTGCGCAAGCTGTTTCGTAAATTCTTTGGGATCCATTCCAGTCGTAGCCGCAATAACCTGTCTTTCCACAAAGCCATCTTCAATTGGCTTGAAGAGACTATCCTCCTTCAAGCTGGTAATACCACGCATGCACATACCACCGGTCTTCACATTCCCCGCTTGTATATACACGACCTTTACTCCAAATAGCGCGAGTTCTACCCTCATACACTCGCTGTATGCATAAAGAGCTGCCTTCGTCGCGCAGAAGACAGAGTAGAATGGAAGCGGAATATGACCCGCAACCGAACCAACATTCACAATCGTTCCCTTTGCGAGAAGAATTTGGGGGAAGAAGGTTTTGGTTAGGTCCATGACTCCGATGATGTTACTTCCAAACATTTGTTTCGCTTCGGACATGTCGATTTCGATCGCGGGACGGACGATATCTGGAGGATGATCGTTAGTATGAAGAAGGTATCTGGTGAGGATTTTGAATACTGTTCCCTGCGTTATTGATGAGAAAGTCAAGGCCCCTTCCATCAAGCAGTTGCACGATCTTTTCATGGCATGCTTTTACGCTTTCGGCGTCATCCACTACGAGAGTCAAACAATTTATATCCAAGGCTTTTAAATCTGTGAGTTTGTCAAGTGTTCGAGCAGTTGCAAAGACAAATAAGCCGCGGGATTTGAATTCTTTTGCCAGTGCATTTCCAATCCCACCTGGGCTACAACTACGTGGATGTCAGAGATGATTCTCTGCAGTCGGAAGACCAAAGAGCGGGAGAGCTTGGTTACCCAGTAATCAGTACTGTTTTCTGTGGTGAAATCTTCATGCTGGACGGCGTTATGAGGAGTTCAAGTCTAAAGTCAAACTACCTGAAGTTATGATGTTGGACTTTGAAGTTGGCACCAACAGGCTGCTATGGTGCCGACTTCTTCACTCTGAGTAAGAAGCGCAGCTGGAATGAAGCTAAATAACATACAACATGCCAACATGTACCAACAAAATTTTGTCCACGCTTATACACCCATGCCCAGAGACATCTTCCATCGCCACCTTTGGTCAACAACTGACGCAGCCCTACCTCTGTTGATTCCCCCATAGGAGTGTGCATCCTCTTTCTTTACACTCCACCTGCAGCTTTGCGGAAAATATAGGACTAGTTGGATCCGTTTTGACACCAACAAACTTCCATATTTGTCCTAATCGTCAGTGAACCTGGCACGGGCAGCATTCCAAGCTCGAAATGGCTTCTTGTCATCTTGACACCAGCTATCCAATGGTTTGAATAATACGGGTTTCACAGAAGAGACAAACCCACCCACTTGATTGTTTTGAGCTCCCCTTCGTCCACTCAATGATCTTGGGTCTCGCGCTCTTCTTTGCGAAAACGTCTATCTTCTTGTTCTATCTCTGGATATCCTCAGTAAATACCAGAATCAAATAATCCGGTAGAATCAAGATCAGCGAAGTCCCTAATATCGATTTACTACTATACCCTATACTATTATGATATAAGGACGTAGCCAAAATAGAGTCTGATGGAATAGCGCGTACAAGTTAACACGGTGGGACGTTACTATATAAACTTACGTATCAGAGTCAAGTGACTCTTTTGACCGCCTAGTAGTCAAAACATGGAATTAAAGTGTTTGTTTTTGTGTAAAAGAAACTGGGTTCAAAAGCTACGGCAGTGAGTTTTGTGACTTCCAGGTTTTGTTGTCGGCGCTCGGAACTGTCGTGGCGATCGGGCTCCGGTGTCTCCGATTTAGAACTTCAGAGGTGAAAACTGGCAATCACTTCAAAGGGCGTAGGTGTGTAGATTGAATTACTATAGTAGCTCCTGACAAGTATTACGTCTACCTGCTGAATCAGAGTTTTGATGGTACCACTTCCGTATGACAAGCCATACTCTGTGATACACCATACAAACGAAGCGAACCCGATGCCGCGACTTCAATCGCGTCGCCCTAAATTCCTGGATTCCAGACGATCTAACAAAGCCACAACATCACACCTCCCCTTGATACTGGACGGATCGACTATCATCCCAAGCAGGTATATCAGTTGAATATGCAAACATGATTTTGAGAACATGCAAACCCTCAACGATCTGGTAGCACTTTGCGCGCATACTTGACAATGCCAGCCTCATTATCTACAGCCTCGAGCACGCTCACTAGAAGCCGCGCAACGGTTCTAGCCCTTACAACAATAACCGCTGTATTTGGATCATATTACATATATCGATCTGTCTTCGCCGAGTCACAAATCGATATAGTGCCGGGTCACGAGCTACATCGCAGCAACGCGATCCACCGACGACGAAGGCGGAACGGAGAGTCTCCGTCAGACAATCGAGACTCTGCTCACATTGACGAAGAGGCAGAGAATCACGAGGATGGTCAGATAGCGCCCCTTGCAGATGGCGCAACCGTCGTGGGAGATACTGGATTCGAGGGAGAGCAGGAATGGGATCGCCCTGAGGAGGCAGTACGGAATGGGCACAATATTGTACAACTACTATTTCGAGTTTCCGAGGATGCGACGAGACGGAATGCGTACATACACAGGGGCTGCGCATGTAATTCCTGTGGAGCAGTACCAATACGAGGTATCCGGTATCGATGTTCGAATTGTGCCGACTATGACCTCTGCGAGGGATGCGAGTCGCAAGGGCTTCATATCAAGACGCACATCTTCTACAAGATTAGAGTTCCTGGGCCGTCGTTTGGACCAAAGAACATCCAACCTGTATGGTATGCCGGAGATCCAGATTCAGTGATGAGGGTCCTGCCTAAAGAGATTACCACGAAATTATCGCGAGAGACAGGATTCGAGAGGTCAGAGTTGGATGCATATTGGGAGCAATGGACATTCATGGCGAGCACAGACTGGAGAGATGATCCGGATGATATCAATCTCGCTATGGATAGAAGAACATTCGAACGCTGTTTGGTACCCTCAGGTGGCTACCGGCATAGTAGCCCAAGCTTGATATTTGACAGGATGTTTGCTTTCTACGACACTAATAAAGACGATCTAATAGGGTTTCCGGAGTTTCTACATGGTATCGGGTATCGCAAGAAAAAGGAAAAATGGGCAAGGATATTTGAAGGTTACGATATAGATGGGGATGGATATGTCGAAAGAAAGGACTTCCTCAGAATGTTCAGGTCATACTACGTTCTGTATCGTCAAATGCATCGAGATATGTTGGAGGGAATGGAAGAGCAGCATATGAGTTGCACAGATGCACATCGACTAGTCACTAGTCGGCAACCGCTGAGCAGTGCTTTTGGTCAGGATGGAAGATATCCGCGCGCTCCAGATCCTCGTACTGGGGAGGGCAAGACCGTTATGTCCCACGGAGACATGGAAATCACAGACGGGAAAGGTGTTATGACAGAGAGTAACGGCGATATGGGAAATAGAGAAGACATCTTCCGCCAAAACATCATGACCCTCAGTCGTTATCATCAATTATTGAGGGAGCAGGGACGAGAGAACCAGACACCAAATTATGACGGAGGTGGATATTGGGACGCCATACTTAACCCTCCGCAATCAGAAATTCAGATCCTGAACATGGCTCGGAGGATGAGGACACTACGAGAGAGAGCACAAGATGTTCTTCAAGGCCGAATAAACGCGAATGCAGATAATTTTGGCGTTGTCATTGACGATGATTACGACGACGCATCTGACTCTGATGGTGATTTCGAGGCTGGCGGGGAAGGTCGGTCGTGGATACCAAATGATGTGACTGTCACAAACGAAGACGCGGAGGCGATCGAAGGTCCCGGCAAGACTCTTGATGATGTTCGACCAAAGCTCCGACAGACTGTTATTGCGCACGCAATTTATCGTGAGCGTGCCCAACAAGATATCTATGATCGATGGAGACGAAGACAATTCTATACAGACGAAGAGGAAGGTGGTGATCCGCCAATTAACTGGAATGATGAAGACGATGTCCTGGCACAGGTCAATGTCAATGGGGAGAGTTCCAAGAGTCACTCTCTTCCTTCAATACATTCGCGATCGTCCTCCAAGGTACGATTTGCGGAAGATATGGATGATCTTGATACTAGATCAAATCCATCAACGTCTTCTCGTAGTGTTCCTGAACGATGGGGTGGTATGGAAATTCCAGATGCAGAGAAGGATGCAGGCAAAGAGATTTTGTATCAGGTAACTCAGCAAGCCTTCAACGAACTTCTAGATCCTTTGTTCAAGAAACGGGAAGATCTGGCTCTTCAAGCCGCAGAAACGAGCGAGAAGCGGGATCGATATCGCACGCTCTTTACGACTCCAACCTTTCATGAGTGGGCACTTGAAAAAGAAGCCCAAGATGCAGCTCGAGAAGAGACCAAGCAAGCTGGACCAGTAAGGGAAACGAGAGTTCTAGTCACGCGTCCCATCTTCCCTGAATTCTCCGAGGTTGAGATTGAAGATGTCCGACAGCGACCACTCCAAGAACTCCTCGACGCTACTGGATTCGAGGCGATTGAGCCACGAGATGACGAGCCTGTCAATCTAGCAGATTTCTCGCAAGCCACACCGGCCTCACCAGGCGACGGGACCACCAGTCCTTTTGAAGAATTCATCCGCTCTCAACGCGAAGCTGCAGTTCAGGGTGAAAACTTCATGACTGAAGATGTCATGCCCACTCCCATCTCTCCCGCATCAGAAAACCACCCAACCACACCTCCATACCGCGACCCAACCCTTCCTCAATTCCGACCCAACTCCCTCCCCGTCTTCGCCCCTCGCTTCTCCCGCTTCGCCGAAGACCTCCCCGAGATCTCACCCTCTCCCACCCCGCCTCGACGACCCGATCTCGACCGCCCTCTAAGTGAAGTCGATAACCGACCGCCGCGCGAGACGCTCTACCAGCTCTGGCGCGCGGACCGGGCTGCGAAGGAGGCGGAGAAGAGAGGCGGCTGGGGACGAATGAATTATGAGGAGTTTCATGCGGCGGTTAAGAAGGCGGGGAGGGAGGGACGGGGTGCGCGGATGGATTATTTGGGGAGTTGGATTGATTTGTGTATTCCGTGATTGGTATCACCTTGGAATTAGGCGTTGGTGCATTTGGGTGTATAATATTAGCAGGTCATGTTAGTTGGCTCTCCACTACGCATTCGTTCTTGCTGCTTCGTCTCACATGGTGAACTTAGGGTGTGTAAAATAGTATCATATTATTTATCAGCCAACGTACTCGTGTCGTCTTATCCAGACAGCAACGCATCTCTGAAAATCCGCCACTGCGCCTCGTAAGCACCAAGCGCATGATCGACCATCGCCTTAAAACAAGCTCTCTAGCGCCGTTGAGGGCAAAAGCTTGTCCTATGATGTGCAAAGCTTGTGTTGGTGAGGGATTGGATGTGAGACGGGGAGTGTTTTTGATGGACTGGGGTTGGGGGGCGTGGTGTGGTTTGGTTCAGCTGTGGGTGACGCGTTGCGTTGTTGTATGGGGCTGGGGTTTGGAGAGGTTTGTGTAGCAGTTTGGAATTGAGATGGAGATGGGAGAAAGGAATTGAATTAAATGTGGTTCATCAAATTGAATTTTGAAGGAGATGTAGAAAAATACCTAGGCAAGATGAAATAGAAGCTTTCTCGAT
>NW_007361000.1:97146-467170 GCF_000409485.1 Glarea lozoyensis ATCC 20868
AAGAAACATGTCGCGGGTATCACCCATCTCATCCATTCACACTCCCTGTGGCGGCGCCTCTTCAAACATCCCATTGTCCTCCGACACTCCCGATGCAGGGGACCGCCTTTTGTCTGCTATAAGAAGGTCTTGGCACTGTCATTTTCCAAATTATTATTCTGACATTTGCTTGTTGCGGCTTTCTTTTTTCAAAAATTTAATTGATTTTCTATTTGCTTGCGACTTGATTGTTGTTTGCTGAGCTGAGCTTGCCTACGCTATTTCGGCCGCGCACAAGGAAGCTTCGATCTCGAGACCACGACCAAAAGGGGCTAGGAAGTCTAGACAAACAAACGGCTGCGCGGAGTGACGCACCACCTACCGCCACCACCAAATACAAGACGAGAGTTGCTTGTTTGTTTGCCTTCTTTCAGTCTCTACTTCAAACCTTTCCTTCGTCTTTTCGTTCTCACGATCTTGGCTTCAATTGCTTAGATCTGTACATACGCCTCTCCCGCCAATTCCTCACCATCTTGGCTCCAAGACAAAATGACAACCCTCACCACCCTCCTCGCCCTCCTCCCCCTCATCAGCGCATCCACCTTCCAACTCTCCATCGCGCGCTCTCCCACCGCCCACCTCGCTCAGCTCGAGCGTCGCCAGCTCCAAAACCGCGGTCTCGACAAGCGCGACACCGTACAGGTCTCTCTCACCAATGCCCTCACCCAGGGTCTCTATTTCGCGAATATCAGCGTCGGAACACCTGCCCAGCAGTTGATGGTGCAGATTGATACGGGGAGCTCGGATGTGTGGGTGCCGGCGAGCGGTGCGAGTGTGTGTTCGGAGCCGGCGAGTCAGGGGGGTGGGTGTGATGGGGGGAGTTGTGCGTATATCCTATTCCATTGTGTTGGAAGAAGTGGCTAATGATGTGTAGTTGACCCAAGTACATCCTCGACGTTTCTCGAGGTCGGGCAGGATGAGTTTAATATCTCGTATGTAGACGGTACTGGGTCGGCGGGTGATTACTTCCAAGATACGTTCTCGATTGGAGGCGCGACGATTCAGCAGTTTGAGATGGGGTTGGCGACGAGTGGGACGATTGGCACGGGGATTATGGGCATTGGATATAATAATTCAGAGGCGAATGTTGATACCGGGAATGGTACGATCTATGCGAATTTGCCGTTTGCGTTGGTAGATCAGGGGTTGATTCCTACCGAGGCATATAGCTTGTGGTTGAATGATCTTGGTGAGTTAAGCTTTGGTTAAGCTTTTTGGAAATTGGCAGGGCTAACGGTTATTAGAATCTAGTACTGGATCTGTTCTGTTTGGAGGAATCGATACTACGAAATACCAGGGCGAACTTCAATCGATTACTGTCTACCCAAGCAGAGCTCGACGCGCAGTCACCTCATTCTCCGTCGCTTTCACATCGCTTTCGGCAACCTCAAGCTCCGGTACTGATGTTCTCACTCCATCCGACTTTGCTGTTGCTGCGATTCTCGATTCCGGAACTACCATCACCCTTCTCCCAGATGATGTTGCGGCTGTCGTCTATGAGGAACTCGGAGCTCGATACTACTCAAAACTTGGTGCGACCCTCGTTCCTTGCAGTCTTGCCCAGAAGAATGGAAGTATCAATTATGGATTCGGAGGTGTAGACGGGCCAGTCATTCGAGTTTCCGTTTCCGAACTTGTCCTCCCATTAACCCTGACTAACGGCCAAACTCCTACATTCACAAACGGACAGGCCGCTTGCCAACTCGGCATCCAACCAGCAGGTGATCTCCCAGTCCTACTAGGCGACACCTTCCTCCGCTCCGCCTACGTTGTCTACGATCTCGTCAACAACCGAATCGCTCTCGGCCAAACCAACTTCAACGTCACATCGTCCAACATCGTCCCATTCGCCAGTTCAGGAGCACCAATCCCATCTGCCTCTTCCGCTCCCAATGAAGCTGCTGTCACGCAAACCGCAACTGGTATCCCAAGAGCTACAGCGGCCGGAACGGCTACTGGTGCGGACGCATCGGCTACGTATAATCCTACCGCGACCGGATTGAACGCTGCGAGCGGATTTGCTGCGACAGGTACAAGCACGAGTACGAGCACCAAGAAGAGCGCTGCTGGACAGGGACCAGAACCTTTTAGATGGGCGGCGGTCGTGGTGGGTGCTGTCACCGTTGGATTGATGGGTGTGGGTGGTGGGGTGTTTGCGATGTTGTAAATGATTGCATTGTATACTGCTCATATGGCGTTTATTTTTTGCATTTCTTAGAAGTGTTTATTGGATTTAAAAGAGGTTTTGTTAAAAGATGGTGGGATGGTGGTCGAGGGAAGCAAGGGGGTTGAGGAGGGGATGTGTACAAATTTAAATAGCGAGCGGCGTTTGTTTTATCTGGATAGCATGCGTTGGTTGTTCTAATCTGGTGGAGAGATGGGGAAGTGCAGGTAGAAAGTCTATAGGATAGGCAGAACGTGGCATAGATAGATGAAGGATGTATTTGTTGTATTTGCATCGCCTGGGAATGGGATGAGGATGGCGGGGGAGCAATCCGCATAAGAGGATGAATGTGAAAATATTGTATAGATGATCATATTAGAATTGTTTATACTTTATAGATCAATCGAGGTTTTCAGATAAACGTTCCGAGTCAGCTTCTTGTGTCCTGGTAGCCTCGTACTGTAATATTCTACTCGACGACTAGCGTGATATCTGCTGCGGCACGGTGTACTTGGGCGGGTTTGGCATGAGTGCCGCACCCCAAAAGTTTTGGTGCGTATAGAAGGTTTTCTCAAAATTACACAAGCGCACGCTAAGCAATTTAAAAACTAAGTAAGTGGGTTAATAGAGTAAGTATTAAGATACTTTAAGCAAGAGTTTTAGGATATTCTATTTATATACTAATAAGTTATATATTTAGTAAAGTATGTCGAAATCCGGGATTTTGGTGTTCTTTCGCCTTGAAAATCAGGTTAAAACAAGTACTGCGCGGCACTCATGCCAAACCCCCCAAGTATGCAGGCATTGCTTTGTGGGGCAGTCTCATGAAAGACAGGTTACTTCACAACTACTGACTTCCTTAAGTACTAACTCGGTGGAAAGCACACAGCTCTTTTCGTGAGGTGGGTAGTATCTAAGTATGCTAAAATCCTATCATATGTTTGACCGTATCGCCATTCTTACGTTATGATCGAGCCACCCCATTTTTGATCACAAGTACAAACTCCCGCCATGGTATTCTGTGGTAAACCCAGCAAATCCTGCGCGGAATGTCGATCGAGAAGAACCAAAGTGAGAAATTTCTAGACTCTAAATATGTCAAGCTTTATGAGAACTGATTGCTTTAGTGCGACAGGCTCAAACCGTCGTGCTCGCAATGTCGCAGAGCGCACAGGGTTTGCGATGGCTACAGAAACTCGGACGACATGATTTTTCGGGATGAGTTGAAATCTGTTCTTGAAAAGTCACGGAAGTATGGCTGTAACAAGAAATCCTCACCACATCGACTCTCATCTGAGCGCCAAACCCCAGTGCCAAAACCACCAATCCCCACCCCCCTCACCACCCCCCCAGAAACCCAGGCAACCTCATTCTTCTTCCACCACTTCGTCCCCTCCCGATCCGCCTTCTCGTCCGGCAGCTTCGGGTACCTGGACACGCTGTTCCAGCAGGAGAAGATGGATGGCGCGGTCGCGGATGCCATTGCGGCGGTGGGATACGTCGGGCTGTCGTATTTCTGGAACGATCCGGGACTGCTGGACGTGGCGACGCGGAAGCATGGGGCTGCGCTGAGAGGGATACGGGCGCGGATTGGGGATTGTGAGGGTGCGAGGAGGGATCAGACGTTTGTGGGGGTGCGGATTCTGGGAGCTTATGAGGTGTGTGTGTTGTGTGGTTTTCGTTGAGGTGCAGAGGCTGATTCGAGGTAGACGAATTCGTTGGCGAGTGATGCGTCTATGGAAGCGTGGATGAATCATACGTTTGGTGCGTCGGCGCTGATGAAGTTTCGTGGGGTGGAGAGGTTGGAGGATCCGCTTGGGAGGGAGATTTTCATTCAGCATCGTGCGCAGATAGTAAGACTCGCTCTATTTGGATTAAGTAGGACACTGATGATATATAGGTAGCGAATTGTCTCCAACGCAACGTCCCCGTCCCGCTATACATCAGCGAATGGAACGCCGCCCTCGACGAACCACCTGTCGACGCAGCAGCGACGCAGGTCTGTCAGCTATACGTCAAATACATCAATCTCATCTCCTCCGACGCAGTTACGAGTGCCGAACTCCACGCTCTCGACGCAGAATGTGTGGTCTGGGAGCGAACCTGTCCGCCGGAATTTAGATATCAAACGGTAACGTTATCCCAGCCATGTGAAGAGGTCTTTCAGAATCACTACGACGTCTATCCTACCCTCCTCATCGCCGTCATCTGGAACCACCACCGCACTCTTCGTCTCCTCATCCACCGTCGCCTTCTCACCATTCCAACCTCCACCATCCCCTCCTGTCACCACACCCACACCCTCACCGCCGCAATCTGCGCCTCCGTCCCCCCCTTCCTGCACTCCACCCCCGCCACCCCCCTCCGCACCTGCAACATCACGAATCTGCTCTGGCCGCTGTATCACGCCGGGCTAGAAGATGTGTCTGCCGAGCAGCAGGCCTGGATCAGAGGGAGGATGAGGTGGATTGCGGATGTGTTGGCTAGGAGACAGGGGACGCCGTTGGTGAGCCATTTGAGGACGAAGGTTGGAGGGGGGTGTGGGCTTGAGAGGTGGGTGGGGGAGGTGGAGGGGGTGAGGTGGTGGGGGTGAGAGTGTAAGGGGGCTTTTGGGTAGAGGGAGGGGGGATGGTCAGATGAATGGAGATGTTCCCGGACGGGTTGATTTATGGTAAGAGCGACGAATAGTTGATGTACCTACTCTTGGTATCTATGACCAGACGCCGGATCGCTGAGTATAGATAGACTTATCACGACGTGAGGGAGTGATGTTGTACATGTATACATCTTTGACGTATTACACTCTATAGTATACTTTCGTCTTTGCCATTTCTACATTGCTTTGATAACTTAGGCGTGTTATAAAGATAGTACTGTACCTGATTAACTCAAAGACTCTACGTAAATCGTTACGGCGTTAAAATGTTACATAAGTAGTTAAGTTGTTTAAGTAAATTGCAATTACGAGTGACAGTACTCGTCAATATTATTTCATTTCGAACACTGGAGAGCTTTGAGGAGGTAATTTTCTATTTGGGTTTGTAGTGGTTATAATGGCAAGTTTGGTTGATATGGTTTATGTATCTTTTGTTATATTAGACGGAGATGGAAGACAAATGTTTGGGGACAGAACTCAGGAGTTACCAAGTGAAGGCGAAGCGAGGCTGAGGCGTGAATTTATCGATCTCCAACGTCACTCTAATAATATTCCGTCGGCCGTATTCAACCGAACTCTGTATACCAGCCTTGCCTCCATTATCCATCACCATGCCCAACACCCATAGATGAGCTGTGAAAGCCCACAGTCTCGCTCAGATCATCCAAACCAGCACCACAATCACATAATGGAAGCTTCCCAATCAATACCGCACCCAACACCGGGCAAAGACCCTCCTCCGGCATCATCGATCCCAAACGAGCACACCAGTGCGGAACAAACAGATCGAACTGCAAAGGACGCACACGTAGATGGTGGCCCAGATGAGGGAGAAAGCAACGCGGAAAATGGGGATAAAGATAGAACAGCGATGCCGCCACCTCCCCGACGTACCTCGAATCCAAAGGCAAGGCTGCATATAATCCCACCTCCATCGCACACCTCAAGTTCAAACCGTCCTCTCTCTGCAGATCCAGAGCCTCATCATGGAGCGCATAGTGAGGGGCTAGGCTTGGGATCTAGTACATTACGCGGCGCGCTAGGTGGGGGAAAGACGACGGACAGACCCGAGGATTTCCAGCCTTTCTTCGTGCTAGTTGATGATTCGAGGACGGGCGATACGGTGCATCCGAATGAAGTGCATTATTTGTTTGCCGATGATGAGGATGGGGAGGGGTATACGGGGAAGGTTGTTAGGTCGTTACGAGGGGGTGATGATGGGGAGGGAGCGCGAGAGGAAAGGGTTGTGGTTATTGATGTTAATGATGCTGGGGATGGAGTTACTTGCGTGAATTGCTTTTCGAGCGATTGGCAGGTGTTGAATGCTAGTGTGGAGGTTGCGCCGACTTTTGATGGTGGGGAGGGAGGGAAGCAGGCTGGGGGGTTGATGTTGAGGGTTGAAGGTGTGGATGCAGATACGTTTTCGGGTGAGGGTTTGGTTGCGGGTGGTAGTGGGGAAGTTGGTGATGAAGAGATGAAAGCGCTGCTTGAGGGGTTTGATCAGAAGATGTCGATTATTAGGAAACTGAGTAAGCTTGAGATTGCGGGGAAGGAGGACGAGGTTGTTGAGACGGTAGATGAGGGTGCTGCTGGGAAGTTGTGATATGAATTAGGCATGGGATGAGAAAGGCGTTTGATATTTAAGAACTTTGGGTACTTTCGGTTTTGAGCAAATTTGTTCCATCATAGCCTGGTGTTGGGAACTGGGTATCTTCATTTTTGCGATATCAAGCGCATATATAGGCGTTCAGGCACAGACGATAGCGATTACGAGTCGAGAGAAGATTTACACTTGCTCAACTGGATACACAACCCACGGAACGCAGATCTTGAACATTATTTCAGCCAAAACATTTTGTCACACATTATTCAAGTCTCACCAAACCTAAACTTACCTCTTCGAAAGCGTTTCACGAAGCTTCGTCATTCGCCCCCAGGTGTAACCCCACGCCTGCAATTCCTACATGCATTTCCAGCTTCCTAATGCAGCTCGTACCTGCATATTCTTCAGCTCATCCAATCAGCCAAACCATTCGTACCCAAAGAAGCATGCACACCTTTTCCAAAGCACAAACCGAGGCACAACATGTGTACGAAAGTTAGAATATTATTCGCTAGCTAGAGCGTAGCTGCGTCGTATTCATTCGCTAGCTGAACGTAGCTCATATTCAAGCTTCAGCTAGTCGCGGCATCTGAATGGTATGTTGCAGATGCGGGCGCTAGGTTGTTGGCGTGGATGAATAGGAGGGTAGTTGAGGGTTTGATTTTGTCATAAGAAGCATTGAAAGACTTTTTCTCTTTGAGAAATTCATTCCTGGTTTCAAACAACACTTTTTCCTATACCAAACCATCATGTTGTTAACCACCCTCCTCATCCTCGCCCTAACAGCCACAGCCTCAGCGACACCAACAGTCTACCTCATCCGCCACGGCGAGAAACCCGCAGACGGCGGCGATGGCCTAACGATACAAGGCCAACAACGCGCGCAGTGTCTACGCACTGTGTTTGGAAATGCGTCACAATACAACATCGGCAAGATATTGGCGCAGACGCCGAAAGCTAGTTCGTCTTCCCTTCCCTTCCCTTCAACTTCTCACTCCACAATTCAGTGAAACATTTTTCTGAGCTGATGTGTGTGAAGATGGCAAAAGAACACGCCCCCTCCTAACAGTCCAACCCGTCGCCGCGGACTTGGGAATTACGGTCGATACATCCTGTGATCGTGACGATCCGGATTGTGTCGCTGATGCGGTAGCTAAGTTCGAGAAGAAGGGGAGTGGGAAGAATGTGCTTGTTTGTTGGGAGCATGATGCGTTGAGTGATATTGTGGGGAGTTTGGGGATGAAGAAGCCGTTGAGTTATCCTGATGAGTCGTGAGTTTGTTTCTCTATTTTTGTGACTTGGTGGAATGGTGGAATGGTGGAATGGATGGTGGGATGGGAGTTGAAGGAGGATGGCTAATGAATTTGGTGCAGGTTTAATCTTATTTGGACGGATCCGAAGCCGTATAAGAGTGTTACTGCTGTTACTTCTGAGAATTGTCCTGGACTGGATTGATGGGTGAAAGCTGGGAGTTTGAGCCTGTATGCGTGAGCGCTGGGTTTTGAGGAGCGATACTCTTCGCACAATGATCCAAATGTATAGGCTCAAGTGTCAAGCATGATGATTTTCTCAGAAACCGGAAAGTAAGCAGTAAACTTCATCCTATAACTATTCATTGAGGCCGATTGTAGTTCCCTTGTGTTTTTCGAGGTGATCCATTGGCTTTTGCAGTGAAACGGCAAGAATCTCAGTGGTTGGGATATCTAGCAATGCATAGCTATCGCTATTTAGAGAAACTTTCAACCAACTAATTCGGTAATCATGATTTATTTGACTACCTTAACTACTAGTTGTGTATAAATAACTATGAAATACAGTTCGATTCGCTACTTCTGTATACTTTTGAAAACTAGTAATGGGTTCTTTTGTTTCCTTAGCTATCGCCTTAAGTGATTTTCGAATATCACTCTAGAAGCGCAATTACTCAATACCCAAGTACGAAATTTCGACCCGTGTACATCTAGCTGTTCCACTAGTCAAATTACATGTGGATGGCGGTAATCAAAGTAGCCAAGCTGAAACTAGTTACTGTTGATGTATGTCAATTTTGATTACATTACCTATACTACATTAACTTAATCAAATCGAGGCATATCAAACAATTTAACACATTGAACATGGCAAGCTAGACGGCATACACCATCTGCCAAAAAAAGAAATGGCGACATGAAGGACGACGAGAAACAGAATGTTATCTTGGAGTTCCAATAAGTAGCAGCTCATAGGGTCATGTAGGTTATTGCTCGAGGATTCGTTTTCCGTTTTTCAATTTATTTGACCGCCTTCGCCCATTTATCTTTTTTGGGATAAACACAAGTTGACATATCCAAAGTCCCACACTCCTTATGTCGCCTTTTCCTATCTATCATAAATCATTTTCGCTGCCCATGAGGTATCCCAACATTCTATCGCTAAAGTTGCTCGAGCGAATAATTACAAATATATACATTTGAAGAAGTAATAAAATGACAAAAAACATTAAACCATTTAGTGCGTTATTTCGTTGGTCATATGAGGATTTCCTCTCTCACACACGATCGTTTGTACCAGTACTGTGAAAGTGAAGAGTCAGCGAATCCTTGAAAGGGCGGCTACGGGACTGGTATTGTGACTTACCTAGATCCCGCACCGTAATTACTATTGTAGGTTACACTACTCTGTGTTTGATACCTACCATATTTCAAGGCGATCAAGTACGCATTTTCTTCGTCGGTTGAGATTTTGAATCTCTCCGAAGGGCCAGTAGGTCTATGCGACGATTATTGATTCTCAAATATTCGTTAGTTTAATTAGGAAACGATAATTATCGAGGTCCTTAATTATATCACAAATCTAGATATATCTATTAATTCGAATATAAATATCGGCTAATAATTATCGGTTCTAGGTACTATTTAGTATATAATATCGACTACTACCTAGTGTTCTATATAAATAGATAATAATAAGTATTCGAAGTCTAATTTTATATACTCAGTATAGATTAGACACATAAGAGGTTATACGGCCTCCAATTCCTTAGTTGACCGACTTAATTCTTAGTGTTAAAGTAGGCCCCTAGATCATTTACTATAGTCGTAATACTATAATTACTAATCTTGGGGTTTTTTCCCGGTAGCTTATAGTATTAGATTTTGATATATCCAAAAGAATCTTGAATATTGAATATAGAAATTATCCTTAATGTTAATCATGAATACAAATAATTGCCTGATTAGAACCACGTATATAATTTCTATATTTGATACGTATACTAATTACAAAGCCTATATTCATTGTATTCGTTGCACAGAGCTAAGGGCCAGCTCTCGAAGGAGCTCAGGGGTGACGATGCTGTTTTGCTGAAAATCATAATGCACATATTGAGGGAGGCTGATGCAATCTCTCACATGCTATAATCTCCGAGCGTAGCCAGAGACAATTCCCTTTGCAGTACAGCTACACAAATATGTGGGCGCAGAATCTACACGGTAGTGTCAATATACACATAAAGCTGTTAACTCATCATGTCAGCACACAGAAAACCCAGAATTCAAGAAGTAGAGTTCGACCAACAGTCCAATAACAGTTCAGAAGGATTCTTTACAAGCTCTATCCGAAGATCACAATGTGATATTTTAACGCCCGCAAGAACCGCAGCATCTGCTCTTACTGGACCAAATTTGATCCCACTTTAACAAGCTTTTTTGAAGGCTTCATGGTACGGTTCCAACCTATTAGGATATCAGAAATAGCCGATAACAGTGATTTTAAAAGCCGATATTCCCGGCTTACTTGGCAGCGAGCATCTACCGACACTTTTTCAACGTTCGGGCTTTGATTCTCTGATTTACGAAGCAAGGTCATATGCCTGCGAGTCTGATTAGTCTAATTCAGTCCTCTTGAATTTTCGTGGCAGCGCTCAATCCTGCATCACAACAGTTTTCAACTGTCCGATCTGAGCTCTACACAGACCAGCATATTGTCCTTTGGCGAGTTGAAGGTTACCTGTTGGCAAGAGTTAGCGTGGACGACCCTACTCCTGTTCTCAGCAATGTCAACCAGATCCGACCTCCAGTATCCGAGTGGCATTCGCGCAGTCTTTTTCGATTTCATGGGCACCTGCTTAGACTGGTACTCGAGCATTACAGCCGCGCTCCCAGAGGCCCTAAATGATACGGCAAAGAAGGATCTCGCCATAGCTTGGCGGGAGATTTTTTTCGAGGACATCCATGAGCGTTTTCAACAGAATCTCCCACCGGAGTCCTTTGATGTGACCACTGCTCGTCTGCTTGATGTGGTTTGCGCTCTTCATGGGGTAATATTGACGCCTGTGGAAAAGACCAATGCTGTGCAGGCATGGCATGGCATGTCGGCGTGGGCAGACGTGGTGTCATCTCTTGCTTCCATCAAGGCTCATGGAGTCGAGCTGTTTGTCCTGGCAAACGGAACCATGCGGCTTCAGCTCGACCTGGTGAAATCGTCGGGGTTGCACGTCTTCGACATGCTCTTCTCCAGTGAGCTTTTGGGCCTCACAAAACCCGATCCCCATCTGTACCAAAAGGCGATGCAGCTGGTCGGTGTCCGGCCCGAGGAATGTGCAATGGTCGCTGCCCATGCTTATGATTTACGAGCTGCGAAAGCTGTTGGCATGAAGACTGTGTATGTTAGGAGGTGGACGGAGGATACGCGCGAAGATATGACCAAAGTCGACGACGACGTAGACGCATTTATTGGGACGGTTACAGAGGCAGGAATAGAGAACGAACCAGTATACGACGGCACTTTTTATGACCTACTAGAAGTATTAGGACTCGTTGATCACCAATAATCATGATCAGAGACTACTTATTATTTATTGAGAAGAGCGACCTTCGACCATGCTAGAACAGCAGGTCAGCAGAGGTTCAGGTCACCTCATCAGACTTGTACCGTCTCTTGGTCGGTCCTAGTCCAAATGTTACTAGTTCCTGAAAAACGAAAACAAAAACCTTAAGCCACGTCCTATGGCAGGAATTATAGTCATAAATACGCTTATAATCATGAACTATCAGAGGCAGGTGAATCATATAGTAAGGAAGTTGTCTTTAGTTGTAAGGAAAACCTTTCTAAAAATATCTCGATAAGCACCTTCATTTTTTGAAAAGTCACCTTCTATACTAAATAACCACGAACATCCAGGCATATTGCATTCTACCCTTTTGACCGCGTTTCCCACAAGCGACAGCCTTTTTCTTTCCCAAAGATTCAGAATATTGGCTCGCAAATATTGTACTTGAAATTGAAGAGAAATGAAGAGCCTGCAAGTTTACGGGAAATTTTGTCTGAGCCTCACTAGGTCATTTGAAGTAGTCCTTGACGCGACAGGCTTGTGTGTAGAGGAAAACAGCCACCAATAGTTTTTTTTACATTTCATTGCGCTCAATATTTATAGTGCAACACTTCCAACACCAACCATCAAACCGCACCATCTTGCAAAGGGTCACAGTTTAACTGGAGATATTATCTTTCAACACTTAACCACGAAACACATTCCAAATCTCATTGGAAATCAAAAGTTTGAGCACAACCTTGCTACAAGAAACGACACTCTTACCCTCGCAAAATGCATTCGAAACCAATAAGAACTCTCATGTAGCTAGCGTTCGATGAAAAAGAAGTGTTGGTGTTGCGACCCAACCCTCACCGGCATCACGAGGGACAAAGGTCCTTCACATCCAACAGAAGCGCCCACCATTCCATCCCGTCTTTGTCTTCGGTGTTCATATTCGATATTTTAGTGTTGGGAAGAATGTTGATATCTTTGTATCAAGTCAAAAAATTAGAGTTAAAGAGTGTTGGTGTCATGAAAGAGATCAAGTGACTGATCAAAGATATCGAACTGTCCACTTTCCAACGGAGGCGCCCATCGCGCGTCCAGTGGCTGTAAAGTTTATCTTCGGTGTTCAAATTCGAGATGCTAATATTGGGACGAAGGTTGTTATCTTTATTTGAACTCACCAAAATATTAAGGTTAAAGAGAGTTGGTGTTTCGAAATAGGCCCAGTGACGTAAAAAGATATCAAAAGGTCCACTTTACAACGAATGTGCCGGTGGAAATCTAGGCTGTTGAAGTGTGAGTGTTCAAGGGAGAATGAATAACAGTTTGGTTGGTTGAGTATGGAGTTGTGATTCATGTTGTGAAAGCACTCACTTCAATATTTCATGTCTTCGTTCCTTTCTTACCTCATTTTACCACTCCTAACTAGCATTTCAATCATCCTTCTATCATTTATACCACTTCGTTCAAAATGGATTACCGTAAGCGAGCCAACAAGTTTACTAGACTTTGCAAGCAACATCGAACTGCTAAACGGCAAGCGAAGACTTCCAAAAGCCCGCAAATTACCAGACTTGCCGAAACGAGCGATAGCATACCTGTTACGGCTCAACGATCGAATAAACAGAGTAATACAGAACTTCTAAGCTCCGTTAATAAGCTAACGCAATGTGTTGATGACTATCGAAAATCCAACATGGCTCTTCAGAATGAGGTATGGGCCGCTGAATCTCATTAGAGTCATTCTTGTTATGTTGGGATTTACATCTCAATGCTGACTGCAAATATAGATAAATACCTTGAAACGAAAATATAGTGACATGGAATCGAATTTGCGGACACTTGAATTCAAACAACACAAAACTTGGCCCTATTTCATGAAATTACCAAAGGAGATTAGAATGTAAGTTGATTTACCATTCTGTGTAATTTTCCAACTTCCTACGATAAAATCATGAATAGCATATTCAAGGTTTAATTAAAATCTCCCACAGGACACCGCTCAACTTTCGATCACTAACTAATCTCCCCAGAATAATCTATCAAACCGCAGCCACCATCCCCCAAACCCACATCATCACCGCAAAAACCATATCTCGATCAAAAGTCCTCAACATCGCCTACGTCTGCAAAGAATCACTCCATGCCCTTGACTCGTTAAAATTCGACTACTTCCTCTTCCACTCAACTCAGCACCGACCGGCTCCGCCACTTGTATACTGCAACACGAATCTCGAGCGCGAGGAGACGCTGTGGGCTATTGGTAATTACGAAAATCTTGCACCAGAACCCGAGAATTCAGACATCGACGGTCTTGAAATTCTCAAAATCGGCACCACCAGACCACCACCTCCCGAAGACCACTCACCCCGCTGTATCCCTTTCGACCCTCCACCCCGCGCCTGGAACCCCTTCAACAAAGACACAGACACCTTTTACTTCCCCTCCGACCCTCTTCGCACCCTTCCCCAATCCACAAACTGGCTCTGCGGCAAATGCTCCCCCCACAAAGGGTTTTCCACCACTTCATCTCGACTTGTCACAGCTCCTTGCTCAGACTGCCTTACAAACAGCTGCCTCACCTCAGGACCGGCGAAATTGCATAGTATAGCGCTCAAATTGACGGACTTTGTATCCCCGAATGAAGACGAGGCGTTCGGCAGTTTTGAGATGTTGATTATGCATCAAGTCGATGAATTGCTGCTCGTTGTTGATGAAGTGAGGGTTTGTGCGCAGGAACATGCTGTTGTTTTTGGTGAGCCGATGGGAGATCCGAGTATGGTGCTTGAGGGGATGGTGCCATCTATAGAAGCTGTTCAGTTAGTGCGAGAGCTCAAGAAGGGGTTGTATGAGAAAGGTTCGGGGGACTGGGACATCGTGACAAGGAAGATGCAACAACTTTTGGAGGAAGTGAAGATGAGAAATCTCAGGGAAAAACAGTTGAGAAAAAGTGAGTTGCAACCCGAACCCCTTTTCTTCCCTTTCACATATCATAGACCCGCCTTTCCCCTTGCCCCTTTTCCTCTTGCCCTCACTAACTTTCCTCACAGTCCTCCCCTCCCTCTTCACCTCCGCAAACAACGGTCCCTTTCTCGACCTCTCCACCTGGAACCCGCCCACAGTCCGTTTCGTAACCGCCTACAAGAAGCAGAATGAATGGATTCAACGACCATCTTCCCCCCCAACTACACCGCCCCCCGCTCAAGAAACAAGGCATCCACGACCAAACCCCTTTGTGCATTACTGGCATATTACGATTGAAGAACGGGATGGGTTTGGGAATCCCTTTAGACGGTAGAGAGGGGTCGGGGGGGGCAGAAAAGGAAATGGATGGGATTAGAGGATGGAGGTTAGTGTAGTGGTTGCTTGGGACTCAGTGGCTGGCTTTTATCTGTATAAGGGTGCGTAGAGGGTTTGGTGTTTGAAAGTTTTACTTCCTCTGTATACAAGCGTGGTTAAAACAGATCCTAGATTTGGTTTCGTTCGAAACTTCAAGTCCACTTAGGACTTTCAAGGTCGTCCCCAGTATATGAAAATCTAGGGGGAACATCCAAGAAACCTACTCGGGTACGGAACAACGAGAAGCAGATGAGCTGGGAACGAATATGTATTGACCTCCTGTGAGAACCACATCCCGCTAACTAACCTGACTAATATGCTAATACTCCAAACGCCATCGCCAACCTATCACCACCCATACCCAACTTCATCATTATCATAACAAAAAGCACAACAAATCACTTGCGCCCTCTGGCAAGCAACTTCTCACCCAGCTCAGCAACCGCAGCACCCCAAGAAGTCTTCGTCGACTTGCCCTTCTCTTCGACTACATTACCACATCTATTCAAAAGGAATTCTCCCATCTTCGGCTCATTGAAGCGCTCCCCGTACACGACTGTAGCGGTAGGATTCATCTCGACGTGAATACCATCATTGCCACTCTGGCTTGTCAAGTCGATGGTGATTTCGACTTTAGTGGTCAATGGTGCAATAAGGAGTGTCGATTTAATCGCAATAGAATTGTCAGAGGTTTTGCTGATTAGGGTTGGGCAGCTGACTTTGAGCAGACGGATTTCATCGACGATAGAACATGCTTTGTTCCAGGATGAACTGACAGAACGGAGGAGGTCTTTGACTTTGGTTTGAGATTGGGGTAAACCTCGAGCGTGGTCACGGATGCTCTGCAAGAAGAACTCCTTCTCGATAGTCAGAGGTCGTGGATTGAGTTCGCGGTTACCGCCGATATACCACAGGTCAATTCGACTTTCGCCAACGGGCTTAGTCGAAGACTGCGAAGTGTTTGATAGAAATGACGCGGCGTCGAAAACAAGCTCAATGTCTTTCAGATAAGTCATTGAGGTTGTACTGCCAGATACACCTGTGATGGTCCAGCCATGCTCTTGCTCAATCGTATCTACCTTGGCTAGAAATAGAGTTTCAATATACATAGTCGATCAGGGGTGAGGGAAACAAACCTTTTAGAGAGCTGATTTCGCCAGATGTCCAGCCTCGACACTCTTCTCTGACCTTTTCCGCTTCGCGGATCTCTTCGATACAAATTTGTCTGCGTTCATTACCAGAAGTGATCTCACGGTCTTTGGCTTCCAATTGACTTTGAAGATCTTGAATCATCCGCTTTTTAGCCTCAATCTCCGAATCAACAGACACCAATTCTTGACGAGCTGTGCTGAGGACTTCTGGATCGCAACTTGCCAAATCTTCGGCAGCAGCGTTTAGATCAGCTTCCTCTCTCTCCAGCCCTTCTGCCTGCCGCACCAAATCTGGAAGAATAGATTTAAGCAAGCTATACTGATGATCAAGCACTTCCTCGTCTTCAATCATTCCTTCCCCGGTTCTAAACAGACCTTCCTTAAGAGTACCAAGAAGTGTCATCCGCCAGTCATACCACATTTCCTTACTGAGAAGCCTCGCATGCGTCTTTACATTCTTGAGCTGATTGTCCATCACAAGCCTGATATCTGGTGTCGCTGAAATATATTCACGGAAGAGTGGGGGGTTTTCTTCGAAAGTTTCGCTCTCAATCTCCCGGACTGTCTTTCTGCCTTCGGAGATGTAGCTCTTCAACTCATGACAGGCATGTTGAAAGAGTTCTAACATTGGAATAGTCGCGGCTCCGGCGGCAATACAATCTTCAAGCGAGACATCTGCTACATCCCTTGGTTCCCTCGAGTCTATGTCAGACTTCGGCGCGAGTGTGTGACGTCGTTTGGTTGCTGTCAATTCCATAAAGTGGATGTTGGTCATGTTTAGAAAGTCCTGGAGCTGGATACGTTCATCCTCAAAGCTTTCATCATCGATCGGAGGCTCTTCAACCGGATTCTTCTCGACCATGGGCCCCGCAGTTATTGCACCAGTATCTTTAAATCTTCCTTGATCCTTGGGTGTGGTCGGCTTGACCACATTTGGCGTGGAAGTTGTTGGGGTAGCAATTGTTGCGGTTGCTTCCTCCAGACTTTTACGTGCAGCGCGGGTTAGTCGGCCAGTCGTCGTCTCTGATTTTGTTGGCGGCCCTTGGAGTTTCACATTTTTAACGGGACTTCCATGGTGACCTTTCAAGCGTTTTATCCCGCCTTCATCGTCATCCTCGTCCTCATCCAACTCAGCAGGTCGTTTCCCTAAAATTCCTTTAGCAGCGCCAACGTGCAAGCTTTTACGCGGCTTCATAGCCTTCTTCTTTGGTGTTAAACTCTGAATCATTTCCTTCAGATTCAGTGTTGCGTCTTTTTCTTCCCCAGGTTGATTTACTTCACGCTCGAGGATACTACGACCATTCTCACGATCCTCATCCTGTTGACGCTCCTTGTCTATCTCTTCTCCAATAGCTCTCGGATCCTGAAAGCGAACACCAGCAACGTAGTCAGTGAGTTTACTAGGTGTGAAGGTTCTGGCCTGTTCGCCAATTGAGACTCGACGATCAAGCAGAGCGGCAACTCGTGGAGAACCGAGTCCCTCGCGGTCAAGGCCAACTCCAGAGGATCGTCGTCGTTGAGGCGTCAATACAAAATTTGGTGTTGTGGTACCAGTCTGAAACAATTTGTTGGGTGTAGCAGCAGTTTTTGATTTTGCTGATCGAGGAGTGGACGCAACCGCCTGGATTTCGTCTTTGAACAACTTTTTAGGAGATGCTGAGCGTATGGAAATATTCTTTGAAGGCGGTGTTTTGCTGGGAGTTGTCGGCCTTAGCGGCTGAGGAGTGAGTTGTTTCGACGGCGTAGCTGGCTTCTTCACTGGTGTGCTACCACCATTAAGCTTCGACTTTGGCGTTGTTGATTTCCTAGCCTCTGTGCTTCGGCGAAGTCCTTTGCCTCTTAAGCCTGTCATACTTGGACTACCAGTTTCTGAGGCGGCTGTATGTGTTGAAGCGGCATTCTTTGGTGGTGAGTTAGGTATTATGTCTATCTGAAAGGGAGAGCTACCAAGATCAGCTTCCAGTTCCATGATTCTTTTGGCTTGGGCTTTGTTTTTAGAGCTGGATCCAGGCTGCAGGATACCTCCCAGAGCCGTCGTTATTTCCATCCCAGTGGTGGCATCCAATTCATCTGCTATAGATTCTTTTACCGAGTTCAAGATAGAACCCACAGCGGACGTCATATCCATAGCTTCATCTCCAAAATCAGAGCTGAGACTCTCTCTCGTAGACCTTGTTTGTCTCTTTTTAGCCGTAGCCGAGGATTGCCTTCGAGATTTATTATTTTGTCTTCCTTGCGGCAGGACACCACCAACTGCAGTGGTAAAGTCCATAGTCATGTCTTCATCCCCATCTGCGTCGTTACTCTGCGATGTGCGAATGCCGCCGATAGCCATTGTAAGATCCACAGTTTCATCACCTGCTGAGGTGTCTTCACTGGTAGATTTCCGGCGAGTGCTCTGGCGCCGACCAGCTCCAGCAGATTTGGCTTTGGAGATGGCATTGTTAATGTCGTTTGAAATTATGCCTCCGAATGCATGTGTAACATCCATCGACATCTCATCATCATTTTGATCCTGGCCTGCTATTATGCCTCCCATTGGGCGGGTCATATCCATTGTGATGTCCATTGTCATATCCTCATTTTCAGATTGATCATCCTGGATTACCGACTTGCTAGCTCTGGATGTCGCCGAGAAAGGATCAATATTTTCTTGATCCTCCTGGGATTCCAGGTTGAGCAAAGGCGCGGGCTTATTGAAAGGCGCAAAAGAAGCTACGACTTCTTCTGTTAATTCCTGCTCCCCATGCTCGTCGAAGTCGATGCCTTGAGTGCCTGCTAGACGCGCTGCTTCTCTCAAAGCTTCATCGAGACGACTGCTTGATCCAGATGTCGAAGCAGATTTGACAGATGCCATTGACATATCAGTTGTTTCTCCCCCGTCCATGCTCATGGCAGTCTCATCATCATTGTCTGAATTGCTGTTGGTATCGGAACGAACATCTTCATCATCTTCAACAATCTCCTCGGTATCTGCCGTAGAGCTTCCGCTGAGGGGGCTGGAGGAAAACACTTCCTCGTCGTCTGGGTTGTTGAAGTTCATTGGCGGTATGCCAGAACTTCGTCGGCGCTTTTTCTGGTGCAAATCTCGCTGATGCGCAGGGCTTGCCGTAACTGTCTCCTCCTCCACCTGTTCAGGAGGCGTCGAAGGTGGCTCGGAAGGGTCTGAGTTTGCGTGTCCCGGGGTCTGCGGCTCCGAAATAGATGATGCTCGGCGAGTGGAATTTGTCGCATTCGACGAGGTTGTGGAATCTTGATACTCAACAACAACATCCCACGTGTGTAAGGTTGCCTCTGGCGCAAATGATACTCGACGGTTGGCCAGAGATTTCCTTCTGGCATCACGTCTCGAGATGACCTCCTTCTCCAACTCTTTCCTTTCCTGCTCCTCGCGTTCTCTGGCGGCGGCTTCTTGTTCTTCTTCCGTTCTCAGAGTAACCCGTGTCTCATTGACAGCTGGATTTCCATTAACGTTGAAAGGATTTGGCAGGTTATCGGCGCCAGTGATCGTTGCGCCAGGTGTAGGCGCAACATCAAAGTCAATTAAATCGCTCGACTTCTTTGGTGATTGCGGGGTAGCTTTCTTTGGACTCCCTTTTCGCGTTGATTTATGCGCGGGAATTTCTCGAAGAGGGGGCATTGTAGGTTTGAGTATCGATCGGGGAGCAGGCGCAGGTATTGTTGCTAAAGACTAGTATCTATTAGCAGATCATCAACCATTTCCTCTGTGAAATCCCTACTTTGCGACGGTTCCCTGTGGTGCTTTTCAGCGCGTCGAGTCCACCAGGTCCTATGCTCTTGCTCCGAGACTTCTTCAAGACCTTCTCTGTCGGCGTCCTTTTCCCCTTTACTAATGCTGTGAAATCCGTTGTCATATTCTCCTGATCCATTACGCCTGCTGAGGGTATGCTACCCAAGGACTTTCGCGATTTGGGGCGAGACGCTGGCAGCGTCATCTCGTCTCGAGTGGCCATGTTGATGTTGAGAGCACACGCTCTGGGAAAGACAATAATCAAGTAGACTCTTGGTATTGCCGCATCAAGTATAATGTGGTGTTGTGTCGAGTATCGCAGCCATCGAAAGCAAGTGGGATGCCATTGGCAAGAATTCCAATGTAAACAAGCAGGGATCTGACGCGTCGCGAAAAGCGGGCCGAAAGCTAAGGTCATCGGTGTTCGGCCTCAGGACTGAAGTCTCGAAATCTTGAGGTGGGTCCCCCAACGTGATCTCGCTACGCTTTTGCAAGCCGCACCACACCATTTTTTGAAAATCGAACTTCCACTTCAAGCTTCTCACGACAACCGCCAACAACGACCATTTGCGCGCCTTCGACAAAAGAACACCGCAAACATGGCCACCGAACTTACCGTGCAATCGGAACGTGCTTTCCAGAAGCAACCTCACATCTTCCTCAACGCCAAAACCAAGGCGAAGTCCCGCAGAGTCGGAAAGGGTGGACGAAGATGGTATAAGGATGTTGGTCTGGGATTCCGTACACCAAAGACCGCCATTGATGGAAGCTACATCGGTATGTAATATTTGCGCAATTCGGAATCGCAAAATGGGAAAGTTATGTTGCAAGAAAACGACATGTATGGGTGGCGTGGAGGGGTGTAGAGGAAGACATGGGAATCGAATCGCACATGCGATATGGATGGATGCGCATTTGCGACGAAGGAATTAATGCTGACAATTGGAATTCTAGACAAGAAGTGCCCCTTCACTGGTCTCGTTTCTATCCGTGGTCGTATCTTGACCGGTACCGTCGTTTCTACCAAGATGCACCGAACCCTCGTTATCCGCAGAGAATATCTTCACTTCATCCCAAAATACGCCAGATACGAGAAGAGACACAAGAACTTGTCCGCACACGTTTCCCCAGCTTTCCGTGTCCAGGAGGGTGATCAAGTTACCGTTGGCCAGTGCAGACCTTTGAGCAAGACCGTATGTGATCCTCAAGCGATGCGATTTGGGTATCATGCCTACAAACAGGGATCAATTAGCGCAGGGAAGTGTGAATGCTAACTCTAAGTTTCAGGTCCGATTCAATGTTCTTCGCGTACTTCCCCGAACCGGCAAGGCTGTTAAGCAGTTCAGCAAGTTCTAAAAAGTCAATTGGGTGTTTCTGGGATTTTTTCATGGCTGCATGGGGGAATTGTCGTTTGTCTGGTCATACTTCGAGAGCTGTGGCATATCGACCGAATTGGCATGATGGCAACAAGCGTTAGCTACAGTTGATAGTAGATAATGCAACAACCTTACACTGAACCGGGATTTGAGTACAGGGTGACAAGAAGCAGGTTTGGATGGTGGCACGTTATGGATCTACTAATGTGGGCTCGGCCATGCATTTCTAGTCCTCGAAATTTCCACGACCGATCTTAGATTGATCTACGAAGCGAGTTCCTCTCCAAGACGTCCACGGATTTTGTTTCCCATATTGGCGGTCGCATCGTACGGCATAGCAGCGATATTGTATGAATATCTTACACTCACGACGTAATTATGGCCATAAGTTTGCCTTTTTCTTTCTTGCAAGATTCCGTCCGTCACCTCCCATGAAAGCCCACGCCTCATCCGACACCGATCCCAGCGAACGGAGTACGCAGTCAATCAGGTTATTCGCTCTTTTCAATTGGGACAGAGAGGTCAGGCTCGTCGAATTTGCTTCGTGGTGTGCTATATCTGTGTACTGTTGGTCTAAATTTTAGAAATTGCACACCTCTGGAGTGACCACGTTTATTTTGCCTTTCGAAGTCTCGGAGTATTTTCCTTTTTTGATATGCGTATTACATGAGATTAAGATCTCGGTGGTGGGAAATTGCAGTCAGAGTCGCAAAGAGCTTGAAAATGAATCTCCTGCTTGGAATGTATACTTGTGACTACCCATCTATTTTCATACTCGAGTGAGCATCCACCTACAATATCCTGTTACTAACGGAGCTATTCGCCTGATGCAGAGTTGCAATTTATCTCCATTCAGACATATCCTCACGGAGATTTAATACTCATTCTAGCCACTGCAATCACTTACAACAGCTCAATCACTAAATCCATGATTTCCTTGCCCTTCCAATCGCTTCACAACTATAACTTCTCCCTCACTCCTATCCTCCTTTCCCCATCTCGTACCTATCACCCACCCAAATCAACCATCCAAAGCACTCAAACACACAAAACACAAAAATGCCTCCACCAATCCTATCCTCCCCCTTCCGAACCCTCCCCAAAGCAAACCCACTGTCCAACATCCCCTTTTCAAACCGAGGAATCTTCAACGTCCAAATCCCACAACCACAGGACACAAAGTCCAGTACGAGTGAGCTTCCGGAGAGGATGGTGAGTGGGGAGTTGAATCCTTGGGGTAAGAGGCAGATGAAGGAGGGGAAAGCGACTGAGATTGAGGTAAAAGAGGATGTTGAAATAATGAAAGAGGAAAAGAAGAGGGAGGATGAGGAAAGAGAAGAGGGAAAAGAGGAGGGAGGGAGGGAGGAGAATTGGTTTAGTCGTTTTGAGAGGAGTAGGAGGATGAGATGAGTTTAGATGAGTTGAATAAGTTTGTATAGTGGTGCTTGGTGGACACAGATTTGGTAGGGCCATGAAGAGGAATTTCAACAATTAATATACCTTTTCCAAGCTTTTTTCATGGAACTCCTGATTTCCACGAGACGTAGTCGAACCTAAGAGTTGTGGCCACTGACAAGGTGACTTGGGTGAGGTAAAATAGGTGGATTAATTTTGGTTCGTGAGATCTTATTTCAGACGGTTAGCTATTTGTGACTCTGGGAATTTGGATGATGAGTTATCCACTAATAGTAAAAATCGAGTGACCAAGTATCCTCATAGTGTGAGGTTTCAAGATAGTATTGAAAAGAAAACTGATTTCCCAATCCGTAGCCGGCGAAAGATTTGCTTATAGGTTTATATTCATATGTACACAAACTATCATCATTTACAACCCTACAAATGCACTTCATATCCATATTTCATTTGCCGAAATTAGAACCACTCTTTTACTTCTCGCAGCCATTAAACATTAACATTCTTACGGAACACATTGGCCTGGAGTGTCAGTTAGCAACAGATTCTTAAAACAAAGGACACATTGAGGACTTACTATAATAAAGACTCTGCGCCTTGCAAGTCCCACTAACACAAGTCGTAGCCCCAGCCCACTTATCACCACCGCACTGCGCATACAACGCAGCAGGCTTCGCCGTACTGCTACTCACCGCAGACGTACTAACCTTCGTGCTGGTCGCCAACGTCGTAGGCGTAGCCGCCGGCGGAGTGGATGTCGTGCCCGGCGCAGGACCAGACCCAGAACCGCAAGTGAAGACAGGAGGACCTGGAATCTTGTAGCTAGGAAGGGTTTGGTAGATATTGATCAAGATTCCGGGATCGGTGCTTTTGTATGCGCCAGGGAAGGCAACGGTGCTAGGGGCTGCGGTGCCAGAGCCGCCGGTGACGTTAATTTGAGCGCATTCCATGTAGAGTTGGGCGCCTTGGGATGAGCCTGCTGAGTGGAGGGCGATGAGTTCGGCGCGGAGAAGGTACTGGCCGTTTGCGAGACAGGAGGGAATGGTGATGCTGTGGAGACCGGCGTTTGCTATTAAGTCTGTGACGCCCCAGCTTCCGGTCGATGGGTTGTAGCCCTGTTCTTGGATCTTGAACCATCCGTCTCCGACTCCAGAGTCTGTTGTGGCATCGGTTACCTTTTTCAGATAGGCGATTGTTGGACCTTTGTGAGAGGGATCGATCACGTAAATTGCATCGTTTGCTGGAGTGCTCGTGAGGGTATGTCTCCATACGGCTTTGACGGTATCGCCAGCTTTCACATCGATGATCTTTGATGAGGGTGTAGTTGGGTTGGGACCTCCGTTGCAGACCACATCTTTCGAAGAGACATCATTGATAGGACCATCGTAGTTTGGTGTCCGTATTCCATAACTGATTGGATATGTGGTTGACCCAACTTGGAGCTGAGAAAAGATGGTATGAGCTGAAGCAAATGGCAGGAGCGCCGCGAACGAGAGATAGGACTGAGTCTTCATTTTGATGAGAGGAAGATGATCTAATCGAGAAGCAAAACAAATACAGAGCAAGATGATCTCTTATATATAAGATGAATGCCGAGGCAACCCCCACTAGGAGATCTGGACCATTCCAAGATCGAAGGCAAGAATAACAGGACTACTGCATCTCGCTACTGCTTTCATATATTATTCCGCCTCGTCTCTCCAATAGTCGCCTTATTGTCAAGGTATAGCTACTCCTGGGAACAACAAGTTTGCACGAGATCCGGCCGCCACATTCCGAGCAGCACAAGAGATGCATGTATGAACCCAGATAGTTTCTTTTTCAGATTCATCCGACGTCTAGCTTCGCGCCCCGTGCTCATTTGACATGAAAATAAATTGCAAAATCAAGCCAAGGTGGCCGAAATCCGAGAAAGCATCGTGAGTGGCGGATATCTGCTTGCTACTTAAAAGACAAGGGGGTCTCCTATTCTTTGGGACGCACTGTGTTCGTGGAAACAAAGTGCCATGCTGGATAGCAATCGTGCGGCGCCGTTGGGCCGTACCTCCGCATTTCCCCAGATTCCACATGCAATGGATCTGGTGCCAATTTTATATTCCGAGCGCTGTGTGATGTTTGTGTTCCGTTCCCGAAATGGACGTGCTTGAAAATCCGGCAAAAGTGCCGGGAAAAGAATTCAATCATCCAGCACGAATGAAAGACCGCCGCTCGTTGGAAATAATTTTGAGCCTCGCGAAACCAAGCCAAAGAGAGGTCAGCAGACATAGAATATGGAGAAGCACGGGCGTGGAATGTCATGTTTTGCGCTGATTGCGTGGATATTCAAAGAACTGGACCCGGCCGTGTGCTACGTGATACATCCCGCGTCCTGCTTCATAGAACGTTAGATAGAAGGATTGTAAGTGATCTCAAGATGGAAGGAGGACTGGATATAACTTCACGATTGTGAATTTCTTCGACTTGGAGCATATATGTGAGTGATAATAGCACGGGGAAGTGCGACATAGGTAGACATCGTGTAGAGAGAGACTGAAGCGAGCTTCAGAGAAGCACGAACAGACTTCTGAATCGCCATTCGTGGCAGTGGCAGTAACCTCAACTCCTTATCTGCGACCTCCTATGAACCTCTGATTTCGAGGTGGGATCATATTTTGGCCGCAAGATTGGATACACTTTTTCGAATTTGACAAGATGTGTTCGATTCAATCCTCAGATCAGCAGTATCTGATAGAGCTCCCTCAAAGTCGTTGTCAGAGTGTGTGGTAGAGGCCTGAAGAAACAATGAATGGATGAAGTTGAAGAGAGGATCAAAAGATCGCGGGGGCACGAAGAAGCTTGGATTTGTGATACGACACGTGACTGGATCTGGTCTGATGTGGGAGGTATAAATTCTTTTGGTCATCCCCTTCTCTGTAGGCCGTGCTGTCCTATCAATATCGCGTCTGACTTTCTGGATTAATTACTACCTATTTATTGAGATCAAATGCCGACTGGAATAGTCAATTGAACATCACGTGATGCATAGTTAATCAACTACTCTGTTTTGATAAGTCTCAGAGACCTGATAGCACGTACCTAGATAGATACACCTCTTCATTCAAAGCTATTAAGTACTCCCAACTGAAGTGATTGAACCATTCACTCCAAAGCCGATATGTACTCCAGAAGCAACCATCAGATTCAACGATTGTCTCATATTAGAACTGGAACTAAGCGAGATACAAATCACACGCCGAAGTTTCTTAGAGAAGTGCCTCAGCTACCACCCAAATATTCCACCAAAAATTTCTCTTTACCAGCTGGTATGGACATCGTAATCATAATTTCATCAAAATCATAGCGTAACTCCTCTCTCGTAGCGCAGGCCATCTTCTCTCTTCAAATCGCTTCTGGCAGGTCTCTCAGGATGTATGCGTCGCTGTTGTATCTCTCGGTGCTTGTTGGCAGTACATAGCGAGATTGAGAAGGGTTGGTAGCATCTATTGAATTTTTAATACCTGAATTTTGTTGGCGAGGAACCATCATACCTGCGGAAATGTATCAACCTGGCAGCATAGGTCAGATCCCACACGACATTCTGCGTCGCTCTTGCCCACAAAAAATCAGTATGGACTGACCTCACTCCAGCTAACCTCCAAAGAACCTACAATAAATTCCATTGACACTATTTTTGTTCAAAGTGTATCCAATGACCGGAGCCAGCTCAAGCAGCAGCGGAACATCGCCATTGAAGGTCGACTGACAGCAGAGACGTGTTCCTTGATTCAGCTTGGCACATTCTGGAGAAGGTTGTTTGGTCATCATTTGAGAAAGTGGCCGGTCCAGCAGAGGAAGTCCATTTCCTTGGACCAGGTGTCCCACAAAATCGATTAGTCCTGGGGCTCCATCCGCTGATTGGAAAATAAAGGGAAACAAAAACACGAAACAGAAGGCTTGGAAATAGAACTGCATTGTATTCTGCAGAAGTCTAGAGCAAAAGTCAACTTCCAAAAGTGTCAATAGTGTGGAGTAATGGTCTGATCGAGGAGGGTTGACTTTGAGTTCAGCTGAATTGATGATTGAAGGTATTGGGTGGCCTAGAATACAATAAGTCATCCAAGCTAGCTCAAGTCGTAACGCATCACCTCAAGCAAGACATTTCTGGCTTGTTTGGGGAAGGTGCCATCCCTGAGGTCGAACAGAAGCTCAGGAAGGCATGGGACGGAGCATATGTACAACATCGATCGCGTTATTTTTGAGCTCGCAGTGGCCATGGTTCGGCGACTTCCTGTAACTTAGTACTGGAAGCAAATAGGAAAAGGACATAACTTGTGCAAACATATTACCATTGGATCTCGATGATGAAGAGCAAGTCTTAAGAAGTTGGAGTTGATGATAGGTGGTCGCTTAAGGTACTATTATAGGCTAGCGCGATCACCGGTTGATTCTCGGCTCATCTTTATTCTGGATCCAATTCCCCTCAACTCAGACTTCATCTCTTCACCCATCCCTCACCATGATGGAAACGAGAACTTCCACCTTCACGGACAAACTCAGCGAACGAGCTACCCTTCGTTAACTATCCACGGCACCTTGCAGTATCTTTGACTCCTGAATTGGAGCTGGGCGTGACACGCGGCGTAACCTTACACCAAATCCATCGAAGCGTTTGTACATCGTGAAATGGTGGGAGAATCTCCGGTACTACCTTTCTGGCCACTTCAACAACTGACAGATTGTAGACCGAGCGTTGAATTGCTGTTTGATTCATGATACCGCGGCATTAGAAGTCCAACCTGAGCCCCTCGACGCCCAAAGCTTTTCAAATTTCTTCCTTGCACAACACAAACTCTTCGATGGCATGCTCGCCAAGTTCCGACACTCGCTGGTCTAGCACCATGGCTCAGTTACGGCATGCTCATAACGTATTGCAAGTATTGTCATTGATATGATACGATTTTCCACGTGTGGGCCATTTCCTTGGTCGAATCGATGGTGAAGATGCCTGGAACGGGGCTGTGACCTAAATGCTCATGGCAAGTGTTGTCATAAAAGCAGAGCTGCGTTGGGATTCCAGGGCCGTGCATTCAGTGTCTGTATTTGTGGAAGGTAACCTCTGACTGTATGGTATATGTGAGTGCGCGAATCTCCATTAAGTCAGTATTTCACGCCTCCAAGGAGTACCGTTGCCTTCAGCTACTGGAAGCTGTTAGCT
Source organism: Glarea lozoyensis ATCC 20868 (assembly GCF_000409485.1). Taxonomy (NCBI): domain Eukaryota; kingdom Fungi; phylum Ascomycota; class Leotiomycetes; order Helotiales; family Helotiaceae; genus Glarea; species Glarea lozoyensis. The sequence continues at coordinate 124,631 of NW_007361000.1, forward strand.
GTTCAGGACTTTCAGGACAAAGTACCTTCTTTTGGAGCCAGTTGCGATTATCCTTTCATAGCAGCAACTTCTTTTGCCATCTCTGATCGCCGCCTTGCGCGTCACTGCATCGGACAGTATCGACGATCATGCACTTTCTCGGTGTGAGAGTCGATGACAGCCGTTATGTTGCGGGTATAATCTCCACATCGGAAAATTCTAGCGACCGCTGATTCTCTCGTCTGCCGTCTGAAACAAACTTTCATGTTCTGTATGGTGAGTTTGCCTCGTGTTTCGGAGTATTTGAATCCATCAACAATGGAGGCTGCCGACCTGAAAGGTAGATGATCTTGGCGCAGACCTGGAGGAGCGCTTTCCTTCTCTATTATTGATTGACGTTTGCTGTCTCGGATGGTAAAAACAGTACCATCTTTCCAAATGCCGATTGCACGTACCGCAAACTGATGGTGGCCACGAATCTGTACTGAATCTGCACTTTTGGCATTTGCGCTGCTGCCTCTCACAGTACGGCTTGGTAGTTCCTGCCGATGAAGTTGTACCTCTTAGTGCTCTTTGTCTCTGCTCTGTCCTGCTTGGACTATAGTTGCTTGGGCAATTCACCTGCGCACCCTCCGCGTAGAACTTCCGTCGGTGTGTTGACTTCAAGGCGTTCGCCGAGCTTACCACGGCTCAAAGTCTTGACATCAGACTAGTCCACTGACCAGGTTGGTGGACCCATTCACACTCGCCTCATCTTGTCGCGAACATCTGTCTAGCTGTTCTACTTTCTAGAAACAGCCAACGCGTAACACCTTTTCTTTCCCAACTGTCGTTAACTTCCACCCATTTCCTCCTTCGTTGATTGTTGCAAATCCATACTACCAACTACTGAAGAGCTTTGCTTACACTCAACCCAATCTTACCATTCGCACTACAACGATAGTTTCGCACTACTACACTCAGATGGAGTTCCAAAACCACTCGCTGTCGTTTCTTTTCCTCATTGGATTCGTCCTATCACTCGTTCACTGGATTTACCACAGACTTTTCTCTCGACACTCTCTCCCGCCAAACCTCCCATGGGCTGGCACTCGAAACCGTGGCGCCTCCTCTCGAGCTCGGTCTACACTTCGCAGTTTATTTGACACCCGGGGTCTTCTCAAGGAATCTTACACAAAGGTTTGTTGCACCAAATGTCATTTCATATTTCGCCGCTAACACATCGATAGTACTCCAAGAATGGAGTGACCTATGTTCTACCAAATGTGCTCACGGGTCCAGAAGTCATCCTCCCACAAAGTTTGATGGATTGGCTCTTGCACCAGCCTGATAGCGTTCTTGACCAGGGCGAAGTCAACCGCGATTTCCTCCAAGCCGATTTCACCATGCTTCATAAAAAAGTCGTCACCGACACGGTCCATAAAGATGTAATCCAGAAAGAACTCACGCGAAGACTTGGGGATTTTACCGCCGACGTCAACGAGGAAATTGATTTCGCGTTCAGGAAGGCATGGGGCGTAAATACCAAGGACTGGACCACCGTCACAGCGTACGACTCCATGTCGGAGGTAATTACCAGAATATCCAATCGTGTTCTTGTTGGCCTACCACTATGTGAGTAATTTCCTTCGCAGTCAAGGATAAGTGCTCACGTATTCTAGGTCGGAATGAGGATTATCTCCACTATTCTTCGACGTTTGCTCGCTTTGTTGTGCTTGAGTCCGCCGCTATCAGTCTTTTCCCGGGATTTATGAAACCGTAAGTACATTGATAAGCTTCCACGGCCTTGAATCTGATCATTACAGAATTGTGGCGCCTCTTGTAACACTGAAAGACTATTGTCGCTACCTTGCCATGACCAAGCACATATTACCAGTTTGGAAATGCAGGACATCAGAATCCGCTCTGGATAACAAGCCAAAGGTAAACCATTTTCCCGATTTTGTGAGACCCAATTCGATACTAATTTGCTCATAGAACGACTACGTTCAGTGGTGTCTTAACCATGCCGACGACGAACGAGACCCCGAGGAACGAGGAAGTGACATGATTACTAAACGCCTCGCTGCTATAAGCTTTGCCGCCATTCAATCCTCAGTAATTACCTCCTGCAATTTGCTATTGGATCTCGCAGCTTTCGATAAGACCGAAGCCCTTCTCGAGAACATCCGACGAGACATTGCTGCGGAACTCGGAGTTGGACATCGCACATGGAACAAGACCTCTCTATCGCGCATTGTTCTTCTCGACAGCACTATCCGCGAGAGTATGCGGTTGGGTGGTTTTGTCAGCCGAGGAGTTCTGAAAACAGTTGTCGCAAAAGACGGTGTGAAGCTACCAGGACTATCTGGAGTCCGTCTTCCTTATGGATCCAAGGTCGGAATTCACGCTTTTCCCGTTCATTATGATGAAGATATATATCCTGAGGCTCAAAGCTTCAATCCAACGCGATTTTGCGACGACCGAAGTCTCGAAATCAAATCTGAGGATGCATCTGCTAGCCAGAAGCAAGGCCAGGCTCTTGTGACCACTTCGAGCAATTTCATGGCTTTCTCGCACGGTCGGCATGCTTGGTAAGTTGAATTCTTGATTTAAAATCATCTGGCTCTTTACTAACCTTTTTGTTCTCTTAGTCCAGGTCGTTTCTTTGCCGCACAGCAACTGAAGCTTGTCCTTGCATATATTGCTATGAATTACGAGATCGAGCCTGTTGCCCAACGTCCAGCAAACCACTGGTTTGTGGGAAGCTCAGGACCTCCGCTCGAGACAACAATCAGGATTCGACGCCGCGAGAGTACTGTTTGACCAACTCGAGACAACATTAACTCCAAGAGGATGACATGTTATTTCGCACGACTCTCGCCTCTCCTGTCCTTTTGTCTCGTTCATGATACCCTCGTCTGTCTTTTTCTTTGAAGCGCATCTTGTTGGATCTTGCAAAGAAATTTTGATCGTCACTGTCGTTTACATGAAAGTTGTTGGGCTTGCCATTGCGGAGACTTTTATATGCTAAATCTTGGAGTTTTGTGTTTCCTTCTCCTTGGGCTTGATTCTCTGGCGTTGTAGCAACAAGTTTATCGAATGGTAATATGTACAGTTGAGGGGTATGTTGAGTTGATAATGGATGTTGTTGCATTTGGTGGTTGTTCTGCTGCATTTGTATAGGTGTTGAAGATTGGCTCATTTGGCTTTAAGGTCATCGACTAGATGGTTTATTAGAAGAGATACAAGTCAAGAGTAGATTCTGCTTCCATAGAATATAAACCATCTCCTGGCAATCTTCTGCGCCTATGACAGTTTGCTTCTGTGTACTGCGGTCAGGAAGCTCAGATGGTTATCTAATACTGCCCATCTCAGAATGGACATTTGAAATTTGCACTCATTCCAGTAGACAGATGCACCATTAGACCTTTCAAAGCAACACAATGCTCCTCGCCTTTTCCTCACAATTACGTTTCTTCCTGTAGCAAGGACCATGTGACGCGAAAATCTACGGAAGTCGAATATAGTTCACTAGCCCCGTAAAGTTATTTCTAACTACTATTTTACTATAAATAGCCAGTGGCTTATAGAAACACATGCTATTTACAAGAGTGAATGTTCACTCTACAGTCATACACTCCTCGCCGATTTAAAATTGTCGGGTAAAGTTTCTCGATTATCAGATGTTGATTATGTCAAATGATCAGTGCCTGGACTTGTATTTAGGAAGACTCATATGAGGACATGAGATGTTATTTTTAAAAGTCACTTATGTGCATGTGAAAAGCGGAGAGAAGTTGTAAGGATAGAAGACGGGGTGAGGTGAATTTCGTCCTGAGCCCTCGACGGTTATTTTCTAAGTGCTCAGCTGCCTTTTTGATGCTTGTCGATTGCGTGTACCTCCTCTCATCTGATTATTCCATTTTCTTCGTGTTTCTTAATACTGAATAGTCGGGTACATAGTCTTCTGTTCACGTATATTGTCGAAGTGAAGTTGCTGGGCTCGCTTAGGCTACTAGGAGGGCAAATCGGATTACCAGCTAGACAGGACACAGCCCCTTTCAGTACTTCAGAGACGACTAATGATTATTTTTAGACATCACGATTGATCCATTTGTATACTACCTTCAAAGCCTCACCACGTGATAGTACAGAGAAATAGTATTGCAAATTCCCCACTCTTGACCCGCACGGTTAAAATGGATAAATGGAGAGGGGAAGCATTCACACGATACCCGGCTCACCATAAGAGCCTCCTTGACCACACTTCTCATACCACTCACAAAATCTCTAACTCACACTTTGTCATAATCCCCAGAACCAAAATCCATCATGCCTCAAATTCGCAACCCCATCCTCCCAGGGTTCAACCCTGACCCCTCAATCCTCCGCGTAGGAAAGGACTACTATATCGCAACCTCAACATTCGAATGGTATCCCGGCGTGCAAATCCACCACTCCACCGACCTCGCAAATTGGAGTCTACTCACGCGTCCCTTGACCCGAAAAGCTCAATTGGATATGCGTGGGGACCCTGACAGTTGCGGCGTCTGGGCGCCATGTCTCACTCATGACGGCGAGCAATTCTGGCTAGTATACACAGATGTAAAACGCAAAGACGGATCATTTAAAGATACACATAATTATATCGTTACGGCGCCGAAGATTGAGGGGCCCTGGTCGGATCCTGTGTATGTTAATTCTTCGGGGTTCGATCCCTCGTTATTCCACGATGAGGATGGGAAGAAGTGGTTTGTGAATATGCATCAGGATCATCGACGGCGACCGAGGAGTTTCGCAGGAATTGTGTTGCAGGAATTTGATGCAAAGGCTGGGAAACTGGTTGGGCCTAGGAAGAACATTTTTCTTGGGACGGAGCTGGATTTGGTGGAGGGTCCGCATTTGTATAAGAGGAATGGCTGGTATTATCTCCTTACTGCTGAGGGAGGAACTGCGTATGAGCATGCTTGCACGCTGGCGCGCTCGAAGGATATTTGGGGTCCGTATGAGTTACATCCTCAGAAGCATGTTTTGAGTTCGAAGGATGCGCCGTTTGCGGCGCTTCAGAGGGCTGGGCATGGTGATATTGTGGATACGCCTGAAGGAGCTACGTATTTGGTTCATTTGTCTGGTCGTCCCATGACACAAGTCCGTCGATGCGTTCTTGGTCGTGAAACTGCGATCCAAGAAGCATTTTGGGGAGATGACGATTGGCTATACGTCAAAAATGGTCCTGTTCCGTCACTTCACGTTGAAGTGCCGGGTGTGAGAAATGAAGACAAATATTGGGAGGAGCAGCGGTATGAGTTTGTGGATAAACTCCCACTGGACTTTCAATGGTTACGAACTCCGGAACCAGAACGGATTTTCACCATCGAAGACAAGAAGCTCAAACTTTTAGGTCGTGAATCAGTTGGATCGTGGTTCGAGCAGTCTTTGGTGGCACGAAGACAGCAACATTTTTCATATGACGCGGAGACTGTTATTGATTTCTCACCAACAGACGAGAGACAATTCGCTGGATTGACGGCTTATTATTGTCGATTCAATTTCTTCTATCTCACAGTAACAGCTCATTCAGATGGTAAGCGGGAGCTACTCATCATGAGCTCAGAGGCTTCTCATCCGGAAGGTCGCCTTCAAATGCCACTGGCGGATCCTGTCTCAATTCCCGACGAGGGGAAAGTCAAGCTTGCTATCGAAATCCGGGGTCCGGCATTACAGTTCTTCTATGCTCTAGAGGGAGAGGAGTTGAAAAAAATTGGACCGGTGTATGATGCGACTATTCTTTCTGACGAGTGTGGGGGTCATCTAGCGCATGGAAGCTTTACTGGTGCTTTTGTGGGAATGGCGTGTTCGGATTTGAATGGGACGGTTCTGCCGGCGACGTTTGATTATTTTGTGTACAAGCCTGTAAAACACGAGAGTGATCGGTATGAGATATAGTCGCACTCAATTCAAATATTTTTAGCAAACTCTGAGAACTATCAACCTTCACTAGGAATTTTCAATTGTGAAGAGAGGAATCATCGGCTTATACGTGAAAGGAATATTGTCGAAAACGGGAGGAGCGTTCAAAACGATTTCCGTTACGAGTATGAAAACGACCGGAATAGCGAAACAAAACTAAATGTAAGTTAGTATTTTTGCAGCTGAAAATATGCTTGCACAATGAACGCACCATGCAATTTTGAATTGTCTCCCGGAAGCCCCTTCTCAACTGTACTACTTGTTTCAAAGACAGAGATCAGTACTTTGCATTGTCCGCCAAGGGAGTGATAATGCTTCAAGACGTCTCTTCCACTCAGCTTCTCTCCAATCCTCCTCCTGTTGCTGGCTTTTTTTTTTCGGCTCGCTGTTCTTACTATCTGTTTGTTAGCTGACTTGTGCCGAAGAGTCATCGAATTGAGTTGGAACAAACACATACTGCAGTAAGATTCATTTTGGCGTTGTATTTTCCGAGGCTCGAATCTCCAAAATGCATCTTGAGATGATCGCGAGATGCTCGTTGGTAAGTTTTGGGTCGGCAGAGCCCGCGATATTACAGGCAGGTGCGAAGGCGACTGTGACAGTGTGACAGCATGGGAAAGCAGTGACGCTCACTCAGTTTTTGCACATCGACTTTCAGAACATCGAAGTCACGACAAAATATTTCATTGGAGACTGACCCAGATACAGTATTTTTGGTATGATGAATTTTACAAAGTGGCTGGAAGAACACTACTGATTACACAAGAAACGTATGCAAGAAGAGGAACAATAAGAAGAAGGAAAAGGAAAAGAAAGAAAAAGTGGGAGCGAACGAAAATTCGACCAAACCCATTTAGATCAATAAAAGACATGTGAGTTTTGTTAGTAAAACCCATCAGCACCAAAAACTCGCCCGAGATTCTGACGCAACCGAGAATCTAAAGGCAGCCCTCAAGAACGCAGGACGGAAATTGAAACAGAAGAAGCGGGAGGAAAGAAGATGTTATTGATGTTGTCAAGAGAATAGAAAAAGTTTGATGAGAACAAAGAAGAAAGTTGTGTCCGCGCAATTGAAACCACACTTCGGGTTCAAATCATGAGCGACGAGAAGCAAAATCTAAAAAAGAGTCAGCCAAAGTGCCAGGGCTGGTGAGTACACTCTTCAAAGAGAAGACTGGGTGAAGAGTAGAGGTTCATCTACACCAGCTTCTCTCATCTGCATCGATAATCTAGAAGTAAGGCCGAGAGAATAACCTCATCTACCAAAACAACTATTGTTTTGTCCGAAGACAAAACTGAAATCTCAAAGGCAGAGGGAAGAAAGGAATGTGTACTCACAATTTGTTGATGTTGATGTTGCTGTCGAAATGGAAGAGAATGAGGGGGGCGAGGAGGGAGGGGAGAAGAGAGATCTTATACTTCTGAGAGGTGATGTGCTTCTGGAGAATCGACGATGGATCGGCAATGATTGCATTATCGTGAATACATCATTGTTGTATGAGCCTAGCAATTGTGGCATTCGTGCGACAAGGTAATGACCTAGATTCTCTTTAACAGCCATTGTGGACACAGTGGAGTCTCTTTAACAGCCATTATGGAGTCTCTTTGACGGCCATTGTGGAGCTACAACTGCAGCTGCCGAACCTAATTCTGTTTTATAGTCTAGTAAAGAACCACTTTTTGTTCCGTATGCGTCTGAAATATCGCAATGGCTCCAATACATTTCTGACCTAAAAAGAAATCCCATACAGCTTTAGCTTATGCACCAAATGAGTATAGGTAGACTTGGCCCCTCACACGATGCAACGTCTCGTTCTTCATCAACGCTAAGCTGTGAATCAAAACTGCTGGTTCCTCACAATTTTAGCAAGGCACAACGATGATCTTCAAGCTCCATGCTTAAAGGCAGTCTTCATGTATGAGGTGACAATGCTTGCCATCTGGTCACTGAAACGTACATCTCTAGTCCCTTTCGCACAATTTGCTGAAGACTTGGTGAAAATTTAACGAGATACTTGTTGCTCAAAAAATGCTGCAAATTTCACCTAGCACCGGATGCACTGTTGCAGCGATTGCGTAAGATCATTTTTTCGCACTCAACCGCATAGTAAGATCAGAAAATTGAACCATTTCCTTGGACTGTCGGAGCAGTCAGAAGCTTCCAGGTTATCTCAACTTTCCACAATGATCCTTGGCGGCGGGCTCACAGTGGCCACTTTCGAACGTAAGTGGAAAGAGCGTCCGTCACTTCGACATGATCGAAAAAATGCGCAGAATATGCACCAGTGATTATAATGCTTCTGATCATTGGAACGTTCAATTTATTTATTTGAAGCAGATGAAATCGGAAATGATTCGCGCATTTACCGCTGATACAAATTCAAAGTGTTATGCGATGTTGTCGTGGGTATTGACGATTTCGTCTCAGATAATCTGGTCTAGCCTGTAGATCCGAGTCAAGTCCATTACTTTTAGTTCGTGTATTTGCAAAGATAACACCTGCCTATGGTCCCAAAAACATCCATGATTGAATTTAGATCTGCGCGTTTTGCAATTGGGAATTATGTCGATTAGAGTCAGGATTGGACTTTATCGCACCTGCTTCGTCTTATGCTAAGGGTACTACACCATCCACCACACGGCTGAAAGTGCTCGTCGAACGCCACTGCGAGGCGTATTCAGGTGCGCCAAAGCAATCGAGTGCAGCGAAAGTGAGACTTGGTTGGCTCTCGGCCCAGCCCCAGCGCCCGTTAGGGGCGAGCTGAATGAGAAGTTCCCGGTCTGAGACACGGCAAAGAGGCTGCAATTAGCGACGATATTCCTGTGTCAACGCTCAAGAGGACTATAATATCAAGAAGAAGCCCTATAGCTCCGCTTGCTTACATGTCAAGCTCTAAAACAGTCATTATAAAATGGCTAGGTATAGTCTCGAGTTTTCTATATGATTTCGTCGACATGTTATTGCATCACTTGGATGAGGTAGTGATGTGCATCGAATTACTATAAAAATCCCTATACCATAATACGTGAACGTGCTAATTCACGAAAAGTGGGTTTTGGCAAGCCCCTTTCTGCACGTTGCTCAGTTAATGGAGGTGGCGACGGAATCGTTGGTAGCATAAGGCTGCGTCGAGGCGTAGAGTATATTTAGTATAAAGCTGAATACCCTCTTGCATGTTGTTGAAGGTCTGTATCCTGCCCGTGTCCCTTTAGAGATATCTTGTTTATTTAGTGACTTTTAAATTGCAAGTACTAAAGTATGTCAGCGCCCTTAGCCTCGAGATCAGAAGGAAAGACAGAAGAACAAGCCGTCGCAGCACCATCCCCAACCACCAGCTTGCCCTCTAGCGACACAGGCCCAAAATGGGGAGATACTCTTCTCTTCTGGTTTGACTGGGGCATTAAAGTCCTCGGCGTAGCCGCAGCAGTAGTTTTCGGCATCTGGGCACCATTATCCTACCAAGCCGCCAACGATGCCAGTACGAGCGGCGATGCTACTCAAAGCTCGATATTACAAGCAGCATTATCAGCAAACTCGCAAGCGGCGAGCGCGCTCAGCGCTCAGAATTCTCTGGCGGCGAAGCAAAGTCTTGCGCTTGAGGACTTGAACCAGCGAATCGGGGCTATTGGCCAGCTGTGGCTGTTAGACTTTTGTGTCATTAATACGGTGCGAGAGAGCTGTATTCCACGTGGAAATCATGTACTCACAGCGTTAACCTAGGCATTGGCAGCTTGTAAATCTTTTACAAGTCAAGTACCCATTATCAGTCTTGTGAGCTATCTCGCCTCCCCGACTACAACGTTTTTGACGTCAACCGCTGGAATGACGTCAACCGCTGTAACTGTACCGACAGGCACTTTCCCAACCACAAGGCCTTTGACATCAACCGTTACAAGTCGACCGTCAGTCACCCCTAATCCTGGGTTGGGAAGTTCTCGGCCAAAGGCAACTCTGTCGCTCCCAGCTATTCTCGGAATTGTGTTTGCTGTCATATTATTCCTAGGTGTTATCGCGGGGATGTTTGTTTCTCGGTTCAAGAGGTCGAGAAGCAGAGCGTACGAAGAGTCAGCATAGCGTTGGGAGCATTCTGCACTGTCCTAAAAATGGAATACACCAGTTACCTACTGATGGGTCTCATCCTCGTTTGTGTGAGAGCCTCACCGCCAATTATGCAATCGGTAAAAGGCTATCTACTGGCCCAGATAATTGTCTGTAGTGGCTCTTATAGGCGGCATCTCTTATGATATTGTGGCATGAGATCTCCACAGCAACTACTTTATGTGAGAGTGATTTCATAACAACCCCGCATGTTTCGAATATTTGCGTTATTGATTTTGAATTACGGGGAAATGACCTTGGAATTTAGCATACAGAACTGGGGAGTGGCAACATACTATTTCTTTGTAGGTGAAAAGGCGCATCCTTCTGCTCTGGAATAATGAGAATTATAAGTGAGGAAACTATGATCATTATTAAGTGCATTTATCTTCAATAGTGGTCCTAGAGATTGGCACCGACTAGCTTTATGAGCAAGCAAAACACCCTGTTTCTCTGTTTTGTAAATTAAAAGCTTCTCCGATGAAAAATAGAGTCGATGGAAGATTCAAGTCCCTTCTCTTGTGGTCACGTACGTGGAGTCCATTGTTAGCTAACTATAATTATCCGCTCTAAACATGACTACTGTAATTGTAATCATTTTGTATCTTTTATATCATGTTCGTCAGTCTCGAATGCAACTTCTCGCATATATGAGACTATCAAGGTACCACGAAGAAGTCAAAACTAGCCAAGTACAACTGAGCATGACTAGGCTAATGCCTCGGTTTTCATCCCCTCGGATTTCACAAATGCTTCACTGAGACTACTAGCGATTTACGACCACTCCCGGTTTGGCTGGACCATGTCCGGTGCCCTGGTTGACGAGCATCCGTCAGTGGATCACAATAAACCTCTTATAATCTGCGATAGTCTTACGTTTATGGTCTATCGATCTTTGGATATCTCCCGGCATTTTCAAAATTTAACAAATTAATCATCACCACCCAGAGCGTCGCAGGTTTCGGATCCTGGATTCGGAGACTCCGAATGTTGTTCCGACGTTGATTCTTTTTGATACGGCTTTTTGAAGGAGGTTCATTTTCTCGAAAGACTGGAAACATCAACCAATATCAAGATTTTCGGAGTAAATACCCATTATCATGTGTTGAATTTAACATTCAATACAAGACTTTGGATTCCTATCCTTAGTACCTAATCTCTGTTCATATGGTTACTCAAGCCTCACGTGCTACGGTTAGTCGCATAAGTGGGGCTGCTCGATATTCGAAGCCTCGAACATTGATGTTGGTCTCGAGTTGGTTGCCTACCTTTGTCAAGTTTCTAGCCCTTATCTCTACAACTATTGCCTTCCTGGAATCTTATGGTTAGCCATTACGTGGCAACCAGTCAATGTCATTCTACCGAGACTTACAGAATGATGAGGTCCGGATGCTGACGATCATTGACGCTCCTACAGATAGCAACCCTGATGTGTCTGATCTGGGTCATTGCCGACTTGATCAGGTTTCTTTGCAAGATATCACGCCGGAATGGGCAGAATTCTTGTTGCAGAAGCAGATGCCATTTGATTCCAGAATTTTGGGGAAATGGGTTGAGAGATGATCTATGAGTGATTCTATCGACTCACCAGACGATTTTATCCCGCTGCCATTTTGGCGATTCGTTTGCGAACATAGCAAAGAGGATGACTTGGTCGAATGGGATGATCATGCCCAAGCAATGGGAATCAAAGCAGTCAAAATTCCTTCGATTCCTGATGCCTCCGAGAAAACGGAGTTAGGAAGTCTGCTACTCTCTTCGCCAAGCCCTACGGCGATACTTCTGTCAGTTCCTGATCACGCTGTTCTCAAACCAAGATTTCATTGGGGTGACTTTGAAGCTGTTTCTTACTGCTGGGAGTCGGAGATAAGAGACAGGACGATTGTGATCGACGAAATTCCATTTACTGTTCCACGAAATCTTGAGACTTTGCTCCGCCGTCTGCAATAGCTCCCAGAAATAAAAGCGGGAATGAAACTATGGGTTGATGCTCTTTGTATCGATCAAAGTAATATCGCTGAGCGAAGCCATCAAGTTTTGTTGATGGAGACCGTCTACAAGAAGGCTTTTGCGGTAGTTACTTGGCTTGGAGAAGAAGGTGACGACAGTGATGCGGCGATTGGGTTCATCTTGGCCATCTGTCGACGAGCTTCACGGGGTCAAAAGCTCAAACACCTCGGACTGTCTCCAATAGAAATTTCGTCAGAATATAAATCGGATTTTCTCAATTTGCCTTGGAAAGCATTGTTTAAGTTTTTATCTCGAAGGTATTGGCGCCGTCTGTGGATCGTACAAGAACTGGCTCTTAACCATCACATGACGCTGTTTATGTGTGGGAAGAGCCAAATATCCCGAAGCATGATTATTCGGACTTGCAAATCCTGTGAGATCAATATAGGAATCATTGACAGACTGATACCACCTTATCTAGCTCTAGGGCGTGATCCGCGTGGTTCCACTTACGGGAGTTTATGGCCTACGGTTTGGCATGTCGATATTCTACTGCGTACCACGCAAGAATGGAAAGACACTGGACTAGCTAGTATTCTAGACCTTAGCCGTAAGGCTAGTGAAACTGATGCTCGAGACAAAATATACGGACTGCTGGGCCTCCTACCTACCTCGATCAAACGCGCCATATCCCCGAATTACGACGAGTCAACCACACCATTAGCGGTATACAAGCAATTTGCAAAGACCTTATTGAACGAACAGAACGGTCTCGAATCAGTTCTTTCGTGGTGTTCCTACAACAAGAATAGCATATTTCCCTCCTGGATACCAGATTGGACAATGGAATTTCCTAGAAATCATATCAGATGGCTGAGAATACATAGAGAAGGTGGGAAGGCTGACCATAATACTTAGGGGACGCAACTACTGGGGACATTCTGCACATACGAGGTATCATTTTCGATTGGGTGTCGAGTATGAGCGCATCGCTTTCTGAAAAAGACGTGTCGCGAGCCGCTACTCAAGACTTAGCTGCTCCAAGGGAGACAAGCAACAATTTTCACGTCTACGGAGACAAACTCAGTGAGGCTCTCGAGAGAACTTTGATGATGAACCACCCTTCGAACCGTGCCAAAGATGTGTCGATATTCGAGATTTACTGGGCAGACATCAGCACTTTTGGTGATGATCTGGGTGCTTACCAAAATACTCATTCTTCGTTTCGAAAAGCCATGCAAGCTGTCTTGAGTACCTATCGCTGGGAATTATTTAACGGTTTCCGCAACATCAACGCTGAGTATCTTGTCTTTGGTCGCAAATTCAGAGATTTCTTCCCACCTAACTTCCGCGAATCGTACCCCGGACCCGACCTTACTACTGGACACGCTCGCGAAATGCTTATTTCTTCTATCGCACTTGTTGGTCGCAGAATAATCGCTACGAAAGGCGGTTATATTGGACTATTACCCGAACAAGTTCAGATAGGTGATGTGATCGCAATTCTGTTTGGGTGCAGTTTTCCAGTCGTGTTAAGACCATCTGGACACCAATACATTTACATTGGGGAATGCTATATTGACGGGATCATGGATGGCGAGATTCTAGAGCAAAAGAACAGCATCCAATATAAAGAGGTGGATATTGAAATTTGCTAAAAGGCATATGAGGTTAGGATTGGCATAGCTCTACAAACTTTTGATGTAGCTAACAATCGGCAGCGGGTAAAAACCGGTACAAAAATAGTGAAAAACGCCTCATCATGACTGCGCTGACGGAATTTGTCTATTTCGTGAACCTTCCTGGAACTGGGAACTGGTACTGATGTAGTTGATGTTGGCTTTTCGTCGAGGATACCCCATAACTCTCGGTCTTTGTTATGAGATTCTGGTGAGGTTCTTGGAAGCTGGACTTAAAACCAGGGAATGGTGCTGTTGGATTGCAATGAAATCTGCGAGGAAAGAATTGTAATTGCGGTGTAGTCCCAATACAACTAGTCCAGATCATTGCACGTGACAAAACAAAGCACGGTCAAAGAGCACGGGCCTCGAGCTTCTTTTATGCCTCGACGCGTCTCATTTTCTTCTCTAATTCCGTAAGTCACTCCCCTTCTTCTTTCGTCGTCGTTCTCACGTTCTCTGATGTCAACATAAAGTTGCTCTCCATCCTTGTTTCGATATACTTTGGCGCCCTCGGCATGTACTCGATACAGTCAGCCGCATGCAGTGCCCAAAGTCTGCCCAAATGCAGGTGCAGATGCATCTTGGGCTGCGGTGTGGCTGAGGAATGACAGCAATCTCGCGTCTCGCAATAACTATTCCTGTACCTGGGTACATTGATGACAACTGAAACTATGGCTGCTTAGCTATCGCCTGGGCAGATCCACTACTTCGAATTTCAGTACTCGAAGTCAGTCGGCCAATACTCTCAGCTCAGCTCAGGTTTTGTGTTCCTCTCATACCCAAATTTGACATGTCGACGTACAATTATCATGAGCTCGCCGCTGGCGAAGAGACTCGGCTGGTGCGCTTGAAGCCGGCAAAGGAGTTGAAGGACGAATTGGTGTGTGAGCTGATCAATGTCTCTCTTGATTCGATGCCGGAGTTTGATGCATTATCTTATGTCTGGAAAAACTCGGCTCACCGAACCACCGACGAGATGACCGAGGAGGAGAAAGAGAGAAAATGTTCCGCTGTCACGTACGATGGGGAGAACGCCATCAACTATTCATTGACCTGGGAAGAATTGGGGCGATCAGAAGTGGATGAACTCTGCGGAATGTACTATCAACTCGGCGGTGAAAGAGCGGATGGAACAATTCTGCTCGACGGGTATGCCTTCAAAGTTGGCTTTGAGTTAGAAGAAGCAATGCGTCGCCTTCGCTATGACGACCGTGATCGGCTGGTATGGATCGATGCGCTTTGTATTAACCAAGTAAGTGATCTATATTAATTGATCGTCTTTGAAACCCACAATTAGCAACCCCCCCCCCCCGTCTAGTTCTCTCTTCATCTTAGGTACGAGACAACATGTGTACTTGGAAACCACTAACATATTCGGTAGACAGACATGATAGAGAGGAACGTCCACGTCAAGAAGATGGGACAAATATATGGTCTTGCTGATACGGTGGTGATTTGGCTTGGGGAGTACGTGCCAGAGCCACATCTTGCACTGGGTGTACTAGACTTACTGAACAAGAAGCTTCCTGCCTTCATTAGCGCAGCTGAACAAATTGCACACGGTTCTGTCAAAGACGCCTTTCTTAACGACCGAGATATCCGCAAAGCATACTGGGATCAATTCGCTCAGTTTCTTCGGCGCGCCTGGTTCAATCGTGTTTGGTAGGCTCATCTCACCACTCCATCTATCAACTACTCATTTCTCCTAGGGTGCTACAGGAAGTGGTCAACGCCAAAACAGCTGTTGTCTATGCCGCTCACTTTCAACTTACATGGGATTATTTCTCGGGAATTATAAATTGGCTCCGTGAAAACGGTTGTGAGACACCACTCTTAGCCGGCGGTAGTCTTGCCTGCATTCCGACAATTCAAATGATTATTCGTTTATCTCATTTGAAAAAGAACGCCAAAACATGTCGGCTACCACGTCTTATTGATATTTTGCAGGATTCTAGATCTACAAAAAGCACATATCCAATTGATAAGGTTTATGGTGTTCTGGGCCTTATTTCCGAGCAAGAAGCTTCGACAATTGAGGTTGATTACAATCTCGACGCAAGAGAACTTTATACCAAGATTGCGACGGCAGAATTAATGAAAGGCCTCGATGTGTTGGGTTTCTGCACAAAACCAGAAAAGCCTTCGGATCTCAGTTGTCCTTCTTGGGTGCCTGATTGGACGCAGCAATGTTACCACTTTCCTTTTAGCAGACTACGAAGTAGAGTGCGAGGCCGTGCTGCTGGAGATTCAGTCCCGCGGTTCCAAATCGAGGGCAAAATCCTGGAGATAACTGGTAGGATTGTGGATACAATTGAGGCTGTGGAGCCTTATCGTGAAATACCCAAGGGATCCAAACCAGGGGAACTGAAGCTAAACAACCCAGAGAGATTCTTCAATACCGAAACTGTTGAGAAACCCGAGAGATTTTCCGTCGAGACAATGTTTCTTGATCATCTGGGGAACTACTATGCTCTATCTATAAGATGGCTACAGAGCGCCATTTCGATCGCATTTCCTACCGGAGAAATGACTGAGGACTCATACGATGCGCTGTGGAGGACTTTTTGCTGGAACACAACAACGAAGGGGACACCCATTCCCGACGATTATGTGGATTATTTCTCCGCCTGGGTGAAAGCCATTATCCAAACAGAAGACGGTACAATGCTTGATACGGTGAAGTGGACTGCCGAAGACATCCTAAGGACAAGGCGATTTGATGAAGTGTTTGGCACCAAGTGCTTCAATCGTCGATTTTACCGAAGCGAAGAGGGTCGATTTGGATGGTGTCCCGACCAGTCCACAGCGGGCGATAAGGTCTGTATTCTGAACGGAGCACCCGTCCCCTTTGTCATAAGACCGACAGAATCAGGCTCGTTCGAGCTAATTGGAGATGCCTATCTTCATGGCATTATGGATGGAGAGGCGATGGATCTTGAGGAAGTGGGAATCCGCCTGGTATAGCACCCGCTTTTCATGTCCACTCCACCTCCTGCTGCCTATGATTTTACATCCCGTTGCTTAAATTGCGCTTTTAGTCTCGCTCTTGTAGTCTAGGCGAGAAGCATCTTACGTTGTTCACTTTTCGTTTCTTGCATCGCCATGATTTTTATACCCTGCAGCGTAATTGTTCACTTGTCTTTCTAATCCTGTGTTCCATCCCGCCCCCGAAACAAGTTTCCTCTGTGAGTTCTTAAACTTCAGAAACCTTGTTTCAGAATAGAGATTGAGTGTTCCACTCTTGTCAAGTATTGTAGTTTCACGAGTATTCTTAACTATATTCCACCTCCAACCTCAAGAAGGTGGCCATAAGAGTGTAACTCATGTTTTTAGACCACATGCATTTATCCTGCCTCAAGCAGGGGGTTTTGTCCAAGGCGTGTGGTCACCACTAGATACTTCACCTTGTTCCAGGTTGCTTTGATGTTTCTTTGTCACCGCTTTATAGTGTCGTATTTTGAGGTGAAGTGTTGAAGCCTTCCCGGCCCGCCTTAGGTGAGACCACTGAGCAACCCGGTGCCTAAGGGCGGTCAATGGTGATGGTGCTGCCCTATCGCTAGAAGACCCGTGGACCCCTGAAGAATTACCCGCCAATTCGCTGAGGCTTGTGCGGCGTGACTCTTTGGCCCCCGTGCAAACCCTGTCGTTTCCGGTCAGCCTCATTCAGACATGGTGAATAAATATGCGGCTGTGGAACCTTAATTTTTCTAACAATCATTGACCATCGACTACTGTACTCTTATCTACTATACAATACTTCCCTCAGCCTACAGAGTTATCCTGTACATTATCAACTGCCGCAAAGGAAGCTCCAGGCCACGTTACCCGCCCCTTTTTGAAGGTAGAAGACCGGCTTTGAGCGTTTTTACTTTCACCATGTCCAAAAACAATGCAATGGGTTTATTGGCGAACCAGTTTGGGTTGAAGATCGTTGATGATTCGAATTCATCGACATCGGCGGAAACCAGCACCGCAGGCGATGACACTCCTAAAACGAACTCAGAACCCAGCATATCCGACGAGAAACCCAGCCAGACAATTGGCACCCAGGAGAAGGATGTGGGAATTCCCAAAGATGCACCAGTCGGATCCATTGCTCGTATAAAATCTCTCTACCAGGGGCCAGAAGACAGCCAAGGTCGAGCTCAGTGGCTTGACAAGTATCCCGAAGATGTGGAAGAAGCTGCTGAAAACGAGGAGACTGATAAGTATGCCTTAATTGCAAGGAAAGAGAAATGTTTTGATGGGCGTAAGAAGTTCGAGATAAGTTCTATCGTCGTACATAGTCCTGACCTTAAGAGGGTCCTCGGGGTTGTTTTCAAGGATTATCCAGGGATCACTTGTCAGGTAAGATCTTCCCCCAAGCTTTTTCTTCCCGTACCCAAGCACTGCTACAGCTCGCTCTACGCTTGTAGCATTATGATCATCAGAAAGATGTGCTGACATACTGCGTCTTAGCTTGATCGTCTAGAATTTCATGCACCATATGAGCCATTCGTCCACCGCTGGCTTGACTTCACAAAAGCAGTCAAGTCAGAAAGAGATCCACTCACAAAGCAGCACCTGGATCTTCTTCAATCACTTCTCAGGGAAGAGCTCAAAGATGTCATCAAAGCCGTAGAGGACTACGTGGTCCATGGTGTTACGACTTGGAAGCATCTCTGGGCCATTTTCCAACCTGGAGCCATCGTCTATTCAGCGCAACGTGGTTTACCAAGGGCTCTCAAATTTTACAGTGGAACTTACACAAAAGACAATTGTGGCGAAAGCTACCAACTGCGGGTTGAACCTATTGACTGGGATGGGTCACGCTTTGGTGTCGGCGACGACTATATCTCCATTTATAAATACTTAGGAACACGGCCCATCAAAGACCTAAGCGCGTGCCCCCTTTCTTTCCATCCAGAGAAAGAAATTATTCGCACAACTCTGATAAAAAGGGGAAGAAAATTTGAGCAGTTAGCTGGATATCATTACAAAGCGTGAGTTGGGAACATGTTATAGCACTCCCAATGATTCAACTTGGCTGATAAAATGTAGTTACAAAGGAATTGCTCTCACATGGAATTCAAGGAACGAACTAATACCGATTACGGTTTGTCCCCCACGAAAGTTCTCGAATTTGACTAACAGTATTCAAGGCCAACGGCAGGATTATTATCGATGCTCAGTCGCTCAGGAAGTTCAACCCTCAATTCGCGTCAGGCGTTAATGAACTCGACAAGGACCACTTCGTGCTGGAAGATTCAAGCAAAGATATGCCACAGCAGAAAATCGATTCCACTGTCTATGAAACCGAGACATCAAGACCTAAGGTGCGCTTAACAGACGAGGGTTGTCTAATTTGTAAAACCACGGTGCCTGGGTACTCTCTGTCGCTCAAAAAATGGCGTAAGTGAAATTGATCCACCCTTTTCCATGAATCGTTGCTAACTTGAATAGTATATTTTGCCGTTGACAACGTCTGCGAGATTGAATGGAATGACAATGCTTTCGAGAAGCTGGTCCTTCCTGATGATACAAAGGACTTACTTCTTGGCTTCGTAGAGAGTCAATTGGAATCAGTAAACACCTTTGACGATGTCATCTCCGGCAAAGGCAAAGGCATAATCATGCTTCTATCAGGTCCACCAGGAGTAGGCAAGACCTTGACCGCCGAATCCGTCGCCGAAACCATGCACATCCCTCTATACATGATGTCCGCAGGCGATCTCGGAATCCGACCAAACGAAGTCGAGACGTCCTTACGCGACATCCTCGAAATGGTGTCGAAATGGAACGCCATCCTCCTCCTCGACGAATGTGACGTCTTCCTCGAAGCACGCACCTCCAACGACCTCGAACGCAACAAACTCGTTTCCATATTCCTCCGTACTCTCGAATACTACGAGGGCATCCTCTTCCTAACCACCAACCGCATCTCCAACATGGACGCGGCATTCCAGTCGCGGATCCACGTCTCCATGGCGTACCCGGATCTTACGACCGCTAGTCGTCGCCAGATCTGGCAGAACTTTTTGACGTTGTCGAAACAGAAAAGTGAGATTGAGGAGAAGGATTTGGATATGCTGGCGCAGGTTAATTTGAATGGTAGGCAGATTAAAAATGTTCTTAAGACTAGCTTTTTGTTGGCGAGTCGGAAGAAGAGTCCGTTGAAAAGGGAACATGTGGAGGTTGTGCTGGCTATTGAGGGGAGGAGACCGGATGGGGGGTTTGATGTTGTGGGATGAGTAGTGGATGAATGGGAGAGTAATGACAGAACATGCTTAATGAAGTCGCTGCGGCTGTAGGAAGGCATATTCAAAGATACTCGAAGGTGGTTGTACCTAGAAGTTGTACGTACCTGTATGTTAAGCGAACACAAAGTCGTTTGAGAAATCTAGGAAACATACAAGAACATCCCACGAAGACAATCTTCGTGCGGATTAAGCCTATTTTATAAACCGAACTCAATACTTGCCTCTCTCCCACCGGTAAACCATTACAGAAGGCCCATCGACCACGGTCGCTTCCGAGGTCGATGCAATTATCACCTAGAATCCCAGGCATGCCGCCCCCACAACACCTCATCCGAAACAAATGATCTTCGCGCAATGCCGAAGGGCCTAGGTAATTGGAGATAGGGCTGAGGTTGGCCGTGACGCTCCCACTCGGGAGTGATGGTGGTGAGGCGAGCGATCTAAGTGCCGAATCCTGGGATGGCGAGGATTCTGATGGCGACAATTCGATATCTTGATTTCGAAGCACGTTGGTCTGAAATGTTTCTGTTTATAGAAGTATTGAACCGAGGGGCACTGGGTGGTTGTGGGAGCCTGGTGCTGAGAAATCGCGGTTGATATTGATATTAAATTGTTGGTGTGACTGCGATGATGGGTGGATATATACCTGCCAAAGACGAAACGAGGAAATGTGAAATACATTCAGTCACTGCTCAAAAGGTTTCACGAGAGAGAAGAAGAAGCCATGGCTCATTACCGAGCACCTGAACATGAAGGCCTTCAGGTTGTTGAGGGGTTTGGGTTGGAATTAGCGACACTTCCTCCTCCCGCCGCGACGCCGAAGTACTTACGGGTTCTGTTCGCTGATGAAGGTTGTGGAAAACGAGGAGATGAGCGAAAAAGCGTTCGAGGGATGCTTGATGTTCTTGCGGCGTACCATGCGGATGTGTTAGGGGGGAAGCGGATGAGACGACAGAAAATCTTGCTTTGGAGTTTTGTCGTTGTGATTTGGATGATTGTTGTTTTTGGGGGTGTCTATGGGGGGCTGGTTGTTAAGAGAGGTTCGAGATCTGGAACTAGGTCAGAAGACTCTCCTTGAAAAATGAGATAGGCTAATTATTCTTCAGCTCACTTTCCAGTCAAGGGCTGAGCAATGGGACTCAAAACTTGGTACACTCGAAAGTTTCGCCATCTGTACGGTCTAGTCCACATCCACTGTCGAGCGGCGACTCAAGTACACGGAGCAGCACATCAAGCTTCATCGGGGGAAGCGTCATCAGTACAGGCGAAACTCCCACCGTCACAATCGTTGTGACGGCGTCTGTTATTTTGACCGCGGCTCCCAGTACGGAGTCAACGAAAGCAAGCGAAACGGAATTGAGTTCAATACTTGAGACGTCCTCTTCGGGGTCGGTAATGGATATCGTGGCGAGATCAGCCTGCGAAAGTGCAACGGTATCGTTGAAGCCGATGTGATGGATTAATACCGCAACTCTTGCGATTACGTGAGTTAGAATATACTCTCCCGTTGTCTGCAGATACTTAATTTGTGTGGAAATCGTGGAAGTGTTCATAATGCATACTTGATCAGGAGCAATGAACAAGCGAGTTCATACGGAACAGGCTATTCTCCCGTCGTCCGTCAGAACCTCACCTAGAGAAATTTGCTTCAAGGTCTAGAAGACTGGTAAATGATCTATCCCCGGGAAATTTGTTCATAGTAGGCGGTAGCCGTAGAGCAAGAAAGTATCTGCTACCTCCTCTTTTCGACCTTTTCGGGATAAGGAAGTAAGCGAGGACGTCTCTTGGACTGCGATGCAGAAAACATAGCCAGCCATGCAGTCGTCTTGCTTCCAAAGTCATATCAAATAAAGCTTAATTCATGGAATGGTTATCAAGTCGTAAGCTCGACGGGTACTCGTTACGTCCACTTTCGGCTGGTTATCAAGACGGGCTGACTAGATCGATGACTGGTACGCCCTCCGATAATAGCCATACATGTCTAAGTACCTCTGTAACATTTTTAGCGCCCTCTCCGAAGATTTATACCGAAATACAACCAAAACCTACCCTACTAACTACTCATATCCTATAAGTCTCAAGTGAGAAATAGATAAGATTGATAGAATCTCTGCAGCCAATTCATTGATCACATTGTCACGACCTCTCTCCCAATTTTTGAGATCCCGATTGGTGAATATCAAAATACTTGCACGGTATAGTGATAAATTCTATGCTGATGTATGGATACTTGCGACTGCTTGATACTTATTTGGAAAGGAGGCAGGGGAAATATATATAGAAGCCGAGAACGGCGTGCCCCGCCCCACCACCACACTAAGCCGAGAACCTTGATGACCACCTAGTAAGCTGCATCCCACTTTTTCAACAACATCAAAACAACCTTCTTACCTCGCAAAAATGGCTACGAATTATACAATCCAGTCGATATGCCTAAAATCCTGCTTTTCGGCGCAGGCGGCGTGGGAAGCATTTACACCTACGTTCTCACGCAAGGCGGCGCCTCGGTGACAGCAGTCTGCCGTTCGAATTATGAAACAGTCAAGAAGGATGGGTTCACAATAAACTCTGCGATATGGGGGGAGGGGATACAAGTCAAACCGGAGGTCGTTCGCACGCCAGAGGAAGCTCGGGGGACGGAATGGGACTATGTGATTTCTTGTAGCAAGGCAATGCCGGGTTCGAGTCCGTCAACACCAGACATCATAAAACCTGCGATCAGCCCTCGAACAGCAATCGTACTTTGCCAGAACGGCATCCACATCGAAGACGAATTCGCCAAAGCCTTCCCCAACAATGCTATCATCTCCGGCGCTGTTTACCTACCTGTTACTCAAACCTCCCCGGGGTTCGTCACCCACGGCTACATCGAGCGACTCGAAATCGGAACCTACCCCGCCGACGCGGTCAAAGCACATAAAGACTCCGTCCAGACCTTCGCAGATATATTCACTGCTGGGAAAGGAACCGCGCATGTCTTCGACGACGTCCAACCCCGTCGCTGGAACAAACTCATTACGAACGCGTCGTGGAATCCTCTTTGCGCCCTGTCACGTAGCAAAGACATTCACCTCTTAAACTCTACGCCCAGCTCGAAGAAGATGATCTACGGGATTATGCTCGAGGTTGTGAAGATTGCGCAGGCGTGTGGGTATACGGATATCATTGCGAAACATGCGGATGCGCAGATGGAGCGCGTGGTGGTGCAGATTCCAGACAGAGGCATATATCCTAGCATGGTTGGAGATGCGCTGAATCTGAGGCCGATGGAGGTTGAGGCTATTGTGGGGAACACGGTGAGGATTGCGATGGAGAAGGGGGTGGAGGTGCCGTTGTTGGAGTTGACCTATACACTCATTAAGGCGCTGGATGAGAGTAATAGGAAGAGACGTGATGAGAAGGCTTAGCTGTTCGTTGTGGTGACTCTAGATAATAGAGCACCATCTGTCAGTTTCTTTCTAGACCGGATACTATATGGATTCTGGCTCACTAATCACCAAACTAATGTTATAGACAGAGATGAATGAATAGAATGATACCATAATTTTACATGCCCTTAAACCTCTCCTGTATGAGCTTAGCGAGTGGAGCTCTTCCAATGTGTTACCAAACTGCTATAACTTTCTAATAATATTTATTGTCTTACTGCACATGGGAGAGTTGAAAATACTAGCAGCCTAATGCTTTTCGGAGATAAGGTACTAGAGTACCTTAGCTTGGTAATTGATCTCCGTCACGTGATCTAGCCTCCCTGTTGCTTTTTGTGAGGGAACGACAGGACTCAAGACGTTTGCAATTGTTGCCTCAAAATACATCAACCAAATGACTTCCGTACTACGATCCAAGCAAGGTTGCTGGACCTGTAGACTGCGCAAGAAGAAATGTGATGAGCGTCGCGATATATGCACCACCTGCGAGTCTCTCACAATTACATGTTATGGCTATGGCGCCAAGCCAGACTGGATGGATGGTGGGGAGAAAGAGCGTGCAATGGGGAATAGTATCAAACAAATCGTGAAACATACATCTCGGCGGAAAGCGACTGGTCGACTTGGACTTTTGGCTGCCAAATTCCAGAAAAATAGCACTTCTGGATCTGGTGATGCTCAGCAACCACTTGAGCCTGCTTCAGGGCCACGGATTTTACCTAAGGAAACGATAAAGGACACGAAATCTCATTCCCCACCCGCTTCACAATCGAATTCCAGTGGCACTACCTTTACTCCTGAGACTCAGCCATCACCTGAGAGCGATTGTGGCAATGCCCCTTCCCAGAACTCTCCAGTAAGTGATCGAGCTCCGGTACTGAAAATCAAAGCTAAGGTTCGAGCAGGATACCAACCATAGTGGCAGTGAAGAGCTCACTGTTCCTTTTTTTGTAGTATCAGGCGATGAATCAGTCTTACTGATGCATTACCTTGATATTGTTTTTTATCTCCAATACCCGATGTACAAGTCGTCAGTGGAAGATGGAGGACGAGGATGGGTACTTTCCTCTCTCCTTAGAACCAAGCCTCTATATCATGCAGCGCTTGCTTTAAGCGCATATCATCGGGGTGCTTTACTCCTTGCAACTCAGCAAGGAGTCCACCACGATCCAGAAAACTACGCGGAGCAGGAAAAGCATCTTGCAAAATTCTTCGAGGAATTCCAGAGAGCGATAAACCGTGTTAGTAGATTCGTCGAAAGGGAACCAGGCGACTGCATGGCCATCATTTCTTGCATAGTGCAGCTAGTGTTCTTTGAGGTCAGTCTCCGTTACTACAGGCCCAAAAAGCATTGAACCTAATATTGTCATAGCTATTCGCAAATCGAGGCAACACTTGGCAGCTGCACCTCAAAATGGCATGTAAGAAAATAGCTGATGCACATAGTTCTGCGACAGTTCAGGAAGTCTTGAGCATGGCTTCTGCACAAGAAAGCGTCCCGCCACGTACTCATCACAATCCAAAAGCTCATGATATCAAGACATACAAGTTCTTTTCTGGCGTTATTGTATGGCTTGACACGATATCATCGGTCACAAGCGGCACCACACCGAATACTTTGCCACTCGACTCGGTGCAAGAACAGGGGCAACCTCAACTCAACCTCGAGAATATTATGGGCTGTGAAAGTTGGGCTTTGCTTGAAATCGGCCGCATTTCGAGAATATACGAACTGCAAACCCTGTCATGCCAACACGACTACACAGGTTGTACTGGCGATGGGATACAAACTTTGATCGATCGTATCAGAGGAGAGTTGGTTCAAGGACTGGCTGAAGGGCATATGTCGACTCTTAACCTGTCCAATGATCGATGTATGCGCAGTAGATGTACAACAAGCGAAAAGATCACTCGACTGTTTGCTCTTACCGGGCTGGTATACCTGCATCTTGTCATTCTAGGTTTACACCAAGGCGCTTCTTGCGTTGACTCTACCGTTCGGGACGCAATGACATTGCTACGACAAGCCGAGTCAGCGAACTTCCTCACTGCTGTTGTTTTCCCACTTTACATCCTCGCATGTGTTGCCAACGAAGAAGATAAGCCGTTCTTCAGACGGGTTTTCTCTTCCGCGCCTCTGCTAGATCCGACGCTGGATCATCGATCCAAGATGTTGCCACAATTGGAAGCGGTCTGGACCATGAGGAATAATGCCGATGCAGTGGGAGTAACCTGGACGGAAGTTCTGCAAGTCTCCAATGGAACTTTATTGATATAGTGATGGCCGTCGGTAATTGCAACTAAAGAGTTGTGATGAAAAGGAAGCACGCCGCAGCGCAACTTTTTTTCGAAGTAGAGATGCACCGGTGAAAGACTTATCCTCGTGGCAACAAAGTCAAAACTCGCCCAAATGGGAAAATATCAGGGACATTTCCAATGCACCAGATTCCGGATCAATCAAAAGCCAGGCTTTTAGTTACTTCGTGTGAAATCTGTGGAGACCTTTTGCCACTGAGCAGTGGCGGAGATATGTTGCAAATTTGAATGCAATAAGGCGAGCGGTAAGTGCGATTTCAACAGCTCGAAGATTCTTACCGCAGTGCTAAATTCCAGTCAGGAATTGAGCCAACGAATATATAGGACGACGAACATAGCACTTACTAGAGAAATCACTCTAAATGATCAGCACAATGATTTTCAAAATTCTATGCGCCCAAGCTTCGGTAGTGATCCCGTTGATGATGGGAACTATTCTATCTGCTGATCGCTTGTTTCGAGGCAAGTGAAGATAAATTTCTCTCTCATCCAGTATGGTCATCAGTCTCCATGGCTTTCAAGCAGAGGACCGTTTTGAGTGGAAGAAACTTTTACACGATTGAATGAGGTACAATCTTCTTCTCGATGTCATATTTTACCCGACCTATTTTCTTTCTAGGACAGGCTGCGGAAGTGCCCAACTTGCATGAATCGTATATGCGTGTAACTGTTGACTTACCCTTCAGCGTTGGCTTTATCGCGTCGAACAAGTTTCTTTTCGCGGTCCGTTCCATGTATTGAAACATGGGGAATTTGGTTTTAACCACATCGAGAAAACGAGAAAGTCCACGTAACCCATACTAAAGTTTTCGGACTAGACTTTTTGATCTTAACGCCGTTACTAGGGGACTTGCCTT
This sequence comes from Glarea lozoyensis ATCC 20868, assembly GCF_000409485.1. Classification (NCBI taxonomy): domain Eukaryota; kingdom Fungi; phylum Ascomycota; class Leotiomycetes; order Helotiales; family Helotiaceae; genus Glarea; species Glarea lozoyensis. The sequence continues at coordinate 151,133 of NW_007361000.1, forward strand.
CTCGGCAGTAATTTATTTCGCGGTCATTTTCCGTTTTATTTCTTTGCTTGGTACAAGATTTGCGTCCAAGGTACTCGATGAATAAGCACGTCGCAGACTTCATCCGCTGCTCGATGGGGCTTTTGAAATATGCACGTCACAGATCCCACCAATCGTATTCTATACTTTTATACAGTGGGTCTCTTGATGCTGACAGAAAGCTACTCTCGCTTACGTGCTTTCTGACAACGCTCATCAATCCCTTGGTCTGGAGCTTTCTCCTTACGGCTCCTGCCTTTATGCCACGAGTTGTGACATTTTTTTGCAGATGCTGTTGCCGAGAACTGCAGATGGCATTGGTCGCTCGTATTCCGGGGAAATGGCATGCAGCTTCAAGCTGTCGATCCCTGACCGCTCATCTACACTCTGCTGAATAATAAGGACTTTTTGGTTGTCATCATTTGATAATTTGTTTTGAAGAACTCGAAAAGTCGGCTTAATTTCTGTAATTCTTCATTGTATCTTGTATCATTTTACCTACTAAACGATTAACGCTTACTGATTGAAAGGTAATACCACTGCGTACTTCATCCTCTTCAGAGCTGCACAAGATTGACACTCGGGATACTTTCGGCGAGATTGTTTGCCATCTCCTGGATACTTTGCGTGCAACTCCTCCCGTGTGGGGTCACACCAGTACTAAGACCTTATGTAATGACTGAGCATAGAATCGAATCTCCATTAGCTTCGGTTCTTGCTCAGACCCTAGTTACTAGCGTGCCATCGAGTACATGTGATATCAAGATGGATCTTCCAAATGTGAACAAAGATATGACATTGGATAATACCTGTTGAATTTTCATGTACATGGGCATTTACAAATGCGACTGTAAGGGTGGCCTGCTTTTCAAAGTGGATGGACCTCACATATCCTAATTTTATAGTTTTGGGCGGTCGACGTTGAGCTATAAAGACTCCTTCATGATCCTCCAATGTTTTCTTTTCCCATCATCCTCATCGCATCTTTCTGATATCACTTCCGACTCTTGATCTCTTCTTAGCCACTTCCTCGATCATTTCCAAACCATCAACATGAGATCTCAAATCATCTCTGCTACAGCTTTGGTTGCTGCGGCAGTTGTGCAAGGCAAGACCTGTACAAAATTTAGTAACGTAAACTTTGCTAACAAATGTTCATAGGATATGAGTTTGTTCGCCTCAACAAGACCGATGCTGTAAGTAACGGCTCATGCCAAACCAATCCGAAATTTCCTAATATTCTTAGGCTCTCCTCGTTGTGGACCACCAGATCGGTCTCTCAGCACTAGTCAGAGATTATGAACCAGCTGCTTACAGACAAAACATCATCGCTCACGCCGCTCTTGGGAATCTGTTCAACTTGCCAACTATCTTGACTACTTCTGCTGAGTCTGGTATGTCAATACTCATAATTCTTATTAAACGGAATGTGCTAACAGACATCGTAAGGGCCAAACGGTAGACTGCCAAAAGAGATTACAGATGTGAGTCAAATAATCATCAAGAGATTGTGTGCATACTGACTGCTAACCAGCTCCACCCAACCGCTCCATTCATCAAACGCAACGGCGAAGTCAACGCCTGGGATAACCCCGAATTCAAAGCCGCCGTCAAAGCCACCGGAAAGAAACAAATTATCCTCGCCGGCATCGTCACCGAAGTTTGTAAGTCTCCAAGCCCCTCCCCTCCCCCTCCTACCCAAATACCCCTCCCTCCACCCCCATCCTCATCACCCATCTAACACCCCACAGGCACAGCCTTCCTCGCCCTCTCCCTCCGCGCCGAAGGCTACGAAGTCTTCGCCAACACCGACGCCTCGGGCACCTTCAACGACAAGCTCGCGGCCGACGCGAACCGGCGCATGGAAGCCGCCGGCGTGCATCTCATGGGCATGTTTGGCATCGCGATGGATCTGATGCGCGATTGGAGGAATACGCCGGGGAGTGCGGAGGTTTTGCCTTTTATGGATAAATATCTGGTTCCCTACTCGTTGGTTGCGAGGGCGCATGGCGATGCGATTGATAATGGGACTATTATTCCGGGGGAGGCGCAGATTTTGACGGTTTAGGTGGGGAGGGTTAGGGGGGGTGAGGGTAAGGGTGAGGGGTGAGGGGTGAGGAGAGGAGGTTGGATGAGGTGGTGGGGAGATAGAGATAGGTGGAAGTGGGTTGGAGGCAGTGGAATTTGAGATGTTAGGGTCTTCTTTAGAGGTGTCAATCAACTATGATCTTTCACTTGAATTGAGATAACCATTCTTCATGTGCTCTAGTTTGAGAGATTGTTTCTCTATGGGTTTCGGGTACTGCAAAAATGGGAAAAGAAATATCTTATCGTCTACAAGAATTCCTCTTCCTCCATGTATCATATGGTTTTGCTGAAAAACTAAAAACAGCAGTAGCTTATTTTCCTACACTTATGACTTGACATACCTCCCAGCCATATCAGTATGAATCCAACACTCACTCTAATATATGTGTGAGAATTGCAAAAGTGTGCGCCATATGTTTCTCACTCGATGGTCCTTCACACTTCAAGGAACGTCAGAACTAGAAATGGACGATTTTAATTACCACAGCATTCTGAAGTTCATGGCACCGTCTGCAATATTAATCTCCGATGAGCGTCGATGAGAGGGGAATTCGGAAGGGCATTGAGGTAGGGTATTAGATACAGTAGTTTTAAATAATTGAGCGAACCTTATCTTTGTTGGATGAGGAAGGTGATTAAATTTAGTAGTAAATTTTTAGGTGTGCTATTGTTGACCTAAAATCACGTGTAATCTTCTTTCGGCTTAGTTCCATCTAATCCCGTATAGGTATATACCTTGGACGAGAGCTCTGCCCACTTAGTCTCCTTTAGACATCTCAATATATTACTTTCTCCCTCTATTGCTCACTCTCCCACTTCCCTTCCTACGAAGGTTCATAGCTGTCGAATAACCTAGGTAAATAGGTTCGTATACGATCGAAAGAAACAAAAATTAATGGAGAGAAGTCTAGGAAACTCAAAGATGAGATCATGGGAGTCATTGTAATGTTCGAACGTTATGTTGGAAAAGAAAATGGTGTACCAAGCCTCGAAGGCCTTTCGAACTTTATCTCACTTGTACGGTGGCAAAAGGTCGCAATTTAGATCAAAGTAACATTATATTGGTTCAGCCATGAATGTATTGTGACGTTGTAAATTCTAAATAGGATTGTGTGTTGTTGCTATCTGGTCCCGTGTTCCTATTTCAATAACCATCTGACAGCTGATAGCTATGGACCACCGATTCCATTCTCGTATCCAAAGCACAACGGAGTAAAATTCATCCGCGCAACTCCACACATCTCGCTCCTTAACAATACTTTGGGTAGAGAGACGCAATCTCCTGTAACTGCTTCACATAGCAGAAATCCGGCTTCAGTTCGTGAAAGACAGTATGAGCTGACGTGAGCGAAGACTTGTGGTCCATAATCGTTATTTTGGCCGGTAATTCTCTGTCGTGCTTTTCCCTCCAAATCTTCCTAAGACAAAGTATCCATCTACTGATATGATTCCGCTCTGATTGTGGGAGGTGATCGTCTCCTTCAAGCCGCCAAATATCCTTGATGATCGTGATTTGATCTAGATTTGGGAAGCAATCACGTGGAAGTTCAACGCCATTATCTGGACCAACTGCCTGATCATAGGGACGAACATGGTCCCTAAATGCCAGGTGTTTGAGGGTGGACATGACAGGATAGTCTTTTACTAATTCTTTGAAACAGGTAATGTCGAGACGGCCTGCAAGACACAGTATGTCAGCCGCGGGATTGACAGCATAAGATGATTTGGTGGGGTGCGTCCAAACAGCTTGAGTTACCGTTTCGTAGATCTTTTTGGCCCGGTCTCGAGATTCGTAGTTGACATGAAACATTGGTGGTATTATGTCCGGATCCGACAACACCACCGGATATGCTCGGTATATCGTCCATAAACGTAAGACACGAGGTTGGCAAAGAGCGAGCTCCAAGATCATCAATCTCAGCTCCAGTGGAAGCTTCGGGAACAAACTGAATTCGGACAGAGTGGCTGGTGTCGATGATGGTTGACATAATGCCTTGTTGTCCACGGATGGGAGCTTATTGGGTTTGGTTTTCTGTCGCTTGTTGTTCGGTTTCTGGATTTTGTGGCTTCGTAGACGCTTAGCATGAGATCGCGGAGCAGGAGCCATTGCGATAGTGACACCAGGAGTTGAATTCGGTATATTCTTTGTATCCTTGAAATGTGGTTGTAGTTGAATGAATACTGCATCGCAGATCGCAGATCGCAGAAAGTTTTCGTACTTGTATTTGCTTAACGCATATTCAGGGCTGAAGGTAGTGGTTATGGTGAAACTCTTGTTAACTTGGCTTGAAGTAAACATTCAAGCTGGTCAATTCACCGGGGTGTTTTTGTAATTCGGTCTACACATGATCTCTGGAGGAGTTATTTGCGGGGTATGTCTTGTCATAGTACTAGTTGAATCAGAACCTAACACTAAGAAGATGAGTTGTCGTGCGTTAGTTACACTCAGAAGGTTCGGGGACAAGCATTTGTATTCACTACCTCGTCCGACGTACAAGACGCCGGATTAGCTTTCAATTAAATAGCTAAAGACAATATACTATCTACTATATCATCAATATTGAATTGAACACTCGTGCTTGTATCTGAAATTTAATGTTCAATGCTCAATTGGTTACAGAACTCCATAAATATTTCGCAATTTAAGAATCATTCTCATAGAAATGGGTCATTGTGCAAGGTTGCTCGGACAAGCTCGAACTCCACTCAAACTCGTGAAATACCGTATGCCCTGCTTCAAGTGAAATTACATCCGTCATCGTTACTTTGGCTGTAAGTTTTCTGCCGTATTTTTGCTTCCAACTCCATTTGAGTTTCTCAACCCACCACTTCCTCCGCCCGCGTCCGCTATCGCCATAAAACCCTCCAGTGATAGTCTGAACGGTAATTTGCTCCACGTTTGGAAAGAAATCACATATAAGCTTGATTCCCCAGCCACCTTTGGGGGTTCGGACCGCGACATGTTTTGTTTTTCCCCAGGCTGGGTACTTTTCCAGTATTGGCCTCAATGCTTGGGAAAAGCCACGATGCGCGAGAGACAGGATATCGATAGCGGGATTGATGTGAATAAAAGCTGTGGGTGTGTCTGTGGAAGTGACCGACGATACTTTCTCAAAAATCCTATTGGCAAAATCCCGAGTTTCGTGATTGACATGGAATATTAATGGGACCCCAACCGGATGCCTTTCTCGTAAGTAGCCCGCAAGAGAATTATCGTACACGGGTATATATGGGGCCTTTATTTGAATAGTCCGAGGTCTCCAGAAAGCAAACTCCCAAATCAACAATTTGAGTTCCGGCGGCAGCTTCGAAAATAATGTAAATTCGACCAAGGCAGCCGATTTCAATGGGTTTTGGCATGGTGGCTCGTCACCAACACACTTTTGCGTCTTGCTCTTAGCCAAAGCTACTGATTTGTTCCGCTTCATACTTCTGAGAATTCCGGAGGCTCAAGATCGCTTCGTGTAACTCTGGAGTATTGGAAAAGATGAGTAAAGTACACTTCGAGAATAGACGTGATAAGTAGGATGAAGAAGTAACTGTCGCTGAGGTGTAAATGACCCGAGGGGATGACTTGTGTAAAGCTTTTTGTCCTTACAAGTTCTTGAAGGATATATAAATGTTAAGGATCAATGGTGTGGAAACCGTCAGTACTCGAGAGATTTATCACAGGTCGTGTGAAGATAGATACCCATGGCAGAAAGGTCAGAATTGTCATGTTTATACTTGATTAGAAACTCGACAATTGTTGTTGCAGTGCTTTGTTGATCAGAGAACAGGTGAAGATTGTTCATTGTTCTGTGCTTATAAATCCCGCTCCCGAATCAAAACTTAGACGTGCTTTCACCTTGTTCTCACAATTCCATCTTTGTTCTCAATTCACTTGTCCGGTTTTGGCACCAATCAAAAGGGAACCTATCATTTGGTGGAATTAGTGTAAGCTGTCTGTAGAAAAACCTGGTAAGATTTCAGAGAGGTCAAAGCAAGAGGGTAAAAACGCTTTTAGGACTGTCTACGGAAAGTAAGATAGCATCTCTGGCACAAGATCTATTCACAAGTATGTAGAATATATGAGATTTAGACAAGAACAATTACTGCAAGAAAGTAGTCTCATAGTTTATGTTCTCAGAATAAGAGAATCCGTCTAAAGCTACAAGGACTAGTCGTGTTTCGTCATGAATAGCCGTAAAATATCAAGAGAAGAGTTTTTATATTTACTACCTAATCCGACGTCACGAATCCTTCTGATTATCTAAGTAGACCGCTGCAGACTGTACCATCCATGATTATCTCGTGCTCATGTGTCTTTCATTGATTACTCATCCATAAAATCCAACCCCTCGCGTACGTTTTCAAATGCCAGGCTCAATTGTGAACCCCATTATGAGTCTTAGAGATTTCCACTAGTTGGTTTAGGATGCGAGTATTCCACTTTAATTCATGGAAAACTGCTCGCCCTAACGTAGGCAAGCCTCTGAAAGAGTCTATCATCGTGAGCTTAGGGAGCGGTTTGTTGCCATAAACCTCCCTCCATTTCTGTTTGAAATTTATTGCCCATAAACAAGAATATGATCGCATGACCGTCATGTTTCCGCCCTGACTTTCATATATAGCAAGACTGGTAGACAGGGTGATTTGTTCCAGGTCCGGGAACAAGTCACATATCACGTCATGGCCACTTTCATGATATCCCACAGGGTCAAACGCCAGGTGTTTAAATGTCCTCAAGATAGGATATTGTTCGAAGATTAGTACGTAAGGGTTCAAATTGCGATGATATTCAATGTGAAGAATGTCCACAGCGGGGTTGATATAGATGGTTGCTTGATCGACGGGACCTTCATCGGAGGGAGATATGATAACCTGCATCCAGTTGGTGTATATTTGGTTGGAAAGTTCCCGACTTTCGTGGTTGACGTGAAGAAGTGGTGGAATTTCCGACTGATAACTTCGTGCTCGAAACCCGCCAAAATAAGACGGGGAAGCGTTGCCAGGGGGGAAGACTGACAACGAAATACTCCGGGGTTTACTGCCAATAGCAAACTTCCAAACCATCAATCTTAGCTCTGCTGGTAGCATTGGAAACAAGGTAAACTGAGGCATGCGTTTTTGTCTCTTCCTCGTGGCTGGAGCCAATGATCTGAAATCTTCCTCGAAATTTTGTCTCTTCCGTTTCCTGATAATCTGAGATTCGAGGGCTCGAGATTGGTTCGTGTAGCTTCGAAGATGCATAGCATGAGATGAGGAGGATGGTCTGGTCCGAAGACGCATCTGATGAGTGGGGAGTCGAGGATGCATTGTGGCTGTGGTTGGAGTAACAGCAAGACGGGAACCCGGCGAAGTTCTGCGTCCGAAATGAAGTTGGAGTTGTGTAGATGCTAGCTCTGATATACGTGGAGATTAATATCACCAGAGTTGTCGAGGTTGGAAAGAAGAAAACAAGTAGAGGAGTCGGAATAGTTGTATTTATAACCCGTCAGGACTTCTAAAGTGTCGTGGGAGCTTCACTGCATTGCATACTGTTTTCGTGAAGCTGAACAGAGTTGAAAAGTGAGCCACAGTAAGAAGTAAGAAGTAGCCGCGAACGACCAATTCATCCATCTTGTCGTCGCATTTTTGTCTCTCACACAGCTACTGTTCTGGCTTCAGTGACCATGTTTTAAACTGTCGATGAGGGCTGAAGAAAATGAAGCGCACCACCAACGAGGTGCTGGCTTCCCGTAATTAATGTTTGCACATTGCCACAGTCGTCACTGATATTTCTGATAACGTCTAGTGATCTTTTGATGGTCGGCTGAAAGTGAATGTTCGTATCAGTGTGTGATCGTTTCCAGATATTTGCGTAATCTTGTTGTATCTGCAGAGTGGTCGAAGGAACATCCGAGTTTGTGTCTGAAAAGATGATTAGAATATTCCAATTGATTTATGTGAGTGTAAATACCATCTATAGAGCTAGATATATCTCCCCATTCATATGTAGTAAATATTACGTGCTCAATTCCACTGCCCACAAGCGATGCAGCTAGGCGTTCGAAAACTGCAGCACCATCTCTTTGGTCAGTAAGAAGGCTGAATACCAGGACTCGCATGACAGGTAAGTTAAGTCTAAATTCTTTCAGCACTATGCATAAAGTTCTTCAGGGGCTCTTACGTCTGAGCTTTCGAAATGTCGAGAAACCACTCCGCAGCTATGACCACACTCATCTCGTTGTGTGCACCATCTAAAAACCAGTGAAACTGATCTTGAACGATCATCTGAAATCTACCAGGCCAAGAGAAATTTTCTATGCCCTGGTTGATATCTGAAGAACTCAATTGGGTGTTAGAGTTTGTCGTTTTGCACAAAAATGCGCGCACAATTGCAAGGGCCAATGAACAGTTCGTTCGCTGGACGTCCGGTTCCAGCTGCATTGGATGATCAGTGAGAGATGGCTCTCTATCAACGAACTCAAGTTTGACGCCAATATCAGACGCTCGCTTGCTCAACATATTTGCACCTTCAGATTCCTGAGGCGAGCTAAATGCCATGGCTCCAGATTTGAAAATGCCTGCTTTATGCCAAGCAATACTTTGAAGCGAGGAACCTAGTTGCTTGACATGATCTAGTCCAAGAGTTGTGACGGCTGTTACAACAGGCTTCTCGAAGACATTTGTAGAGTCATATTCGCCGCCATGGTGTGTTTCAAAGATCGCAGCATCAACACCTTCTCTGATGAAAGTATGGATGCAGAAGAGCGCGAAAAGTTGGAGGAAACGAGGTCGAGTGCCTGAGCTCTGCTCGTCGTTCCGCGAAAGTACATCTTCTACCTCAAAAAAGTACTTTGCGAATAGGTCTTTCGGAAGAGGCTGGAAATTGATCCGAATCCTCTCTTCTGGATGAATGAGATGTGGTGAGGTATAGAGACCAATCTTCTGTGGAAACCCAGTTCTTTTTCCATGCGCCCTCAAAAATGAATCCACAAAAGCACATGTGCTTCCTTTACCTTTCGTTCCAGCAATGTGGATAATATTAAGTCTATTAATATCCTCGTCCTACAGGCGTCAGCCCAGCTAAGGCAGTAATATGTGCCAAATTGTAATCTTACAGAGTGGCCGAGTTCATCCAACCATTTTCTCATACCTAGAATACTGGGGGTTCCTTTTAACTCAGAACTTTCGTTTGACTTAGGAATTCGGGTCAAGCCTGACAAGCTCTTGTCTGATAAGACGCTTGGCCTCAGCAGGCGGCGTCTTTGGTGTAGAATTTCTACCGCTCGCTGATCGAAGTCAGATTTGCCACTGACGATGGCCTTTCGAACTTACTTTATAGCTTTTCTCCATGATGAGTAAGAATAGAGAACCTGTAGTGTCTAGGGTCTAAATGCTGTAGCGCGATTCAATAAATGTAGCAAAAACGATCGTAAAATTGAAATTGTTTAGCGCTCGTAGGACATGTTGTCTGTTTTACACGAGAGCTCGCCGTGACTGGCAGAATGCCATGATGCCGTCTGAAGATTTAGTTCGCATCATTGGTCATGGCTTTGATAATAGATATGATAGGGAAGGGAGAGATGTCGCAATCGGCGAGGAAGATTTGGGTGGGACGGACCGAGGATCGAAAATTGTGGGGCGTACGAGCAACAAAATGAGTAACCACGTGCATCAGAACAGTTAACTTTCAAAAGAATATGTGCTTATCTTCTTATATCAAATAGGCAGTTGAGATTGATTCTGTTTCGCCATAATTTGTTACACTTGTTCTAGTATATTGATTACTATATGGGAAATTGGTGGAAATCTATATTTTATCACTCTTGAGGCTTCCTCGACGATTGAACAGTGCCCAACCTCTTCAACATTCCAATCTTGCCTATATTTTTAAGACCAAAAATAACCAAACCAAGTGAAACAACCATCAATGCAAAACAAAACCATTCGGCAGATCTGAGCCCAGACAAATAAGCAGAGTTCTCAGCTTTACCCCGATCTTTTTCTCGATTCTGTACGCTGTACTGGATAGCAGCTGTTATAGGTAGAAACATAGTACGCCCAAGCGCCGCAGTTGTTTGAAACATCGCACCCGCAAGACTCTGGTCTTTTCGTGGTAGGGATTGCGTGGTAAATAGACCTAAGCAAGGGTACACCGTGTCGGCACCTACAGCACCTAGGCTCATAGATATAAGCCCGTAGGCGAAGTATGATGTAGTTGGCGGTATTGGGGCGGCAAATAACAAGTTTGAGATTGCCCCGGATGAAAGGCCGATGATTAGAATCCAGTTGCCGGGGACTCGTGATAGGAGGTATCCGGAGCTGGCCACGGCGATAACTATCTTGTCAGTATGATTTCTTCGTGTGATAGATCAACTCTTACTTCCAAATATTCCCAGCGGGAGGAACCGCAAAGTTGTCTGAATGGGTGATAAGAGTTGGTAATTCTGGTAACTGGCACACATTTAGCTTTTAATACAATGAAGTGGGGATGGAGTACTTACAAATAAGTGGAATACACAAGCCAATTCGTAAAGCCTGCCGAAAAAAGACAAACAATAATCATTGCAACTGAGAACCTTCCATTGGAAAATATAGAAACTCGCATCAAAGGATCCGATGTTCCCCGCCGCTCAAGATGAAGTTGCCAGGTTATGAATGCCACCAGAAATATTACGGAGAGGACGAGAAGAGCGATGATGAACGGTGTTTTCCAGCCTTGAGATACTCCCTCGGAAAGACCCGTTAGGAGCAGCAATGTTCCTGAAGTATAAAGAAAAGCTCCGATCCAATCGACACCCGCTGCGCGAGCTTCCGCATCGTCACGTCTCGATGATTCGCGTGGGATGACAAAAAAAGCGGTGATGCCGATGACAAATGATGCTCCTGCGAATACAAAGAAGACGACTTTCCAACTTGTAAATTGGGATATCACTCCACCCTAAAAGCGCCAGCGTTAGTATATAATTGACTAGATGAGGCATCACGTACGAGTAGATTACCCAAAATTTGCCCCATGGGGGCACCACCAGAGTAAAAAGCAAAACTATAGTTTTTGACACGTCCTGGAGGTATAGTGTGTCCAAGGATTCCCATTGCCGTTGGAATAGTAAGAGCAGCACCCTGTTGATATGTCAGTCAAGTTACCAGAGCCCAGATTCGTAAAGTCGTCACCAGTCCTTGCAAAGCACGCATAATGTACATGCAAACCTCAATAGGTGAGAATGCAGTCCCCAAAGCAGTTGCTGTAATCCAAAAGCACCCAAAAATGAACAAAAGTTTTCTCCCATACACATCAGCGAGCTTTCCACAGAGCAGAAGAAAAGATCCAGAGGTGAGTGCAAATGCGGAGATGATCCATTGTTGTCGCGTTTGTGGGATGCTGAGTTCTTTGGTTATCTGAGGTAGAAGAATGACCACGGCTTGAACTGAGAGCGTCTAAATAGTTTCAATGAATGACATTATATTTTGAAGGAGATACTTACGTTTAAAAATGTCGCTCCAGTGAGAACTAAAACCAAAGGTCCTACTTGACGGATTGTAACTTCCCTTGCTCCTTGGCTCTCAGCCACCGATACAGAAGTAGGAACCTGTGCTAATTCCCGAACCAGTCCTTTTTCTGGAACAGCGAGTCCCTCAGCTGGTGAAATATCAGTGGGACCATCACCTCTATTTATAACCGACATCATTCGTAACACAGAATCAAGTATCAAACAAACAGCCTCTGGCGACAATTCTTTGCACCGCAATTATTCCATTCTCGAACAAATGTCAAGTCGCCGACGAAAAAAAGTATTCCGTGATCGCCACATCTAGAACCCCCACTACTGGCGGAAATTAGGTACGGCACAACTGCCGACAATTATTGGCTTTCACCGCCATGACGACTGATGATTACAGTTCAATATTGTTTTGAATATCAAACGATCCAGATGTGTAAAATCACAGCTCTTGGATGCGAAACGGATCAGCGTAGATAAACGATAGAAAGCAACCAATTTACTGGAAATACGAGAACGACGATGGCGCTTGGAATCTAGAGCCGTGCAATCAATCAAAGACAGGAAAGCTTTTTATTTGGAACTCGTGCGAATTCAAGAAGCCATACTGGTGATTCTAATCATGCTAAGAAAGCGTCTTTGTGATCACATCAGAAACGATTTATTTATTTGGCACTCGAGAACATCTAGTCACATGACATGGATCGTTAGAAATTCTTCTATATTTTATAGTAAGATTATGGGATTTACTAAATTGGAAAAATAATTAACTTGATTCATTTTCTTATACAGATAAGCAAAAAATAAGTATTGAGGTGTAGAAATGTATACAAGCCTATTGTCACAAATGCAGAGGCGTCTCACAATCGTCTCCATTGGATCGTAACTTAATATATTTCTCGAGAGCAATCTGTCCCTGGAGCATTGAATCATGATGATCTACAGTATTAGGCTTGAGGGTTAATGTACATGCTATCTGGGCACAATCTGGAAACTTTGCTGGGCGTTGGATTGAAAAGTTTGTCCCACCTCCGCCAAGCAACGAGAACATAAAATAATGTTATGTCTTCCAACGTTTAGCTCCCCAGGGAACAAACATTTAACTCGCCAGCCAATTGTACGGTAATGATTGTTGATATCAGCCTTGTGCCCTAGAATTCAAAAATTCAGCTTGACTTTAACGGACAGCAGATGGTTGTTCAACTAAGCATAGTCTGTGCCAAATCGGTTTATTATCTCGAATTTTGTTGTTTGGACTGGTCAGGGGGCATAACCGCATTAATCATTTGGAATCATAACCCTGGTACTGTATGACTCGGAACCCATCGTGGAGTCAATGTGGCGTCCGGCACTCCAAAATACTTGATTCCAGCCAAAATACTCGGTTCCGCGACCACCCTGTCCATTTGACCTTTCCCAGCGAAACACTTGCCAATCGCAAAAACTAGACTTGTAAGTTGCAGACAATTCCAAGTAAGAAAAAATTCAAGTCTTCCACGTAGAACACTATGTTTTCACAACTTTTGCCGTTGGGAATGGTCTCTAGCTCGATACAGCCCATTCACGTACACATTTTACTAGCCCTCATTGTCATCGGGTCATTATTACTGCGACGATCTCATGATGATAAGATTCCGAAAGTCAATGCCAGGAGAACGTTTGAGTTTTCCAGGAGTAGAGTGAAACTTGATTTCCTAAAGAATGCCCGAAAGCTGATTGAAGCTGGCTTGCAGGCATGGAATGCTTTCCTTTGCCCCACTGCGATAGCGCATACGGCGCGAGTGCTTTTACTGACCTGAGGTAATTATACTAGATGTCTCCAGTGTTCAGGATTGAAACAGAAAGTGGACCTCATGTTTATCTCTCACACGAGTTTGCACATGAGATTCGTGACGATGAACGATTGAGTCTCTCTCGGTATCTGGTGCAGGTAAGAACACCAGGCATCTGATCCGCCCTACTGAAGCTTTTGAACTCACTATTGCGGTGCCTAGGAGCTGTTGGTCAAGATACCAGGGCTAGAACCCTTCCGCGAAGGGACGGTTAATGAAGGCGTAATGCAAGATGCAGTGAGAATAAAACTCACACAGACACTTGGTGAGAATAATCTATGTTTATTTAATATGTTTGAGATGAACTTCCGCTAACTGGTCTGGAGGTAAGCTTGCTGAGCCACTCGCTGAAGAAACCGATTTTGCTTTGCGAAGGATCTGGGGTGATGGTCCAGGTAAGTGTAGCAGTGAAACCTGCTAGCTATTCCCGGGCAAACACCAATATATTGACAATCCGACTCTTGACAGAATGGCGCGAGGTTAACTTGAAGAAATCGATGGTGGACCTAGTCGCAGAGCTTTCAACTCGCGTCTTTTTAGCAGAGATGTGCCGTGACGAGGAATGGCTGCAACTCAGCGCCAACTATGCTTCGAATGCATTCAAGGCCATTACCCAGTTGCGTACGTGGCCCATTCATCTAAGGCCCTTCGTCCACTGGTTCATGCCTGCTTTTCAACGTGCGCGTGCCGATGTGAAGCAGAGCCGTCAGATGATCCGTCCGGTATTGGCTGCGAGGAAAGCCCAGAAGGAGCAGGCAATCAAAGAAAAGAAGCCGCCGCGCAAGTATAATGATGCTTGTGAGTGGATGGAGGAAGTGGCAAAAGGACGGCCATACGATCCAAGCGTTATCCAACTCACTTTCTCTTTTTCTGCCATTCACACAACCGGGGATCTTATAACACAAGTACTTGTCGATTTGTGCACACATCCTGAGTACATCGAACCACTGCGGCAGGAAATTCGAACTGTCGTTGCCGAGCATGGTTGGACGAAAACGACGATTTACAACTTGGCGTTGATGGACAGTTTCATCAAGGAGAGCCAACGATTGAAGCCTCCTGCTATGGGTACGTTTTTCTCTTTGCTGTTAATGGTCAACCAGCCTATATGACCGAGTTTTTCGCTATTTCCGTGCTTCCCCTCTGCTCTTTGATGTTCTTGTTTAGATATTGATGTGTAGTTCAGTAACGATGAACCGAACCGCCACCGCCGATATACAGCTATCAGAAGGGACGAAACTTCCCAAGGGTTCCCGTATAGCCGTATCGGCTGTTAATATGTGGGATCCTAAGGTGTACCCAGAACCTCTAAACTTCGATGGTTACCGATTTTTGAAGATGCGTGAGATCCCTGGACAGGGAAATGCCGCGCAGTTTGTCACGATAAGCCCTAACCACTTGGCGTTTGGGCTGGGTAAACATGCTTGTCCAGGCCGTTTCTTTGTTGGCACAGAAGTCAAGGTCGCACTTTGTTTTCTTCTCCTCAGATATGATATGGAGTTGACTGATGAGAAGAACTCAAGACCAATCATGAATGGTCGAACTCTGGCTGCAAATGTATTTGCGAAAATACGGATTCGTAGAAGAGAGGAGGATGTGCCATTGATCCCGGTTGGATCTTTCTAAGGGCTTATAGCAGCGACTTTGAATGCAACCAAGATAGTTTCAATAAATTCGAACCAGAGACTGGACCCAGAAATCGTGATAAGGATAGCTTTGAGTCTGTTAGATGTGAATACTGCTGAACTTTCTTATTGATATATTGCTAGGGACTAGTTAACTCCTATGGTGTTCAACCTATCTGCGGAGGCAGTGAGGAAATCGGGTTTGGCTGATTGAGGGATGAAGCAGCCGGTTGTGTACATACGAACTTTCGTACGGTCTCAGCACAAGCACAATTTCTCTGACCAATCAGTGTTCCGGCCTCGGCACCCACTATCAAGATAACGGTCCGATCCGGCCCCGAGCTCAGCTCAGTGAAATATCCCGGCCCGGTCCGCAGACGGTCAGACAATTCTGCCACATGCACCTGGGTCTTCATTAGTTTTTCGGTTCGATGGACGGCACCTCAACAACACCACGACATGATTTTTTATTTGCTATATTCTTGTTAGGTTACACCCTCAAGTCGAACTGCTTAGATAAGGGACCACACCCGGATTATTCAGCCTAGGCTAGTACCAAGGTGTACCCTACCCAATACCGAAGACTCACCAATGCGGATGCAAGAGTTGTGGGAAGTCTATATTTGTGCCTAGGTGTGTATGCATCTCCAAGGTAAGACGGGTAAAAGATCTCTACAGATTCAAGCTCTGGGAGCTTTCCAAGCCATCGAAAGGTTGTGTTCGGCAATCAGCACAGGTCTCACGAAGCACAGTTTTCTTCACCAAAGACGCGCTCGAGAAAAAAGCATTGAACTATCTGTGCTGTTATTCGTTGCAAACGGGTTTCAATTCGAATCTGCCATTATACATGTCGCTGAAGAAAGTTATATCCCTCTGTTACAGTTCTCATCGTAGCCTTCTTCCTTCGATGCTCTCGGTACAAATCGAACAAATGCGGCACCTCTTCAACAATTCTAAGTTCTGCATCAATACCGTGGGCGATCATTGCTTCCCATGTCCGCTGCGCCTGCTGCCACGGGATCAGGTCGTCCTCGCGGGGATGAATCATAAAGGTAGGCGTAAAGTATGTGTCGTTCCGAACGTGCGCAACTGGACTCACGGCAGCAACATCTGCGGGAGATGGGAGTGAGGGCTCGCTATGGATACGGCTATCGAGTCCGTTCAAAAGGACATGCAGCGTGCGGCCTTGCGAATTCATATATAATGCGAGTCGACTGCGAGGATCGCTAGGTGCTAGCCACCCACCGACGGAAGGCTCAGTAGGTGGAACTTTGTAAGAAGTGATCGGGTGGTCGTATACGGCCTCCCAGATGGTTTCATCAAGTTCATAAGATGAGGCCAAATTTGGGTCTAGATTTGGGTCTTCGGCACCGATGGGTATGTTAGGTTTGGTCCAGAAGGCATCTTCGTAATCACTTGGACAATAGAAAACAAGGATAGCCTCCGGAGGTCGAATTTCTCTCGAAAGACTTGTCCACGCAAGAGACATGGCCAAATGTCCACCGGTGGACCATCCCACGCTCACAACTCTCTCGCCGTCCACGCGGACATCTGCTCGGGCCAGCGTGAGATGAGGAAGCACAGTCCGGATCCAAGTCAGCGCATCGACAACATCAGCCATGGGTCCTTCGAGGAGCGTTGTTTCCGGGCACAGCCGGTAGTCGACACTGATAGGCAGGAAACCTCTGTCCAAGAGCATCTGAGTCTGCTCTGGGCGAATATCGTCGCGTGAAAGCATTATATGGCCCCCACCGTGGACCATCAGTGCTATGACTTGTTAATTACTGGCCGTACACGACAGGAGTAGAACTTCTCGCACCTACAGGAAGTCTTCGAAAATCATCAACCGTATCAACGGGATAGTGGATGTCAGCGAGGAGATCTAGGCCATCGACACTCTTGAAGACCATAGTCTGCCGGGTATGACGACTCTCACCATCGACCACACTACTCACGCTACTCATTACCGGCTGGGAGGGAGATGCTGTGACTACTTTCAGGATATTGGATTCTGGAGATGCGGTTTGGGTCCAATCGACCCAGTTGAATCCCGCAGCCTGCAAGGAGGTCTTCCAAAGGTGCTCGTCTGCTAGCGCGTGCTGTCTTTCATCGCTGAACAACCACCAACCCTCTAAGAGTCCGAATACGAGATCAAACCAGAACAGGTTGCGCGTCAGCTCAACCAGACAGAGTACTCCGTTATGGCGCAGCATTTTGCGGATATTAGTGGTTGACTGCACCAAGTCCTTGGTTGCATGAATACAGTTGGTTGAAATGATAATATCGTACGCACTTAGAAATTGCGGTTCTGGGTCCTCTTCTACATCGAGCACTGTATATTTCATGAAAGGGTACTTTCCGAACTTGCGGCGGGCAGCAGCGACGAGTGAGGGCGAGAGATCGGTAAATGTGTATGAGAATTTGGGCTTAGTGTGTAGCCCAGCAAGATGCGTGACAAGAGGTAGAGTCGTTCCTCCAGTACCTGCTCCAAGCTCAAGTATTCTGATCTCCCGATCACCTGTTACATGCTCCAGCGCGGATGACAGATACTGAGTGAGAAGCAAGCTCCCGGTCTTGAACATAGGTGCGTTCGCGTATACGTCTTCAAGCAATGCGCGTGCCGCTGCATCTCCAAACAGTAACGCCAATGGATCGGCCCTACCGGAAATGCAGTCGGCGAGCCTGCTCGCTGTAGCATGTAGAAGCTGCGTCTCTGAAGCATGCTTGGGATACTTAAGCAGCATTTCGCTATGCAAAGTACGGGCAGGAATTGTGAGAACTGGCGTAGCGGTGCGTTGGAACTTACCAGTCTTCTGTTTCTTTACGAGTCCAGCTTCTTCTAAGATTTTGTGCAGTTGACGAACGAGCTTTGCGTGCTGTGGATCGTACTGAAAGTTCGGAATCTCATCGTCACAGTCCAGAGCTTGGAGAGAACAGCCAAGAGAGTCAAAAGCCTCCACAACATATTGCACAACAAGCCTAGACTGCAACAAGAAACCTTCTGTGCAGAAACCAGAAAAGCCTGCAGCTGTTGCATGCTGTTCATAAAAGTTTTTCACATGAGCGAAACGATCTTGACAGATGACGGCGAGATCATCTCCGGCTGGCTCTTCGAACACAGCATCGTTATCGTAGATTTCGCGTGGAGAAACGGCACTAGCCTTTGTGGAGCTGTCTTGAGAGTTCTCAGTAATTGTACTCGGTTGAATACGGCGACCAAGAGAGCGCACATTGTTACACTCCATGAATTGCGCTTGCGTAAAGGCGAAGTGGAATCGTTTCTGAATTTCTGCTATCACTTCTGTGACTAGCAGTGAGTCGATTCCAATGTCAACTAGTAATGTTGTGGGCTCGATCTCTACGACGGGGATTTCCATAATATCGCTGAACATCTGGCAAAGAAGTTGATCCAGGGAGCCCGACTTATCGAGCTCTGTTAGTGGGTGCTCAACTTGAGAGCCGATAGAGGACGCTCCCATGGCAGATTCATTGATCGACAGATCATATGTTGCGAACTCTTTGCTTTGATACCCCACAGGGAGCGTATGGGAAGGTGACTGGTATCCCGAATCGTGATCGCTCTTGCTATCGATTGACTTCCTTGGGGTACTTCTGGAAAGGTTGAGTCTACCAAGGTTCCTCAACAGCGACTTGCGTGAGACGCTTTTGAAAGTCGCGCCCATGATTGCCGCCACCAAGATGCAAGATGATGCGTCGTAGACAAAGATATCATTAACTATGATGGCTTCAGATACCAGTTCGAAGCGGGAGTAAACGGTCCACGTGCGGGAATTCGATTTATCCCTCATAAAAGACGCCGAGAACATCACTTCCTCCACGGCGGTGCACATAAAGATCTCGTCTTCCTTGCGTGAAGATAAGCAGTTTATGTGTATACCAGCCACTTGTAGAAAGTTGTCCACGGAGATAGGATCACTGACCATAGCATCCATGCTGATGGAACGGTCTGCTGGGACGGTCACCAAACCCACTGCCTCATTCTCCAATGCGTACAAGCTCTTAACCCCGCGGTAGTAGTCAGCATATTCTACAACATCAGAGAAAAGATTGTAGACCATTGGTCCGCTAATACCTGTTGCTGAGGCGGACTTCGAAATACGGTCAGCGTGTGAAATTCCGGCAAACTTGTTCAGCAACTGTATATTTCTTTCCACGCCATTAGTCACATGGACAAAGCTAATCCGGCCGCTGGCATGCTCAATCTCACTATCTTCCATCTCTCCTTGTCCCTGATGACTGAAGAGTGCAAAATCCCAAGCGTCTTGGGCAGTGTTGCGAAGACGCAGCAACACCTTGGAGTCACCACCAAGGCCAAGAGGCGAAGACATGGTTAATGCCTCGACATGCGGCACCTTTTCGGTTCCGGAAGTGCTGTTTGGGATTGTGATGGCACTTCGAGCAGCAAGTTCTATATACATAGACGCAGGGCAAATGCTGTAGCTTGCAACAGCGTGTCCACGTCCAGCAAGATCGAAAACGCCATTGGCCGTGTCCACTAGAAACAGATATTCCCCATTGGAACCCCGTTGCTCCACTAAATTCACTAGATCGAGCCTCCTGCTAGGTAGGGCGAGGTCTAGTTTTGAAGCAGCTGGTGATCGTTTTTGATTCGGCTTGTAGTCAATCCAATGCCGTATTTGCTCGAATTGGTAAGGTGGAAGATTCATATTCGTGTAGAGGTCGCGCGAAGCACGATGGAAGAGCCAGTATTGGGCGTCGGATCCAGCTTTCCACAAATGGCATGCGGCGTTGGCAAGATTGCCCCGCGCATCTGTACTTCCCAAATTCATGGGAATGAATTTATCCAACCTGCCCGGTTTGCTCAGAATGCGACGCACCATAGCAATTATAGGCGTTGCCGATCCAGCTTCTAACCACACGGCGGAAGGCAGACGGGCGGCAATGCGTTCAACTGCATCCTCCAAGTGCACAGGTTGCCGGGTGTGCTGTACCAAAATCTCCGCGGTAAACTGTGGCCAGGTCTCTTTGGTAGAGCAAGTCTCGATGCGGATGCGAGGCGGGCGTACGCTGATTGATTCAGCAACCTCCTTGAAATCATCCAGAATGCCATCTGCGAGGTAAGAGTGGTAGGCATGAGTGTTTGGAAGCCGGGTCACTTTAAAAGACTTGCATTCTTCCTCCACTCGCACCATCGAGGCCGTATCGCCAGCGAGCACAAAGCTACGAGAGCTGTTGTAACAGGCGATATCCACGCGAAAGCCCGGCGTCGAGTTTACAACAGTTACCACGGCCTCAATTTCCTTACGATCGCATTCCACCGATATCATAACCCCACGCTCTGGACCCCAGCTGTCTCTGATAAGGCGCGCTCGGCCAGAGACGAGGCGTATTGCATCTTTGAGAGAAATGGAATCAGCAACGCACAGTGCCGAGAGTTGGCCGAAGCTGTGGCCAAGTAAAGTATCGATCTGAAGCCCACATTCTATCCAACACCTGGCGAAAGAGACCTGTAATGACAGAAGCATGCAATGGAGAGTAACAATGTCTTCGATCACGCCGCCATGGAATATGTGCGGGAAGATGCTACCGAGTCCTAGCTCTTCGCAAATGGTGTTACATTCATTCTGTGCAACGATTAGCAAATAGAATATGGCCCAAGCTGCTGAAGCTTGTTGCTCACCAGATGTTTCCGAAGAAGATCACAGCTATCAAATAGTTCTCTGGCGATGGTGACTGTGCTCCCAACTTGGCCGCCAAAGCAGAAAACCACTGGGGACTTTTTCGTCCGAACTGCTGCTCCAATTCCGCTCAGTTTAGAGATCAAATCCTCTTTATCCTTTGCAGTAAACGCAATTCGGTGCTCAAAAGACAAGTTTTGCCTCCGAGCAATATTGTAAGCAATGTCCTTCATCGACATTTGAACGGAAGGGAGATATTTTTTCATCGCGTTGATGTACAATTGAAGATTCCCTTCGGACTTCGAAGATAGAAAGATGGGGTAGGAAGCCGATGAAGGTAGCTCCCGAAGTTGATTAGCCGCCTCCAGTGGACTTCGAGAGGCATTTGAATACCCTCGAAGTACAATCGAAGCAGTACTTCCCGCAGCTCCATAGTTGTTCACCAACGCAACATACTGTTGGGCGCTCCATTGCTGGGTAGTCGTCGGTATCACCAACTTTTCGTCTGGCGAAGCTTTGATGCTTGGGTTAAGAGAGACAAAGTTAGCCTGTCTTGGAATTGTTCTATACTGCATCATGAGAAGCGTTTTGATAACTCCAGCAACACCGGAAGCGGCCTCAGTGTGTCCAATATTGTCTTTGACTGAGCCCAAGAACAATAAATGTTTCCGCAAAGGGCCAGTAAGCGCCATTTGAACACTCTCGTATTCTATTGGGTCTCCAACGGGAGTTCCTATGTGCAGAAGTTAGCCATAATGGACACAGTACACGCCACCGTGGCCATATCGTTGATTTACCAGTGCCGTGTGCTTCGACATAAGTGACTTGAGTGGGCTCTATGTGCGCAATTGAAAGCGCTCGTTTATACAATGCGCTCTGCGACTTGGAGTCTGGTACTGTTATGGCACTGTTGTTAGAACCTTGATTGACCGCTGAGCCCGAAATGACACCCAGGATGTTGTCACAGTCCGATATTGCCTTTGAGAGCGGCTTTAGGACCAGAATACCGACACCTTCACCTCTACAGTAGCCATTGCTACCCGCAGCAAACGCCCTCGAAGATCCATTGGGATCCAGGAAAGAAGCAGCTGAGAGATTTTGGTATAAGTTGGGACCTGTGATAACGTTGACTCCTCCAGCTAAGGCCATGGAACATTCTCCAGCAAGCAATGCCTACGGTTCACAGTTAGCTTTCATGCAAGGAAAGGTTACAGTAGCAACCTACTCTGCATGCTGTGTGTATCGCAACGGAAGATGATGAACACGCTGTGTCAAGAGTAATCGAGGGGCCGCTCCAGCCAAAGAAATGGCTGACACGACCGCTGATAAAAGCTCGTAGTGTACCCGTGGCGGAGAATGCGTTAGCATCCTCGGAAGCGACATTCTCTTCGTATTCAACAGCACCAACGCCAACGTAACAACCCACGTCAGTCTCCCTTTCTACTTCTGGCAGAGCAAAATACCCCGAGGACTCCAATGCCTCATAAGCGACCTGCAATGCGAGTCGCTGTTGCGGATCCATCGATTTGGCCTCCCGGCCCGAGAAACCAAAAAATCGGTGATCAAAGACATCAGGTCTCCTGATGAAGTTTCCCCAGTAGTTGCCGAGTTTGGGTTCTCTGTTGACGTCTGCTGGGTCAAAACGCTCCGTAGGAAGCTTGCCAATACAGGTTTTCCCTGAGACTAGCAATTGCCAAAATTCTTCTATTGAGTCTGCTTCTGGAAACCGGCATGCCATTCCAACCACAGCGACCTCCTCGGGTCTGCTGGCGGGATCTGTTACGTTCATATGATGCGGAGTATTGTTTTTGACGTTGCGCTTGCTCGGCGATAGCGACCTTGGGATGCACGGCTGTGTTCCCACCTGGATTAGTTCGACTTTACTTGGGAATCGCGATACAGTCTGCTGGACTGTTTGGTGCCAGTGAGCTCGCTTACACAAGATTAGATCTATGGCGACTTCGTGGAGCGCTCCGGTAGTGATAATCTCGGTATCTGCCGTAGATCTCAAGGGCATGAGCAATTTTCGAGCGTCAGGAAGCTCAAGTCCTTTGTTTCCGGTGCAGAACCTTTTGAGGGAATCTGCAGCCTGGGCGTTTCTGGGATGATGATACCACCCATCAAGACCAATGTTGATGTTTGGAATTTTCGATTTATCAAGCCTGGCACGAAACGATGTTTGGTCACGTTTAGGCATACCAATCGTCAGAGTATAATCGTCGGGTATGCAGGATATGTAAGCCTATGTGGCGAGGTTAGAGCATGAAACTTTCCGATTCAACAGTTAAGTCGACTTTTGCTAGTAATGGGGAAAACGTACGTCAGGGAAGAGGTCCAGACATGTTTCCAGATAAGCTCTGTTCGAGGGTGTGTTCCAACGAACAGAAACGGCTGTCGCGCGGTCAGAAGGGGCATTTGATACATCCTGCGAGTCAATTATGGCGCCAATACAGACGGCAAGACGGAGACAACTTGATACATTTCGCTCGAGCTCGGTATAATCGCTCGACGAAGACACAGCTGCCGCAGAAAGGAAACCTATACAGAACCCCTGCGCTGCCCGGAAGCCCAAGAAGCGTTCGCCCGAGTCCGCCTCGTCGCTAAGTTGAATAAAGTCTGCGATATGAGACAGGACAGTCAGTGGTGCCAACTGGACATTGCTAAGCTTCTGGGGATCAGGGTTATTCCTTCCTTCCGCAAACTCCCCAAGTTCCTTGAGCTTTTCCTCGCCATCAACACCAGAGATGTTACAATGTTGCACCAGCGCAGGCCATAATGTGTGCAGGTGCATCAGAGTATTAATGATGAAATGGAGACGGGGATCTTGCTGAATTGCATCTTGGAGGCTGATCAGATTTTCTCGAGTCCAATTCAGCGCCTGCGGACCAAATAAAGCAATGCGTAAATCTTGGGTACTGGCGGTTTGTGGCATGGTCGCTAGGATTTTTTCGATAAGCTGGATAATTGCACAGTAATATTAGCAACGTCGCTCGCTGTACCTCTTGGAGGGCTGTGCATCTGGTAAGGTGTCGAGGGGCCTTACAGTGGTGATTGTTAGTTCATAAGACGCTCATGGCTTCTTGGACAACGCTATCCAAAAAGCAACCACATGAAATAAGCCAGTACTGTGTATTGTCACATCACCTCTATGATAAGGCCCTCTCATTCCAAGGGAGAACTGGGGAAGTTGTTCTGCTTAGACGAATTACGCGGTGCCAGCGACGTCGGATCCGAGTAAGTTCAAGTCAACCCAAGCGAATTTCGGACTTTCTCGTGAGGCTATTGTATTTCCTGATATCCAGGCGATTCACATTCGAAAGTAATTACGCCTAGCTTTAATTCTAGATTGCCGTGTTTGGCAGCTGAACATGTTGCCTCAAACTGTGGACATCTTCTCACGGAACAACCGTATCGTCTACCTTCTCCTGTGTAGTGTTCTAGGGCTGGCAATCATTCAACTATGCAGAACCTGGTGGCGATTGAGGCACATACCTGGCCCATTCTTGGCAAGCATCAGCAACTTCCCACGGATGTTATGGGTTCCAACAAAGCGGGCACATCTGATACTACAGGAGATGCATGAGAAATATGGCGAAGTCGTGCGAATTGGTCCGAATATGGTATCTTTCTGCAATCCCGAGGTCATTCCGATCGTCTATCCCACAAGGCAGGGTTTTCCCAAGGTTTGTAAATAAAAATACTCAAGTGCAATGTAATCAAGCATGGGCTGACAAGAGTTTCATCATCACTACAGAGCGATTTTTATGCGACTCTTCGACCCTATACGAGAGGCGGCGGTGCCTTGCAAGCTGTCTTTAATGTCACGGACGAGAAGGTCCATAAACAGCTCAAGAGCCCGATTGCGCCCATCTTCTCCCCGACGAGCGCAACGTTATTCGAGCCTCTGGTTGATGATGTTCTGCAGTGCCTACTCAACCAACTCGATACACGCTTTGCGGCTAATGGCGAAGTTCTTAACCTTGGCGCGTGGGTGCAGTTCTTTGCGTTTGATGTGATGGGTACCATGACTTTCTCGAAAAGATATGGTTTTTTAGACAATGGACGAGATGTTGGGGGGATGCTAAGCACAATTGTTGACTTTATGCGATCTGCTGCACCAGTACGAATCTCTTATATCTCTTCATTCATCTAAACTTGATGATGTCAAATTGACGGTTGCTCCAGATGACACAAGTCCCCTGGCTCGATCGGATAATGAGAAAGAACCTCATTGCAGATACATTTCGGCAAATTTTCAATCAAACGGCTTCGCTTTCCATTCTTGGCTTCGTGGGTGATGCCATCAAAGAAAAGCGGGCCAGCTTAGCCAATGGAACAGACAAGGTTGGAGATAAGACCAGCACGAAGAAGGACTTCTTGTCCCGATATATTGAGCTTCAAGAGAGTAGTGCTGAAATACCCCATTGGTAAGCAATCACATACCAACAAACATTAATGATAAGAGGAAGAATTGTCGACTCACAGATATCATGCTCACAGGGCTCCAACGGCGTGGACATTCTCCAACGTGATTGCAGGATCGGATTCAGTAGGCAGCCTTATGCGCACTATTATGTTTTGCCTTCTTTCCTACCCAAATACTCTCGACAAGTTATATAACGAGCTCTTATCCGCAAATCTATCACGCCCTTTTCCCGCATACAAGGAACTACGGAATCTGCCCTATTTAGACGCATGTATCCAAGAGGGTTCCCGAATACATCCACCTTTCGCGCTGCCTTTTGAACGCGTGGTACCAGAAGGGGGTATAACGATTATCGGGCATTTTCTCCCTGCCGGTACTGTCGTAGGTGGCAGTCCATATGTAGTAAATCGGCATAAGTCATTTTTCGGTCAGGATGCAGAATTCTGGCGACCTGAGAGATGGCTCGAAAAAGATGATGCACATAAAAGGAGACTAGAACAAGGAGTGTTAACAGTATGTCTGCTCTCTACTTGCGATTCATATACTACTGCTAACCTATGAATTTGAGTTCGGTGCTGGCCGGCGCGTCTGTCTTGGCAAGCATATTGGCATTTTGGAAATCAAAAAACTTATTCCATTTCTCATTCTCAACTACGATGTAGGTTATGTTTTATCACGGCATGATGTGAATGCTCTGAGACTGACTGGTATTAGATACGGATTATAGATCGCGAGAAGTTCCAGGTTGAGAACTCGTGGTTCCTCTTTCAGACAGGGCTCTATGCTCAGCTGCAAAAAAGGCCAGAATCCGTGATCAACCCTCAATTGTGATGACCCATAACAGTCTCATAGTTGAGAGACAACGTATTTCAAACTATGATCCTGGAAGTTAATGCTACTTGTCAAATGAAGCGAAGATGCGAGACTATCCAAAACCTCGAACTAGATACCGCCGGAAGTGCTTTCGGTGCTTAATAATGCCATAGTAGCTATAGTAAATTAGCGAGAAACGTTTCTCTTGAAAATTAATTGTCTATGTATATGGCTAGTCTATGCACGTTGAGGTCATTTGAAGGAAATATCTACTGTGAATACGAACTGAAACATTTCTGGAGATTGTTGGCAGCTCTCATGTCGTTTTCATCGGGTAAAGCAGTAAAAACAAAACGAAGTGCTTCGGCCGTGAAGACAGCAGACAATCAAAGAGTGTAATTCAAATGTGGATAAACTTATTCCACATCATGTTGAATTTACCAGCACCATTTATTTTGCAATTTCATTTATTTTGTTATTACTAAACAAGCACCTAGAATATTTCATCGAGACAAGTGTTGTCTCGTGCGAAAGAAATTTCTAAATTACCTTTTGTTTCCTTTCCAAGGAAGCATAAACAAATGGATAAATCAGATCCGCAGCCTCCGCCACTATAAAGATGAACAGAGCCATGGGCTTTGCTGCCATTGAATAATCCTTCGGGTAATGCTTATAGCGCCAGCGAAATAACATTATCGCAGACAAAGTCCCAACCCACCTACAAGCCCTACGATCCATTTATTAGCATTTTGTCGAGATATTGTAAGGATTTTCAATACCAAATACCCCACGAATGACCAGATGTTTCGTTCCTGCACATCAAGTGCATTACCGAGCCACAACTAATGAGGAGTTGGCACACCCAGGCACTCCAAAAAGGGCCCTCTTCAAGATTCTTGCAAGAATTTCTGAAAGCTAAATGCATAGCGATCATCATCGGAATCCCTATGGCTAAGATCGCGCCTAGATTATTTGCAACCAGTGGCGCTTGCTCCCATTTACTGGGACCATGTTTCACCGTCGCATACACAATTGGAACGTCGGCGATGAGCCATGGGACGAAAGAGATGACCTGGCCGAGAGAATTAGGGTGAATGACGCCGTAGATGAGTTCCCATGCTATGTTCGCACATCTATCAAAGTATTCTAATTTAGCATCGATCATACATGTGAAGAGAAAAGTGGAACCTAGAAGGAGGAATTACAAGGGAATCAGTGGCATGCCATAAGATTTGTCTAGGCTTGCCTGCCGCGCATACAAAACATACGCGATGGTCCATGGTATACCAGAGCCGAGAACGAGAGCGTCTTGTACTTGGAGATAACGAAGAGGCGGTTTGTTGACTTTGTCCACAGGGCTGAGGTAGATTCGAACCATGTCTCGGCGCTTTCAACTGCCAAAAAAAAGCAAAATGAATATCTGCTCCCGCTCAAGAATAAAAGATCGTGTTAGATACAATGCACGAAAATTAAAAATGATTTGCCAACATAGGTTCGATAACTGTTTGTTGGCGCAAAGTTTTTGTGCAGAGTTGAGCCTGTGGAATACCAAGTAACCCTGAGTAATCGCTAATCAACAGGGGGGTTAATCACGTGCCTTGACGACACTGCCATGGCAAACTGGCACCTGAGGCAAGCGTTGATGAATCGGTCGAAGTATCGCTCCGGGTACTATTGCTATTGAGATTCTACCATCAAATCACCCGTCCCGTTCTCGTCCCAATTGTCTGAAGTTCCATTACCCTCAGGGTTTATACTTCGAGACATCCGAACTACAACGCACCCTGTTGGCTTGCTTGTACAAGGTGCTCGGCAAAAGGGCCGCTTCTACAAACACTGACTTCACGCGGCCAGACCTGAGTAAACTACGTGAGCCAAACTCTAGGCCAGGATTATTTGCCCTTAGAACGTGGGCCTTCTCAATTCCTCTAGTAGTACCTTGTAAGATTAATCTACCATATTTGAATAGCTTTGACATAAATTTCCACTCAACCGTCCCCTTCTATTGACCGAGAGACTTTTTTGGAGCGATTTAAATAGTCGTTGCTTGGACGTCTAGAACCTGGGCCGGTGCATTTGTTAGAGTTGTAGACCGTGTTCTTGTTTTACACCAACATATGCAACATGTCTACTCTTACTACCGAGGATTTCAAGCGCGGAGGCGGTGCGTACCCAAGCACGTGGCATTTTGATCAGGATTTGCCAGAGGACCGAACGTATATCGAAAAAACGTTCAAGGTCTTGAGAGAATACAGTGGTATACCTGCGGACAAAGTTGAAGAACATGTCATCGGCATTGTAAGGAAAAACCCTACCCACCGTAGAATTTACCTACAGTTGGCGGGATGCCAAAGCTAACTCCGTCACATTATAGAGAGACAAGGCATGGGAAGTCTTTCCATACCCATGCATTGGATCCTGGCGCTTCTTAGCAGATTATTTGGTAGAGTTTCCCGAGTATCCTGAGATACTCGCCCGTGTCAAGTCAGGCGATGTCTTTCTGGACGCCGGCTGCTGCTTTGGCCAGGTGCTGCGTCACCTCATGCTTGATGGTGCACCTGCCAAAAACCTGAAGGGGACGGATTTGTATCCCAAGTTCATTGAACAAGGCTACGACCTATTCCGGGACGAGAACAAGTGCGGGCTTGACTTCGTCACAGGCGACATGCTCGACCACTCAGACCCTGCGCTTGACGTCCTGGATGGAAAGATCGACATTATACACGGAACATTTCTCTTCCACTTATTCAACCGCGAAGATCAAATCAAGCTGGCAACGCGTCTCGTCAGGTTCTTCAAACCGGACGCCAAGAACGCGCTCATCGTCGGCCGTCACACAGGCCAAGCTGAGCCCCTGGATCCATTTGAGACTTGGACTTTAGACAAGCTCCAGCGCTTTCTTCACACACCATCGACGTGGCAGGCTTTGTGGGACGATGTTGGTAGACTGACGGGCACAAAGTGGTTGGCTACTGCCGAGGTGGTGTTCTTGAAATATCTCGACATTGACGACAATTACTGGGCGAAGAGGAAGGAAATAACTGGAGACCCGAATCCGCCGAAGACTTTGCGCTTTTGCCAATATCGGTTTGCGGTGCGTAAGCAGCAAATATAAGGAACTCACGGCTGGAGAAAAGAAGTGTTGTCTAGAATAGACCCTGTTCCTCGTAGCTTCAGGGGCTCGCTTAAGCCGCCACCCCTCCTATAAATAAAGCCTCCGAATCTCTTTTCCAAGGAAGTTTCACAGTCTTTTACTTCGGCCAGTAGGCGTGCTTCAGACGGGCGTGAACTCTTGTATTTAGATTTGACATATCAAGAATCTCGGAGAATGGGTCACGTTCAGTGCTGCGGAAAATATACCAATCCTTGGTCTCGGATTCTGAGGGCGTGGCTTTTTAGAATTTGTATGTCGGGTCTTGTAAAAGAAGCAGTATTTTATGGTACATGAAGTACAGGGTATGTCGACGACAACTTATAATTCTCGAAACAAGTTGTTTCCCTAGGTTCTTCACCTGAATCTGTAGCGGGTGACTGCACGATGAAGCTTATGATATTCGTTTTCTTGGAAAAAATGCCTCTAACTCTAGGGCTAACCAAATATTAAGGTTTAATGAATAATGACCTGTACCTCAGATGATCTGTACCTCATCCGAGTACTGCAATTAATGGCCTTGTAATATAATGATTCACAACGTAGCGCTCATATACACAACTGGGGTGAAGATGGAATGATGTGGAAAGTAAAATACTTGGCCATTTGAAGCCGTATTTCTCTCTGTACTTATCCTATTTTGAAGGATTACACAGATCCCGACAAAAGGCCCAACGAGAACTCTCCTTAATTCCGGATGTCTTCCAACCATTTATTTTTTTCGGGAACAACGGGATTGTGTCTCGTATTGACTGATCATGAGCCATCACAACAAACACACTTTCCAACCCGTCTAACTCCTGTATTTTGCTAACTGTATTGAAGGATGCATCTTTGTCTGGGAAGATGAGACTGGGAGCAGCCACCGTAAAAAAAGGATCCGATTTGCTGGAAATGCACGAATCCAGGAGGAGACCAGGACACAACGCCGAATCTTCGCCCAGGAATTGCTGCAGCTCTATACTAGAGGGGAGGGAATGATACGCACTGGGCCGCAGAGCACCAACATGGTGACATGCATCGGCTCCCATGAACACAAAGGATGATCCTCCATCTTCATGAGCCGCAGTCGTGCGTGCCAAAGCGCAAAGATGCCCCACGGCATGCCCGGGCGCATTGAGGAGGTAGAAAGACCCATCGCCAAAATAGTCAAAAGCGTCGAATCGCCCAATCTTGAGACCCGTGTCAAAGGCTATCTCAAGCACCTCACGCCCTTCGATATCTGCGTCGAGAACTATGGCGTCTTCGCGGGTAGGCCAGCCTGGCCAAGTTGCGGCGCGAACTTTGGGACCGACTACCAGCGCCGTGGTTTTGGGAAACTGAGTCACATCGCCGATGTGGTCGAAGTGATTGTGCGACCATATGATTGCCGAGATGTCGCTTCTGCGTACATTGATTTGGCCGCTGTCAGCAGCCTCGTCCAGCATGGTGGGTACGTCAGTCCCTGGTGTTACAACCGTGGTTACCGATATCAGAGCAACGGTCTTCGGGGCATAGTTGCGCCAGTCAGGCCGCGTACCCAGGTCAAAGAGCACATGCTGGCCGGTTCTGTTGTTGGAGACCAGGAAGCAGTATATGGGCGCGTGTAAGCCGGTGAAGCCCTCGACTTTTGGTCGCCAAAACAGTTCTGGGTTCAGGTGAATGGTCGTGTTTCTATTTGAAGCTATCTCAATCATCAACTTTACAAAGGAACTAAGAACGGAGTGCCATACGTATCAATCACCCGGACATCGACTGTGTTGGAGGACTCCGGGATGCTGGCAATGGGTGGTGGGGGGTGTGAGGCGGACATTGACGAAAAAACAAAACCAAAGCTGAATGGCTGACAGCAAAAAACGAACCGTCAACGCGAGGAAATGCGAGCGTGAGTGATGGCGAATAAATCAAGGAAAAAGTTCCTCAGTACTAAATGTCATGCCATTTTGCAGGTTCACAGCCATGGCTTAACATGACTATGTATACGCAGTATGTATTCTACCAACGTAATCATGACCCGCAACGTCGCCGTCTTACATTTATCAATAACCGAGCTGCTGTTCAAATTATTGTGGCGCTTGACACCGGGTAAAATGGATGCAGATTTAGCGTTGCTTTTTCTTATCCCCAAGTTACGAGAGTGACAGGGTTCGAATATAATGTGATTGGGTAAGCAATCTGGGCTGGTTCTATTTCAATAAGATTCTTTGGTGCAACTCAATTTATGATTAGTACCTTGCATATACTTGCAGATCTGGAAATCCTAGATTGCTTGCCCGCCCTATACAGAAATCTATAACTTATTGTTCGTTATGCATTCGCTGTCCGGTTACTCGGTTTTGCTTTCGGCGCTGTTGTCGCTGCTTCATAGCAGCAGCAGTGTTTTAGGTGCTCAAGCCTCGAGCTCTGAGCGTCCATCGCCATCTTCGGCTGCTTTTGCTTTAAGGAGGTTTGACTATGTCATTGTGGGTGGTGGTACTGCTGGCTTGGTCCTTGCGAGCAGGCTCACTGAGAATAGACATATCACCGTCGCTGTTATCGAGGCCGGTACGAGCCCAGAGGCTGTCGCAGGAAACTTGACTGTGGTGCCAGGCTACGCTGGTGCTTTGTTCGGGGAAGCAACTCAATTAAATCTTGACTGGGGTTTCCAAGTCACTCCCCAGAAGGTGCGTAGAGTAGTATGGGACTCACTAATGTCCAATAATGACTGAAAATCTCACAACTAGTCTCTTCTGAACCGAACGGCCTCGTATTTGCGAGGCAAAGCGGTAAGCCTCTTCCACTGTTGCTACTTGTAATGGGACATTCTGGTCTCTTGAGTTACGCAAATGTTAGTTAAGGAAAACGCTGATAAATGGCTATTTCTGCTATAGCTCGGCGGTAGTTCCAACTTGAACTTTATGAGCTATGGACAAAGCTCCAAGGGCTCTCATAAGAAGTGGGCCGAATTGGTCAGCGATCAATCTTACACGTACGAAAATATGTTGCAATACTATCGCAAAGCAATGAAGTTTACCGAACCACAAGCCGGTGCTCGCTCAGCTAATGCCACCGCCTGGATTGCCGCAGCGGACGCAGCAGCCAGCGGAACGTTACCTGTTACTTTTGGAGCGTATGTACAATCTTGGAGTACCTGGGTGGCTTTAGGTCTTGAGGCCATCGGTATCCATCAAGTCTCAGCCTTTGTGAATGGCAATAATCTCGGGTGGGCTTGGAATCTCTACACCATCAAATCCCCCAAAGCGACGAGAGCAACCTCAGAAACCGCCTACCTCCGTCCTGTCCTTAGACGTCACAATCTCGCGGTTTTCGACTCCACTTTTGCTCGGCGCATCGTTTTTGATGACAGCAAAACGGCCACAGGTGTAGAGGTAACTTCGACAATGACTAATCGCACGTATATTGTCTCCGCAGATAAGGAGGTCATCCTCTCCGCAGGGGTTTTCCAGTCACCCCATTTATTGCTGGTTTCGGGTGTCGGTCCCAAAGCCGTGTTAGAACAATACAACATCAGCCTCATTGCCGATCGGCCCGGAGTTGGCCAGAAGATGTATGACCAAAACTCTATATCCGTTATGTACCAAGTCGACCTCGTCACTAACACGCGGCTGAGTCAAGATCCTGACTACGCTGCGGAGGTTCTCGAGGAGTATAAGCATAATCGTACTGGCCCCTTGTCTTCACCAGGAGGCGACCTGTTTGGACAAGAGAAGATACCCAAGGAATTTAGAGCTGGATTCTCGGATGACACCAAGGCCTGTGAGTAACAATAGATAGTCAGAGCCTAAGCAGATCTCAACTGACATGTGCTCTCTATGTAAAGATCTAGACAAATTACCAGCAGACTGGCCCGAGATTGGCTACGTCGTCTATCCAAATGGCGCTTCAGTACTACAGAAGGGAGCAAACTACGCTATCATGCAGGCGTTGTTGATGGCACCTCGTTCCACTGGCTCAGTTACCATCAAGTCCGCAGACATGGCTGTGGCACCTGTCATTAATCCTGACTGGTTTAGCTCTCAAACGGACGTCGAGGTCATGGTTGCCGGACTCAAGCGCGTACGCCAGGCACTCAGCAGCTCTGCTATGGCTCCTATCATAATTGGTGATGAACTACTCCCTGGCCAAAGCGTCAAAACCGAAGAGGATATGGCCTTGTACGTGGCTCAGCGGGGTTCGACCCTCTATCATGCTATGGCAAGCAACAAGATGGGGAAGACCTCGGATCCTGACGCCGTCGTAGATAACCGGGGACGAGTAATCGGTGTCAAGAAATGTAGGTTCTAACTTAAACTCCTAGTAAATGCCGACTTAAGAGCTGCACTGACTTGAAAAGTGAGAGTAATTGATGGTTCTGCATTCCCTTTTCTACCGCCAGGGCCCTCACCTCAGACACAAGTTTGTAGGTCTTTTATATCTTTTTCTAGACAGCCAGAGATGTTTCATTACTAACTAAAACAGATGTTTTGGCCGAGAAGCTCGCGGATGATATCAAAAACACTGTCTACTAAGGTTGAGATGGGAGTAGTATTCTTAATTGCTAGAAATAGACATAACCGCTCGGTTTGGTATATATTAGATCTTTTAGCTATTGCCTGGCAGCAACAGTACATGTGTTGATTTATTATGCCTAGATTCAATATACAGTGAGCACTCAGTATACACTTTACATTATAGTCACTTATCCAACACAACATCTATGGAGGATATATCATACGAATTTTTCAAGACACGTGTGTATATACTCGGTGTGGCTTTACATTGTGTGTACTTATAATCAAGACATTTATCCTTATCTTCTAAACTAGATTGCCAACTACGTACCTCGAAATAAGCTGGATCAGCCTCTTTTTACTGTGCAGTTAGTTCTTCGCTGTAGAAGAAAATCCTGTACAGCAAATACTTTTACAAGTGGTACAACAACTCCTCTGTGTAGCAGATTCAGATGTGCAACATTCGTAACGTTATGCAGAAAAGTTGCCGGAGTAACAGTTGATCAAAATGGAAAGATCAACGTATAAAGAATAACTATTTCGCTTTTCACAAGACCTCTGGAATTACTCCTTTGATAAACCCATGTGCCATTATTGAAAATTCTCTAGTTTACTTGTGCGAGGTTTGTTCCATCTACTGGAGCGCGCATCTCCCCTGCTTCCTCTCCCAATCTCTTGTAAGCATTATAACCCGAACCGTGCGCCCCAGGTACCGGAAATCCCAGGAGGGCTTTGTGGCGGTCGGATAACCTTGACTTTACCCTCTCACTGAGTAGCAGCGGATAGTTTTCCATTTTCTGCACAAAGTAGCGGACGAAAGTCAAAACAACGAGCGGTCGCGGTTCGTCTGTTTGGTTTTGGCCCGTGGAGTGCCATGCGCGACTGTCTAAAAGCAGGATTGTTCCAGCGGGAGCGCAGGCCGGAATTGAGCCTCCCTAATTGATAATAAGCAATCGCATCAACGAAGGGGACCAAGACAGCTCCGTTGGAGATCAACACATACAACATCACTCATATGCCCTAGAGGTGCCACATTCTTCACATGAGACCCGGGGTACACAAGAGTCGCACCCTTTTCGGGTGTCAAGTCGGTCAAATACCATATGGCGTTCATCATGTACGCGTGGTTAATTTGATCTGGTGGCATTGACGACTGGTCCCTGTGCATATGAATGCCATCTTCTCCTCGGAGAGCAACGTTCGCTGACATATTATAGATCAAGAAACCCTCGCCTAAGAACCATGGCACAAAGGTTTCAAGCAAGGGGTGATTGAGCATGTCGAGAAACTCGTCACCCTTGTTAGGAAGGTTCCTAGGCAGAGACCTGTTAGAATCACGAGCCAATTGTAAGTAGAAAGGAAGTAAACTCACCATATTCGTTGATTTGGACCTTGCATGTGCGCAACTCCATTCTTCCGCTCACCAGCTCCTTGTTCTAGGACTGCAGTTCTGAGAATCTCAACTTGCTCAGGTGTAATGGCGTTTGCCAGTAACCCATATCCCCATGTCTTCATATCGCGCTTGATCTGCTCAGGGTCTTCTGTGGGCTTGGGCAATGCGTTGTGGTCCAACTCACTCGCGGGGGTCATAGGACCTGGGAGACCTAGAGGAGCAAAACATGACGCAAAAGCACCAGGACACGGGGGAACTGAATGCTTGGTAAACATATTCTGCGTCAGCAAGCGACCTGTAATGGCATCCAGCACATATCCTGGCGCAATATTTGATTTTATGTCAGGCTCGGCATCTGTCGGTGCCTCTTCAAGCAGTACCACTTCGCTTTTGCGTGCATCGATAAAGATGGGAGCGGCCTGTTGCTGCCCTCGACAAAGAGTTAACTGCGCAAGGCGTTGTAGGCCACAAAATCTCTGTGATACACTATTAATGAAGAGCGCTTGGGCAAGACCTAGAAATTGGATACTTACCGGCAAGTTACTTCGAATCCAATCAAGAACTTCGGCGCTATCACGATTGAAAACTTCAAATGAGTCCTCGTCAGGCAGATAGACACGGGAACTAAAGTCAAGTCTATCAATTAACGGTTTCGACGGTGCTGGGAGCGTAGTCGGCATCTTGATATTTGTTGCTGAAATGGAAGATGAAATTTAGAGATGTAATAGATATAATGAGAATGTCTAGAAGTAATGCGCTACTTGTGCTCATACATGCAAGAGGATCGACTAAAATCAGTATCCAGTAGCTATCCCTAAATATCCTAATTATCTGTGTGATGAGAGGAAGTTTTCTTTTCCAATAATTCCTAAGGTCTTAAACTTTAACAAGTCGTAGTAGTGTCTAGGAACTGGTGTTATTACAGAATACTGACGGGGGATCGGTACCGAGTGGAGGGCACAGATCCCAACTTGGTGTCCAGCACCAGGTAAGTGATGTCTTCTGAAGAACCTGTTATAATTCATTTACGATCTAGTAAACCCGTGACTAAATAGCAGAATCAAGGACTAATTATGCTACATGAGCCCGAACTCATTGCATGTTAGCTGAGTCCGAGTACGAGCATAAAGCCCCTCGTCATCTGTGAAATCGCAAAAGCTTTTTA
The DNA here is from genome assembly GCF_000409485.1 of Glarea lozoyensis ATCC 20868. Lineage (NCBI taxonomy): Eukaryota > Fungi > Ascomycota > Leotiomycetes > Helotiales > Helotiaceae > Glarea > Glarea lozoyensis. The sequence goes on from NW_007361000.1 coordinate 187,240, forward strand.
AGCCCGGTGATTTGACGTCGATATCAAAAACTACCCGATAGCAAGTGTAATCAACTGGAAAGATTACCTCAAGTTCATTTAAAATTCTTTTTTGTCTACGATACCGAATCCACCTCACCTCGACAGATGTGCTCTTCGTGCATTGCCTAGACGCTTATTACATTCTTGGAGATGGGCTCCAACGGGGTGCAGCCGACTCAATTCGAGCAAGTTGCTGAGAATGAATCCAAGTTGCCATCTTCAGTCGTCGGTATTGATGTAACCAAGTTAGATGACGATGCGCTCTACTGGTGGCGCACCAGTGGATTGGACCTGGCTCGGATGATGGAGGAGGCCCAGTTTCCCGACAGAACAAAGAATCAGTTTCTCACGTTCTATAGTTCTGTTATTTGTCCATTGCTTCAAGGAAAGCCGTTGGCTGGATCAATGCCAACTGCCGTTGGTTGGGATGGAAATCCCTTCGAGTATAGTTGGGAGTTCAAAGGCTCCACTAAGAAGTCGAGTGTCCGATTTGTCTTAGATCTGACACAGGTTCGCCCTCCAAATAAAAACTGCCCTATGAGTGTGGATGCGGTGGAAGAAGTTCTCAATGTTTTGAAGCACAAGAGTCCACTTTATGATGATCATTGGGTGCGTTCATCCCAGTGCCCACTCGAGAGAAATGTTGACTTTTCTTGGACCATAATTCAAAAAGCCACACTTACAAGTTGCTCCAAAACTTTATCAATGACCTCAGCTACTAATTGACTCTGAATCTAGCATCGTGCGCTTGAGCGGTGGGCAGTGTACTCAAATGCATCTGCTGAGAAGCAAGACCTTTTGATATCCAAAGCGGGACATCGGACGCCCACTATTCTCGGCTTCGACATCAACCCCAAAATTACAGAAAAAGCCCCAGATATGCTACCTGTCATGATCAAGAGCTACTTCCCTCCGTGTTTTGTAGCTGCAGACCGAGGCTTCACGCGCTTTCAAGCCCTCGCATTGGGCGTGCGCCAGTTACCTGACATCGGCTCACACCCGAATATCCTGCTCGGACTGAAGATGATCGAAGATTTCATGGCCGACAATCCCCAGTATGAATCTCAGGGCCGAGGGCTATCTACAGATTTCGTTCCTGCAGGCCATGCCCGTCTAAAGGTGTATCTGCGGTACTTGGGTGACGACTTTGATGAGATATGGGACTTTTACACGCTTGGCGGACGAATTCCTATCCCAGACCTCGAGGCGGATAAAAAGAAAATTTGGGACATTATACAGCTATCTCGCGGGATTTGCTACCCTATCCACAAGATCCACGAGGAGACAGCGGCCGATAAGAACCGCCGTGCGATTCTGGCCACGAAACCATCATCATTATACTTCTCGCTGACGCCCGACAAGCCCTACCCCATCCCCAAATTCTACTTCTACCCGGGTTTCCAAGCGCCCAATGATGAAGCTGTTGCGCAAGGACTTGATCTGTGGCTGCAGAAATATGGATGGGCAGATGGTGGGACCACTATTGAGGACAGGACCAAGAACACCTTGTGAGTTTCTATCGAGCAGACGCTGATTCCTCTCATTTCATAACCGGTACTCACCTCGCTGACAACACCGACAGCACATACCGCAACCTCGATGAGAAGCCGGGCATATTTACGTTTATTGGCATTGGCAGGAAGGAAGGTCTTGACGACCGTGCACTGAGTTTGCAAGTATACGTAACACCGGAGTTGTACGAAAACCCGCGTTTTGAGAGAAAAGTGTCACAACTATCTACTTAGCGGATATTTACTCTTGATCCTGCTGATTAGAGGGGTCCACCTGAGTAAAACTATAATCACTTGCATTTACTACTTTTCATGCTACACTTATGAAATTGCTATAAATAGTTTTTAGTCTTGATACCAGGAAAGTGCAAAGGGAGGCATAGCTGTTACAACTGAGACTGGCCAAATTTAGGTCCAGCAAGGAAACTAGGAAGTATATTCGTCACTTTCCAAAAGCCCTCTTCTCGAGTCTCGACAGCAGCACTAACCACCTTTTCAATAAACAACAAATGATTTCGATCTATCACGAAAATGTTATGATCGCTTAATTATTGTCCTATCGAATTATTGTAATCAAAAAGTGAGGGGTTTAGTAGAAGTCTCACAGCTTTCACGACTCGTAAAGTACGGTAAACTTATTACGAGGATTAATGTACCATAGCAAAACCAAAGTCTCTCAGTTGGCATTGTTTGTTGGGGTCATCAAATAATATTTGGAATATACCTCTGACAACGTTGTCTATTTGCAAGTCTAAATAGAGTCGCGATGTGAGTCTTGAACTTCTTGGAGATCTCATTGCTTATGATATGTTTTCATACTGCGCTCTATTATGTACATAATTACATGAAATTTTTATCAAGCTAAACCCCTCAACTGTTCCTCAGTCAGATCAGGATAAGGTATGATGGGGGCCATCTTGTCGACCTTGCTTCCAGCAGGCGCGACATTTTTGATTCGTAATCCCCTCGCAGGGCTATTGACGAATTTATGCAATTCCTCCCAATCTCTACACATCATGGCTTGATCATCCGTCGCGTGCCCGTTTTTGTAGCCGTTGACATATGACAATGGTTGAGCGTCCGCCATGCACATGATGGCGTCGCGAAGAGTATTGATGCAGTGTGCTACATGTCCGGCCGTCCACAGGGAGTCGTTGGTCTGCGCATAATGGTAGGTAAACTCTTCGGAGATGACGAACTACATCAAGAGAAAGTTTCGCAGATTAGCTCCGTTGGAAATACAATGATTGATATTAAATGAAAGCGGGCTGGTTAAGATTGGTACTTACTATGCAGTGCATTTGGTGGAAGCCGCGTACGACGTAGAGTTCCCTGCCGTCCTTAAGAGGATCCCAAGGCCAGAAAGGCGGTAACTCGACGATGGTGCCATCAGGCTTAATTCGCTTCACACGAGGTTCATCAGGTGCGACAAAAATGCTGGAACCTGTGATAACACCCGACAAGTCAGCCATGACATATGAGTACTCGAGATTCTCTAGACTTACTATTGTGCATATACTTCCAGCGATCTATCATAGCCAGTGACTTGTCAAAGTCTTGAAACATATCCTCGGGCATGTAATATGGGTGATCCTGACCCCAGAAGGTCGGTTTCAGTGGGTATCCGATTCCTAAATTCACAATATATCTCAGTAACCGAGGCATAGTTGAGGGTCGTTCTTCCCCTTTGTGAAAATAAACATACCATTAGGGATTAAACCGTTCCAATCCTCGCCTAGCAGTCCACTCCATTTAAGATCTCGATATGTTGCGAGCGGATGTGATGTGTTGCTGCCACGAAACAACCAGAACACGAAGAACAAAGCTTGAAAAGCATGGGTGATATAAAAACCGGTGCGAAAAAACTTCAACTTCTTCTGGACCTTCGCCAACTCGATCATAGAGGTGTTGTCAGCGGTCGGCTGGCCATCATCGTCAGCTCGCAAAGGAACAGACTCGTAGGCGATTTCTTCGCGGTCGGAACTGGGCCCGGACGCCAGTATCTTTTCGAATGGAGACATTTCAGATGATGAATGGAAACTCGTAGTACGTTCAGGGACTTTAATAATTAGAAGTGCCAATGCTAGCGGTAAAAATGCTCTAATAGTGACATGTTCCTAGCAATCACAGTTTTCTAGCAGTGACAGGTTCGTGGCAGTGATAGGCCTCTGCTCGCCTGGGCCATGATTGGCTCGTGCGATTTACTCTGGCCTTCCATGCAGGCTGTTCGATTTTACTCAGGACCGGTCTTCAACAACGCCAGAAAATTCTTTATGTGGTCCTTTCCGTCCAATGACCTTGTTGTGTCCGGTATTATGTGTTAGAAACACTGCGTACTGGACCCCACCCAGATTTGCAGATGGCTACGAGGGTGATGACTAGGTTGACTGTTCGGCCATCATATTCTAATGTAGGCTATACATTGGGGGAACACCCTCCCTGTAATCCGGATTGTGGCGTGATAAGTAATACGCTGTTTAAGCTGTCCGGTATTCAAACTGCGCATTGGAAGCGGCCTGAACAATGCCCGCTAGCATGGGGTAGCGGGTTTATTTAAACTTATTACACCCTACCGTAATCATGAAGAAAAGTGACAAACCCAATCTAGATATGTCGGTAACGTCTTTCGCTTTTGATATTATACACATAACCTTATGAGTATGAATTCGAGTCAGCAACCTCCATTGAACCTTTCCGTCTGCCCTCATCGCGCCTTATTAAACTGCATATTATTGCGAGGCGTTTCATCTTTACTACATCACTTACCCGATGCCAAAAAACGATGGCTTCTTCTCAAGAGAGTGTAAGCTGGCGCGATATGCCCAGAAAAGGACAACTGTCTGTTCTTTTTCTCTTGCGCTTCGCGGAGCCCAGTGTTAGGTCGTCGGCCTCTGTAAGTGAGCTTGCCAGGCTGATAAAAACCACACTGCCCTACGAAGCTCGTCGCTAATACTGGACTCATGATGAAATTGAGTAGACGTACATGTATTTTCAGCTAAAAAATCTGGACTCTTCACTCTCATCTGGGGAAATTGTTACCCAGTCGGCCACAGTATCAACTGCGTATATTATTGGACAATGTCTGTCATCGATCTGGATTAGCGAGCTTGCAGACTCCCCAAAATGCGGTCGCAAGAAGGTTCTCCTGCTGGGCACTGCAGCTTCAAGTAAGCTTGTACTTCAAGGGGAAGATTCCCACTGTCTTACTTCGATATTGACAGTTGACTGTGTTTCCAGTCATAAGTTCTTCACTCCTAGGGCTCACCAGTCATTTCTACCAACTTGTAGTTCTATGGGGTCTGGAAGGTATTTTCAATGGAAATGTAGCAACGGCCAGAACTGTAATAACTGAGATCGTTGGCGAGAAAAGGTAGGAACTGCTCCTCCCTTGTCTTTATTTTGAAAAGGTCGGGCGTAGGCTGACTGGAGTATGCTGGGCTATAGATTCCTATCTAGAGCTTTTGTGATGACCACTATGGCTGCTACCCTCTCCACTCTCTTGAGTCCAATTCTAGGAGGTCAACTGGCCACCCTGGCGAGCAGCAATCCAGAAAGATTTGCGAACAACTCATTTTTGAAGAAGTATCCTTACGAATTACCTGCTTTAGTCAATGCATCAATGTTAACTCTAACATTCTTGGCTATATTCTTCTTCCTCGAAGAGGTATTTCTCCCAATAGCGTCTTGAATATAGATTTATGGCTTGCTGATACTATCGGATGATTTTAGACACATCCACAAAAGCGGGGTGACCCCGATATTGGCCTAGCAATTTCAAAAAAACTACTTTCTTGTTTCCAAAAGAAGAATCAGAGTCTCACTTATCAACCTTTGAACGACGATAATTCAACCGAAATGGAGGCTGTGCCTTTTATGGAAGCAAATGACGCGGACGCGGAGCACTTGGAAAACTTGGAAAACGAAGGCAAACACTGGAAGGAAGGGAGAGGGGGGAGCAGGTCGATCACTCCCGTCCCCGGCAAGACGAAGGCGCCCCCATTCCTGCCGCTCCGACGGATTTGGACCCAGAAATTCGTCCTCATGCTAATGGTATCTGCTATACACGACTGCCACATAGGAGCGTACACCATACTCTGGGTCAACTTCCTCAGTGATCCTCCAGCAAACGGTGCCCACGACTCCCTACCGTTCCGCTTTTCTGGCGGTCCGGGAATGACACCTTCTGAGATTGGCCTTACGTTGTCGATTGTTGGTGCTTGTGGCCTGCCAATTCAGTTCTTCGTGTATCCTAAAGTCATCCACAAGCTAGGAGCTCTGAGATCCTGGCGTCTTTTCATGCGAGGGTTACCCATCATCTACAGTGTCGCTCCGTTCGTTGCTGTCGTCAGTAAGCTCACTAAATCGTCGACGAACCAGCCTGGGCAGCCTCCAGCAGTCTGGATACTCATTGCTCTGATACAAGTCACACTGATCTTCTGCGCTGCCTTCGTGACACCCACGGCGTTCATGCTTGTCAGACTGTAAGTTGCTGTCCTTGATCTTTCCTACCCTCTACATCTATTGAAGAACACTGACCACAAACCCATCGCGCAGTGCATGCCCTCATCCATCGGCCCTGGCGCGGACACACAGCATTTCATATGTGGCCAGCGGGGTTTTCCGTGCTCTCGGGGCATCCCTCGGAGCTCTTGTTTACAGCTACGGGACGTCTCACTCAATGACCGGTTTGGCTTTCTGGGTGGCAGCAGCCGTGAGCGCCTGCGTGTGTTGTCTGGCTATGGCTTGTAAAGAAGGCGATGGGCACGAAATTCGGCTTGACGGAGACGAAGACTGACTACCATCAATTGGAAGAATATGTCAGAATCATCGCCGCAGAATCTTAAAGCTGTAAATCCTCAGGAGATAAGGTATTGCTTCGGCTTATTTGCCACAGCAAGTCATCTGCCATTGACAGGTCCAACCTTGTTGATCACCTTCAGCCTACTTCATCTTACTGGCCTAATGATAGAATACCATAACACTAGCTCCAAACTAAATATGCTCATATTCCCTAAATACGTTTTGAAAATTTTCCTTCAGACTAAAATTACTCGCTTTTTGTGTGAAAACAAAACTTGTGACAATAGATCTATCAAAGACCACGATCAATGTCGCTGCTTGTCGAGCCTCATACAATTATTGGCTATCAACGAATGTCGGCTATCACTTTAATCTTAGCATGAATACTGGAATGCGTATTGCAAGCCAAACGTTTCATCACGACTCCATTTAGTTAAATTTTTAGAATCGAGATTATATCACCACTCGATGTCTACACGGTGACCCTTGATATCACCATTGAACCACTGAATAACCTCAATGTGATCTTCACATGTCCGAGCTCCCTCCAACACCTCACTATCGACGACCGCCACCACAGTTTCAAGCAGCTGTTGCATAGCCAGGTTTTTACCAAGACAAGCACGCAAACCCGCGCCAAAAGCAATCAAGCTTCTTTCCATATGCGGCCGGTACAGACCGCAGTTTCTTTCGTCGTCAATCCACCGCTCCGGCCGAAAGACGAAGGGGTCAGGGAAGATGGCAGGGTCGTGATGAAGAACATAGGCCGCGCAGCCAACAATTGCACCTGCAGGGATCAGGATGCCGTCGATTGTAAGGTTTTTGCCAGGAGGAACAACTCGCGTGAGCCTTGTAGGATTCGCCATCCCTAAGCGCAAACCCTCCTTAACGCAGGCGCGCAGAAAGGGAATATCGGGCTTTCTATTGTCCTCTGCAGTGGGAAGTGCGGTACGGATATCGTGTAGGAGACGGGTGCGAGCTTCTGTGCTCCGAGTCAGGTGGAAGATAATTGTGGCCAGTATAACGGCGGTGGAGTCGCCGCCTGCGAACAGAATAGCTTGGCTTTGCATTGTGGTTTCCAAGAAAGATATGCCTGATGCGAGTAGACGATCCTGATAGAATTCAGCTCTCGTGTCTTCCTTCGTGCATTTCATAACCTCGCCCATGAACTCCTGGATCCTCCGAAATGACTTGTCCACTTCGTCGCTGTGGCCCATCTTCTGAGAAAGAAAATAGACGAGCTTGAAAAGGCGGTTGGGGAGTAACGAGAAACGAGAGAACCCCACAATGGCGTGAATGAAGCCATTGGCGCTGAGTTTTACATCTGAAGTTTGTCGTTCGGCTAAATTCAGATGTGCGTGCTCAGTCAATCCACCATATGGTTGACCTAGCACATAGTCCGAGACTACATCGATAGAGAGCTTTGCACAGAGATCCAGAATATCGGTCTTGATCCCCGCTTGCCGAAACGCGCAGAGTTGGCACAAGAAGTCTGCAACGTGTCGCCCAATCGAGCCTTGAGCGCTGCTTTCTTCTCGCAGCCGTGCAGGAGAGAACAGCGGAGCGACTGCCTTCGCTCTCACGTCACGGTATGCTGTGTCAATGGAAGAGAATATTGACACTACCGGCCCCAGGTTGAAGTTCTTATATCGGGCATCTTTGAGGAATCCACCACCAGCCATGTAGATCTCCCTAACAGCATCGCTGTCGGCGACTGAGATAGCATTGGGGCCTATACGGAGGACCTTCGTCTTGTACTTTTCATGATATCTGCGTAATACGCTGCCCTCGATGCCAAAATAGCAAATAGAATAAAGAAACAATGACGAAATAGCAGCGAGTGGCGGCCCTGGCACGTGAGCGAGGGGGTGGAAGCGTAGTCGGTAGTATATTGGCAGACCCACCGCCAGAAAATAGAGGACGAACAGCGACTCAAACATACCGAAAGATTGGTACAACAGGCTTTATTAAATTGGACTTTCTTGGATAGACTTTAACTCAAGCAAGTCAACAGATTCATCTCTAAGCTGAGGCGGAAATCAACATCGTGGTCAGGATGTCGAGGTTCCCAAGTGTATCCAATGCCTGATGAGACATAGCAGGGCTGACCTTTTTTTCACCCGATCGCGACAACAACTTTACAAGCCGACATGTCACAGCAAATAAGTAGAAGTCTACTCGGTGTCGGATGCAGCTTACTCAGTGGCCTTGCTCTATGCAACAAGGGCTATGAGAACTCTAAGCGATGGTGTGAGAATGAATCAAGAACACTCTGGAAGGATACGCCAAACATGTACCCCTCGGAGTATATGGATAAGGATAATGAATTCTACCAAGAGGTTTGTGAGAGTATATTCTAAGAGACCCACTTAGCTAAGCGACCTCCTTTTGGGTTGAATGATAATCTGTTTCTAGACAGTATCCTTGATAAAAAAAGAGTGTGATTATAGTATCAATTATAACTCGAATTTATCAACTGTCGGTTTTTTTTGGGGAAGAAATAACGACTCACTTAACTGATCTATCCACATCCTATTAATAATTCTCACTGATATAAAGTCAGTGCCTTTAATAGCTTCCGGGAACTCAACTAGGACGTTTATACTATGTTTTAGCAGTTCAGAAAATCACTTCTATCTGAACCCTTGACACAAGTTCTTCATATTGATTTCTTATGATGTACTTCTCAATTAGGGCTTTCAGGATTGGGCAGAATCCTTACCACCTCCCTTCAAATGCACACGCTCACTTGAAGAGCTCCAAATTCGCCTCAACCCAATCCCTCAACGGAGTGGCAGGCTTTCCCGTATACTTCTTTACGTTCTCGATACCCTCCTTGTAATTTGCGAGCCAAGAACCATCTTCCAACTCGGGGTTTGTGTCTCCCAATTCCCTAATCAGATACTCCGCCATTGGCTTAGGTGCACCTTTCGCAATGTACTGCGCCAATGCCTCCTCCGGATCAATACCCGTAACCTTGATTTCCTTGCCCAGCACCTCACCGATAATTTCCAGTCCCTGCTTCTGCGACAGAATTTGCGGACCGTACAGAAAGATTTTGCGCTGCCCATCCTGTGGTAACCCCTCCGCCAAAATCGTGCCAATGACCCCGCCAATGTCCACAGGCGTGATGCAGTCAATCTTGAAACCGGGCGCATACATCGTCACCTCACCAGTGCGAATCCCCTCCTTTTGCCGCAACAAATTGGTCGCAAACGCCCCGGGACGTAAAGCAACATACCCATCTGGCCCGTAAACCTCATCCAACGTGACCTCGACCTGTGCATGCGCGTACGGGATCTTCTCGCTCGGTTGCACATCCGCCGCTGGAGTGTGACCGATGGTATAGCTGCTGAGCAGCACGACGAAATCGATGCCAGCGGATTTGAGCGCTTCGGCGGTGCCTTTCATGTAGTCTTTCGTGCCCTGGGCGACGTAAATGAATGCGCGCGTGGCGCCCGAGGTCTTGACGGCGGCGGCGACGGTTTCTGGCTTGCTTAGGTCGGCTTGGATGCGCGAGTAATTTCCCGCTTTCTCGGCGTCGGGGGTGAGGCCTGGAATAGGTTTGGAAGGATCGCGCATGGCGAGCCAAACTTTGGCGCCTTTCTGGTGAGCAATTTGGGCTGCGATAGAGCCATTATTGCCTGTTGGGCCGAAGACGATCACGGTGGCCATGATGAGTGTAGGCGTTGACGGGATAAAATAGCAGATAGCAGAGAAGATGGAGATGAATATGGAGATGATTTGCTTCTGAGACTCCAACGACAACAACATACCAACACGTGCTGACACGTGCCGGCAGAGTTCTAACCACAAGCAGTGACCCCGAGTAATATAGCACCTATCACCTAGATATAGTAAACAAAATTATCGTTTTACTTCATCTTACTAATAATCATGCCGTAAGGTTTGTTTGGTTGATAATAACCTTATTGAAACTTTTCTACGCTCGATCGTCTTGTCCCCTTGAGCCCTCATATCTACACCAGCGTACAGTGAATTCACAAAATGATCAAAGTTATTAAAATCGGCAAAAAAAAGAGGATTTCCTATGGGTCCCGACTGATTATCGAGCCTAGATCAAATCAAATCAAAATATTTAATTCACTCCCAGCGTGACAGGGCAGATTACTGGCATTGAGCAACCCATCCCCAAACTTCCTCCACGTGTGAACAAGCTTGCTGGTTCGAAATCACTCTCTTTACAACTCTGATGCTTTGATGCCCTTGATATACTATTCTTTCTTTTTTGATTTCGGTTTTGCATCTTGACCTCTCGGAACCAAAATTCTCGTGAAGCCTACAAACAATGAATCACATTTGATTCTTTTCAGATAGATGGAGGTATACCTTAAAATATCTGGTGGTAGATCTATTGAGCAAGGCAATATGGTTGCTTCTTGGTAGAAGATTGAGCTTATAGATTTGTAAGTCTTGGAAGTCAATAGAGCAAGAAGACTATTCACTTTCAATTTCTGGCAGTTTGTGGACTGAGATATAGTAATTTTGTTGGTACTCGAAATCACAATTACAATCTATTTTGATAGTTTCTCAATCAACTTCTGTTCTTTCCCGTGAACAGTAATTAGCCGTGCTTGTGGACGACCGCAATCTTCCCCGTCGCTGTGACTGCCTTGAAACTCCACAGCGCTATAGCAGCAGACCCAAAATTATACCCGCAAATTTCATGTCATGAATGTGAACTTCCAATCTCTGTGAGCCTATTTCTCGTCAAATTAGCACTTGACTGCGTCTAAAGTCTGCTCATTGCCCTCCTATATTTTCCGCATTAACTTGATGCCATCTAACTAAGTGTATATCTCTAATTCCAAGCTCGCCGAAGATAGGTTATGTTCCAAAGATGAGATCCAGAGCAACTAAAGCTCCACCAGAAACAGGAACGAAGCCCATTATCCCCGTAGGCTGAGATGCCTCTCTTTTGACGGTCATTTTCAGATTTGCGATACCCTATTTTGTCGATGATATGAAAATAACCTTGCGTCCAAGGTAAGAGAGGGTAGTTTCAATGAGCCTGATCTGCTCTTTAAATGAAAAGATTGAATTAATTTTGTCTCCTACGCCGGAAACTGTAGTATTGAATATCTACTCTCTAATGAATAAAATTCGATCAACCTCAAGCCCAAAGGGGCATAGATACACGATTTCTTTATTAACAACTCATCCAGCTTCACATGCTGGATTTCAACTAAGACCCATCGCACGGAAAAGATTAAAAATACAAACCAAGAAAGTGGGCTTTAGCTTTCCTGCTCAATCTCATTCTGTGCTGGCCAAATATACTAGCACTAGATAATGATGTTGTTGACTGCTGGTGGTGTTCCAACACAAGGTGGTTCTCGAAGACGTTGAACCTTCCCATGCGTACTTGTACTTTGCATTGTTCTCTTTTCCGTCTTCCGCCATGGTGCCGTGACTTGGTACAAAGCTGTATCGAAGGTTCGACTATTTAGCTTTGTAGAGTATTGTAGATTAAGAACCAAACATACTTGAGCTCAAACCTATAGTTATCTTCTTCAAGAGCCATTGTTAAGATATAATAGCATTGATATTGAGTTCCATTTAAGATAGGGGCAACATCAGATGAGAGTTTCTCCCCTGTGTTTCCGGCCCACGTGCCTCTTCCACTCAACCATTTATTGTCAACCTCCTCGCAGATTGCGATTACAGCAATTTCTTGAACAGCGCGTCGTTGTGAGTAGTTGATTATATAAATTATTCAAGATACGACTCTTGATTCTCTCTCAAAACGTCACTTTGATGCTATGATCCCAAAACCTACACCTAATAATAAAGCTATACAATTAATTCATTATTATAAATGCGTTAAAAGTACCAAAGGCTTTACATAAGTTAACGTAGATAAATTGTTCAGATAAATCTTGCCTGGAACCCCCGAGGCTAGAAGAGTCACTTTTCTATGATGGCGCATGTCATCGTCTATTCCAATTTTGCGGTGCGTCATCATTAATTTCCAATAGCTTATAAATTGCAGTAAATTACAACATAACACAGACACATACGAGACCTAATGTAGTTTGAGAGAGTAGTGAGCTATCCCGGTTAACCTCAATATATGTCGAACGGACCAGGATAATGAATAGTTGATCAGCACAATCCCTGTGGAATTTCTCACGCTGTGCATCTGCAATCAGAGGGTAAGAGGTTCTAGAGGTATTCCTAAATGTTTCGCAGCAAAAGATTGCAATTGTCGCCATCTGTGACGTCTATCTATACGGTGGGGCAAAGTGTCTCTAGCCCACTTACTCGGGGCCGGTCAGAAATACTTGGGCTACAACCTACAGCCAGGAATCGCAGTTCGAAAGTTATTTAGAAAATTTGGGTAACTGCAATAAAAGATGGTGGTCTAATTGAAAAATCGAACTTTGTACGTACGTGTAAAAGATCGCCGCGATGACATTATTAACCAACGGTCATGGCAGTCCGGACCTCCTCAAGACTCTCAGGGGCATCAACGCCGAATCATTTAGCAATGATGCAGATCGCGCCAAAGCTGTTGTTGAAGTTTACTCCTTGCTTGCTCGTCTCGAGACGCCATGGGAGTCTATCGCCAGATTATGTATGGGCCAGGTGAATCCACCTCACTAATTTCCTCCCATACTTTGGAGCTAAAGCCTTAATAGCCAGCTTTGGGCGCCGCTTTGAAAATCGGAAAAGATCTGCAGCTTTATGAGAAGTGGCATGAACGCGGCGATGAGGCGATGACCAGCGAGCAACTTGCAAAGATCGTGCCCTGTGATCATGCTCTCCTTTGTTAGTTGCTCAAATGAGATGGAGGAAGTTTCAAATGCTAAATAATTTGTCTGGTCTAGCCCGCCTTCTTCGTCACTTAGCAGCAAATCATATGCTTCAAGAAATTTCGATTGGTGTTTTCAAGCCGACAAAGTTCACTATTGCCCTTCTTCAGCCAGCCTTTGGGGAATGGATCAATCATCTGTATGTCTTCAAGTATGAAATATACACCGCACAACTAATGGCAGTTTTAGTTACGATGCGACCATTCCCTGCTTTTTCAAATTGCCCGAGTATCTGGCAGAGACAGGCTATAAGAATCCTGTGGATCCTGCCAACGGTGTCTTCCAGTACACAAAAGGCTGGAAAGGAGACATGTTCAATTATTATGAAGCTCACCCCAGAGAAGGAGAATCTTTCAATCATGTCATGGGTGGTGTAATGGCCAACCAAGCGGGATGGCTGGAAATATTTCCGCATGAAACTCTGCTCAATACTGACAATGATCTTCCTCTCTTAGTAGATGTGGGTGGGAATATTGGCCACGACCTAGAAAGATTCCGTCAGGCTCATCCCGAGACAGCCGCACGTTTGTATTTGCAAGATCGACCAGAAGTTGTGAAGCTCGCTAAGTGTCCAGAGCCAGTCAACAAAGTTGGCTATGATTTCTTTACCCCGCAGACTATCAAAGGTATGTCGTATTATAGTTGGCCGTGACTTATGGATATGACAGTTTCTAAATTGTTCATATAGGAGCGCGCGCATATTACATGCACGGTGTCCTCCACGATTGGTCTGACGAGCCGGCTCTTAAGATTCTCCAAATGCAGAAAGACGCAATGACACCCAGGTACAGCAGACTTCTAATTCACGACCACATTGCTCCCGAATCTTTGGCACATTCTCATACTACAGCTTACGATCTTACTATGATGGTGATGGTGGCTGGTGAGGAAAGGAGTGAGACACATTGGCGCGAGCTACTGAAGTCTGCTGGCTACCAGGTGGTAAAGATCTGGGCATCCCCACTTACTGTACAAGGTATCATTGAGGCCGAGATTATCACGTAGACTTTACGGGCATATTTAGATTCTGATCAACTGTTTGGTGCGCGGTTTTATAATAAACTATATTTCGCTCAATTGACTCATCCGTTGTCCAGCGCAGATCTAAACTCGCTCTTCCAATGGTTGATCGAAATCATATTGAAAGCTGTCAAGATATAAGCACTAGACCTGGTTGGTAGAGGTATATGGGAGCAAGTAGATGGAGGGGATTTGGCATTACAAAGCCTGATACGAAGAAAACTAGAAAAGTGGAGAATTTAGAAAGTCACGATGAGCTCTTTCTTTATACGTACATAATCTGGAGTTTACTTTTCTCGAGACTGATAGATGAAAAGGCGAGAAGGCCAAGAGACCAGTTTCGCAAGCAGGTAACCCAAATCGTATGTTTAACCTAGACAATAGGCTCTCGGTCTTGATTTAAATAGAGCTGATATATATAACGAGGTAGAATTGCCTAATGATAACACGATCAAATGTCTATCTCTTCTTGATATAACAATCCATGTCCCACTGCCTCACGAACCAGCTATTCCTTGTCTTCCACTTCTTTTCCACTCCCCCACAAAGCTCAAATTCAAGTTCCAAAAACATCGTCGGCACTAGCTTATACATCTCCAAATAACTAATATGCTTTCCCATACAAGCTCGTGACCCATGCCCAAATGGTAACCATGCCTTTTTCATTGCCGCGACTCGGTCTTGGTAGTCACTCTCTGTTTCACTCTCGTCCCTCAACCAACGTTCTGGCTTAAAGCTCGTAGTATCCGCTCCAAATATCGGGTTTTGATGCAAAACCCATGCGTTCATGCTCACCTGAACTCCCTGTGGGATATTTGCTCCATCATCCAGTAAGAGGCCGCCCTCGGGTACAACACGTTCAAGACCGAATCCCACAGGTGGATGTATTCGTAGCGCTTCATTAATCACGGCTGAAGTATAAGGTAGTTTCTGCGACTCTTCCCAGGTCACAGGAACGCTGAGTTGCGCTCCATCCAGCTCCTCTAAAAGTTTCCTCAGCACGTCTGGGTTGCGGAGAACCATGTACATTATAGTCCGCAGCACTATTGCTATCGTATCAGATCCTGCGACGATATTGCTCGTCGTGTAGATCCCCACTGCCCGATTATCGACTACGTCGGGATGCTTCTGTTGCGCTTCTAGAAAGCGATCGATGAAGAGACGAGCTCCTGAAGATTTGCCCTCTTTCTTTAGTATTTTAAGCTGTTGTGCACGCTCTTGGACCAGCCGGCTAGCGAAGATGAAGAAGGACGAGCTTTTCTGTTTGAACAAGCTCACGATAGGATTTTTCTCGAAGATCCAGTCAATCCAAGGCATTTGTGAGCGCTAAGATATAGTCAGAAATCGTCGTGGATAAAAATTCAAATTCATATGTAGGTAGGAGGTTCACCGGTGCGATAAGATCCAAACGTGCGTCGAGAAGGTGAATCATATTATTTACGTCGAGTCCTTTATCGAGAAATTCAAACGACTGGCCCATCGTCATCTCGGCGATCGCATCGAAAGCAACTATTCCAAACATACTAAGCTTCATACTTATAACACCGACCCGGAGTCAAGAACTTACAGTACTGAAACCATGAACCGAGATCGCATGGTAATCTTTGCTTCGTAGCAAACTCTTCAGTAAGCCTTCGAACAAACTTGACAATGCAAGAATCTACAAATGGTTCATATTCTATCATTGATTTAGCACCGTAAGCATCTGCAACAGGTCGCTTGATGCTGGCATGAAATTGAGGATCTCGTGATGTGAAGAGGTTGTAGCCAATTTGGTTTTGAACCTTGGCTTGGAAAGGATGGTAAAATGCGCTCTGGAATCTTGCATTAACAAGATTACTCTAGTTTTGTCACAATTGTGATTACCTTATCGAACCCATGGCCTGCCCCGTATATCTTTTGGATATATGATGGATCCGCGAGACTGAGCGTCGTTGGTCCAACCCGCATAATTGGACCGTACTTCTGATGGAGTTCGATAATTTTGAGATGTGATTCTCCGGTGGCGGCGGTGCGAAAACGCCATATGTCGGAAAACTTAGCCAAGAAAGGGCCAGGAAATTGATGAAGTGGGTGAATAAATCCATAATAGACAGCATATAGTATTGTAAGAATTGCCAATGATGCTAGTGATGAAAGAAAAGTTGGAAATTCCAACAATATCGCCTGCTGTAGGGTCATTTTTCATATTCTGCCTACTACTTTCATCTACTTGCATAGCACTACAGACGGAAGAGAATTGTAGGTTTCCAGCGAGCGAAAAGAAAACAGTCACCTTGAAAACATCTGTTTACCGACAAACCATGAGAGAAAAGTGAAACTAGTCACCTGATTCTTCAGAATTGAAGGACGCTGTTCATTACTCGGCCTCGCACCAAAACAAGGTTGCACCAAGTAAAATCTCAGCATAGTTATGCTGAGTAAGACAACAGACACTGCTTGAACACTGGGCTTATGCAACCACTTAGGAGGCGTATCCGCTGGTACGCCTCCACTCATTTTGCTCCGTCATCGTGGTAGATGCATCGTTGAATTATACTCCCGTTGATAGAGGAATGACCGATGATTTTCGGCAACGGATTCATTTCAACGGGCTCGAATAATGTATATTTACAAAGTAACGCCAAGTAAATCCCACTTGCAGTCCGTGATAATATTACAACATCAAACGATATTATACAGAACGACTCAATTCTTACCTTCCTTGTTCATTCAAGATGGACAGAAATACGTGCCAAGCGCCACCAGATCTGCCATCAGCTCTTCACATACCAGACTCGCCATTCACAAGCGAATCCAGCTTCCCATCTAGCAATGCGCTTGTATACTTAGATGCGTCGCCAGTCAGCTTTAGCATCGTTGGTGTCCACCCAGCTCACTGTAGCCGTCTAAATGTGGTTCTTCAACAGATCATATGCGAAAGCCTCGACGCATTCTTGCCTCTCTATTGCAGGCCTATCACCCACGACATCACCTCTTCCCCAGAAGTGCGATTAATAGCTCGATCACCGTCATTCTTTGTATTTGGTGGCACTTCGGGTGTCATATAGTAACGCGATTGCACAATATACTAGTTGATTTTATCTAGACTCTAGATTCTTGCATCTGCTAGCGCTGATAATAAAAAATATATGTCTCTTTGCAAGTGTAGGCCAACCCTAGCCAAACAAAACATCCAGCCAAACACCGTCATTATCTGAAGCATTTCAAGGACATTATTCATTACCAAAAACAGTCAGACTTTCAATGGCTTTGGCTTCATCTTTACTGTATAGGGCGTCCCAGTGCTGGCAAGTCCAACCATAAGACCTTCTAGTTCTGTGACTGTGCACTCTGCGTGGACAGTTACCTCGTACATGGGTATTGCATGGTCTTGTGTATGCTGGCGATTCTTTGAAACAGTAGACATCGATTTAGGGGCATTTGAATAACCACCCTCTATTTCAGCAGTGTTGTTGCAGGCAGGTAGGCCAAGCATCGGCTTGGTGACTGTGTTGTATTCAGGCAAGGGGTGACCAAAGTCCATGGCATCTCCACCTACGCTCGGGTTAGTAAGTTTCAGAATGGGCAGATCTAGTTGTGATATGATAGAATCCAGCTCAACATTCTTGGATCAAACTTACTTGTGTTCATGGTACCCCTATACTGCATAGCACCATTCTCGTGATATTCTGAGGGCACGTTGAGTGAGGCGTGATCAAAAGAATATGTACTCTCGCATGGGGTCAAGTAAGACGTGCCATTCATCCATGTTTCTGTACAAAGGTTGCTTATATCGTGATGAAATGAACTGGGACTGATCATGCCGGAGCCGTTGTTGGTACTGATATTAATTGCAGACTCGGGCGATGCTATGGACCGGTCTTTCATTTCAGTATCAGGAGCACCGCTGCTCATTTCTTTGCTACCAGGTGTGGGTGAAACGTAGGAAAGTTCGCGATCATCATCGACACCGCCCTCGTCCTCCTCATCCCACCCTTCGTCATTTTCGTCCTCTTCCTCTGCATCCGCTTCCCGGCGCGAGTCCCACTGGCCCATATCTGGAGTCTTTTGTTCGATCCCCTGATCTGTGTTGCTCGTCACCATGATGCTGTCATCGGTCCCCGAAGAAGCCTCAACTATCTTTCCCCGAGTAGCGTCTTTTGCCTTCTTGCTGTTCTCATTCCTTAGTCGCAGAGCTGAATATCGATTTTTGAGTGCAAGCGTAGTTCTTTTCTGGGGATGTGATAACGATATCGTGGTCCAATTAGTCCCATGGGAAAGAACGGCGTGAAGTAGAAGCTCATCCTGTAAAGTGTCAATTAATTGAACAGAATCCTGCCAAGCTGCGGCAGCGGATTTTTCTTACCTCTTGTGCAGTCCAGTCACGGTGGTTGATACTCGGGTCTAGTACATGATTCCAGTGACTCAAGCATTGATCAGAATTTCTCGACCCAACGGCCAGAGCGACTTGGCTCCAATTTGTGCCATGCTTCTGCACAGCTTCAATCAGCCTTTCGTCCTCGTTCTCGCTCCATGGTCCCTTAGCGGGACCGTCAGCAAGACTATTCCACCAACGACGGCGGCAATCTTTGTTGGATCGGCCCGGAACGGATTTGGCCAGCTCCCGCCAGAGAAGTGGGCGAGATTGTGCCTGAGCTACACGTAAGTTAGCTCCCGCTTCTATATTCCTGCGCTGCCAAGTAGGCGCCACGATCTTGACGCTTGGTTCCTCGAAATGAATAAGCTTTTGCCACAGGCCTTGGATGGGCAACTTGAATTATATACAGTTCAAGTCCAAGCCGGCTAAGCTCGATGCCCAGGAGGCCAAGTTCCTAGAAGGCGGAGTAAAACATACCAGTGTTAACAGCCGTACGTAATAGGGTATCTTCTGCTAGCGTCCAGTTACGTTTAGTGCGTGCCATGGTGCTGAAAGTGCAAAAAGGCATGGGATATAGAACTTTCACATGGCTAATGGCTTTTCCTATATATGCTAACGGTTAACATAATCAGGTCAAAGATCAGCATTACTTCTTCTCTTCAACGGATTCACTTCCATCAAGACAAGATAGAAGCTTTCTTTGAATGCAGCGGTTTTAATTGGGGGGCTCGCGTCCGCACCTCCTCGATGGCTTGGCGTAAGAAATACCCCGCGTAAGGTATGTCAGACACCCTATCCGAGCGGTGGCTTCTGTATGATACCGTTCAAGCCTTACGGGCAGATGCGGGAGTCCTACACGGTATCGAAACGGTTCAGAGGTAAGGACAACGTGCATTTGCGATTACTGTACATGTTTAGCCACCGTGTCAAAATAAGCGAATGATATCTCGTTATAATCATCGGCCTAGTCGCACCGGTCCCGGGACACAGATCCCGTATCTGGGCAGCCGAAAGTAAGTAACTACTGAGAATATACCTGACTATTTGAGGGTTACCGATGTTATTTCACGGTAGTAAGCGAGAATTCAAAGCTATAAAGCTCTCTTCAACGCTTCTTCTACCTTCCTTTCTGAAGCAATCTCTGGCGTCGGCTAAACTGCGTTGTCGGGCGCATTATGCATAGTAAGCGGCAGCTTATATATGTTCACCAAGCCTGTAGAGCGTCCCTTCTTATCACAATGTTGTACACTTCTTCTCGTGTGGCTGACAACGGATACCTTTCCAATTGGTTATGATAAGATCCGAGCAGTTTTCGAGCGGATGTAATCTTCCTTCTTGATGACCTTCCAGTAAAATCCCTTGAAGATTGGGATAACTTGGTGTTCGCTACCGTAGAGCGCTGTCAGGATATGTTGTGGTTACGGCCGGAAACTTTTCGCTAGGTGGAAGGGGGTGTCAGGAACCCGCAGGTTGCCGTGGTCTCATAACTATGTTAGAGTCTGTGGATGGTGGGCCGATGGCTACACCCTCTGAAGAAAGTTAGAAGTAAGCCCAACCTGGAAGCTGTCGAGCGTGAAGATTGGACGGTATCTTCTTCCTATAGATTGTATGTTGTACCCCGTGGGGTCCCGTCAGGGCCCCTGCTGGCGTGAAGCGGACCGACCCGCGAGGAACGTAGTGGAGGCGGTTGGATGGTGGGCTATAGAAACCATCTACTACAGAAGCCAATCACGGAAATACCTCAAGATAACGCAGTCTCTGTGATCTGTCGGGAACTCATTGCTGACATTCTCTTCTACTACAATACTTTCATGTCCGTCTTAATGCGCGAATTCAGGCTAATTTTAAATATCAGCAGAATGCGAGCCGCTACTGGGAGTACGACTGCCATTTTAGTCATATAAGAGCGGTGGGTGAGATCTGAAACCTGTCAGCTTACTTGAAGCTTGTAGAGTTTGGAAACCATATACGAATTTGTGTAACTCCCTTCGTCAATCGTCCGCATAGCAGCCGAGATGCCGACTGATTGTAGCAATGTTTTTGAGATACAATACGTCTTTGCAGTAACCTCCGAGTAGCATTACCATTCCTCGGCTTTGCACGGCCCGGCCAACGATCGAGATACTATTAAAACTCGGCTGACTGTGGTGGATAGCATAATGAGAATAACAACACGCACGCGGGGCACCTCTTGACATGAGGGTGTATTATTGGAGGTCTCCGAAATCGAGGCTGCATGAAATCTCTAAAAGTGAGAGAGGGTTACACTGACGCTGACTTCTGACGGTGAAGTGGTCTGAGGGAGTGATTAAATTGTAATGTTCGCGAATGGCGGGCAATAAATAAAAAAGAGCCGCTAGGGGGGCACGACAAGTCTCTAACTAATGGCATCTTCTCTATATTTCAAATGGCTAGTTCAACAACTGGTCTTAAACACATAATTTCTCACCACCCCTGTTATTTCATGTCTTCGAAAGAGACAATTTCTTACTACTTTTCACTTACGTGTGGTGTGTGTTAAGCGAATACGTATAAACAGGCGATAATGTTACGCTATCCTGCCGAGGCATTATCAAGTGTCTGATTGCATATTATCCATAGTGGGCCTGGCTTGTACTTTCTGGTTACCGGTTACTAACCGGATCTAACCTCTAATACTTGTACCCCGAACTCCGTTCTAGAGAGCGAATGGTTGTGACAAATACAAGAACTGAAAAACTTTTGCACAAAGCCTCTATAAGTACCATTGGACCATGACGCATCTTGTAATCAGTATAGATGAGTCTCACACTCAGACAACATGTCTCATTCTTATGGTGGAACGGGTAAACTTTAAGCTTAATCGATTTATACATTCGTCTGTGACCGTATATGACAACGGGGGTGTCGACGTGGTATGACCTATTGGGGAAAGTTGTGGGACTGGTAGTTGTGGCTTTATGGATCTATTCAAGTGGAACTGTGGAAGGAGAAAATGTCAAGCATTATCACCTAAATCTTAAGCCGGTAACGGATAAAGCAGTTAGTTTGTTAATAATGCGAAGAGAAAGAATATAAAGAAGATAACTCTTATCTTTAGACCAATATCAGCAGTTACTGGTCGTTGCTTGATCCATCGCTAATAAAGTACTCGTCGTGTAAAATGATATGTCAGATATGGCTCTAGAAGCAGCTTCCTATTAGGTCCCCCACGAGATTATGTGAGTACAAGGTATGCCTATAAGCACTAACCATATCACTTTGAGGGTGGTTCAGGTATAGATCGGCAGAGATGAATTGTGTCAGCGGCACGCATAACAACTGGTAAAAATTAGAACCCGTCTTTTTTGATAAATTAGGTCAAAGACGATTAAGCTTATATTTTGGAAACATCCCGAGCTTCCATATGTGCCGCTGTTAAATCCCACTTACTTGCGACTCTTCACGGTGGCCACGGCTTAGGTAATCTTCCGAATAAGAGCGTTCCTCACCGGCACTGTTGTGCGAGCCTGTCATTGAAGCCGGTAAGAATCAAAACTGTTACTATCACATTTAATCTTTAATGTGAATTGTATTTTTTTTGAGATCGAACGTCGTTTGCGTGCGCGTGGATACGTTGACTAGACTCGTTGACTTTATTTGTGGGGTGAGACTTTGCTTATTAAGAATCTAAACCCAGCTGTAGAAAGATGTAATCATCTGATTTGAGGAAACCGTCGAGCTCACACGTGACCTAAGTTATCCTTAGAAGACTTGTGCTATGTCTATTCATATTCTGCAATGGTGGCAAATATTGCGTAATGGTTGACTTTATGTATTTGGAAGCAGGCTTTGACGCGAGGAGGTCTCGAGTTGTATTACAGATACAACCTCTCTTAGTGATAGGTAAAATGTCATTTTGAGGTTTAGTTAGGCTATGAAGGACGGATATTGATTTCCACAGTCCTACAATTACTATATATCACGAATAACGGCGCTCTGCATACGTCTATGTGAAGTACCGCTTTTAAATTAGCTTGTATCCCATATAATATGAGGTTATAAATTATCGTCTGATACACATGCATTCCAGCCTGGCCCTGCTTGCTGGCACGTGTCGACCAGAAAGTCAGGCTCTGTTTATTCCAGAGAGATCTCGAAGTGCAATGACCAAACCTACTCACGCCACCCCTCCCATATGGTCCCTCAACTATTTTCGGCGGTTCTTGGAGACACTCGCAAAGATAAGGTTCGAGGTACAGTCTCAACCCCTACTGGCCTGGATCGCTCATCAAGACCAACGTTAAAATTCCTAAAAACCTACTAATCATTAGTAATCCGGCACCCAACACATAGAAAAAAGCCTACTTCAAATATCACTTTATCCAACGCCATACAAGCAATATTCATGCCTAAGCACTTCGTAATCCCGTAATTAAACACCAATTCCAAATTTCGACTCATCTGGGCCAAAACATCGGCGTCACCCTCTAGCCATCTATCAGGTCGGAACTTCTCAACATCGTCACCAAAAGCCCTACTGAGTTGCGCAGCTTTGGAATTGATACCGACGAAGGTTCCACCGGGAATGAAATGGTTTCCTAGCTGGTCACCGCTGGGCGGTGCCATCCGTTCGCGGAGTTGAAACGAAGGTGGGTAGATACGAAGCCCCCTGATATGCAGGCTTGGAGATATGACATCTTATGGATAGTGGATGCTTTAATAGGGTATGAAGAGTCTGAGGCGAGTACTGCATCTATTTCCTTTTGAAGCTTTGGTAATACACCGGGGGTCTGTAGCATTAGGAAAAGGATCGCTTCGAATGCTGTAGTGGTTGTTTCAATACCCGCACTCCTATTTCATGGTCAGTATGTGTTTTTATAAACGTGACAGATGACCAGCCATACATGATTATGAGCAGTTCTTCCATGGCATCTTTTTCTGTGAGGCCTCGTGCGATGAACATGTCGAGCATTTCTACCTTCGGCCCTCGTTTCGCAAATCTTTCTCTCACCACGTTTTGGATAATCGGCGAGGGATTTAGCTTCTAAGTACCAATATAAATGAGGCTAACATATGAACCTTACCGTAAGTACATTACCGAGAGCAGATCCATCACCAGGACTTGGTGCAAGATATCCGCCCAATAGCGGAATATGAGAAAACATAATCAAAAGGTTCTTCAACTCCGGCAGAATAGATAGAGAGGTTTGTACTCTTGTGCCTGCATTAAAAATTGAGATAAAGTTGTGAACATCTTTATCCGCATCCGCACATCCAAATGGCTTCCCAATTGCCAGCTGTGAAAGAACATCAACAGCAAGAAATCTGAAGTTCTTCATGATATCCACTGCAGCTTTTGGTCTACCGCACCACTGAGTTTGAATTTTCTCAACCAGTTTCTGAACGTGCCCATCCATTATCAATTCCAAGTTCTGCGCATTCTTATTCAAAAGCTGTGTTTTGTTTTAATCGGGAGCGGAAATCACGAATGAACCTTGTTAGAGTAGAAACATACCCCAGGACTAAGGATATTTCGCTTCAATTGATGTGCCTTTGGCTCTCTTTCAGATACAATATTCGAAGCGTCGTGCGCAGAAACACAGACAAAAATTGATAACTCACTAGGCTCTTTCGAGAATTTCTTACACACGACATGTCTCCGAATCGGCGGGTTATACGGAGAGCGAGATGTGAAGACCATTGCAAGCCTCTTGAAGTTGTTGAACACGTTGGGCGCTCGAGTACAAGTCGGTCCAAACAAAGCAATGCACGATTTTGTTTACACCGAAAATGCAGCAAAGGCACATGTTCTTGCTGCGGAAGCCCTTTTCGATTCCAAGGCAACAATTTGCGGAGAAGCATGCTTATTACAGATGATACCCCGCTTCCTTTTTATTTTGTCCAAAACGTCGTCGTCTCAGCTGGTGACAAAAGTCTCACCTCCCCCTAGCCAGTCAAACTTATCATGATTCCATTTGGAGTGATGTTGTTCTTTGTTGGAATAGGAGAATGGAGTTTCAAGATTTTTACATTTGGACGAAAAACGCCGAAAATAGGACGACATCATTTTGATTTTATGAGGAAAGGATGTTGGGTATCAATTGAAAAGGCGCAGAAGATTTTGGGGTATGTGCCAATTTGTGGGACGATTGAGGGCGTTTCGAGAAGTGTTCAGTGGTTTCATGAAGATGGAAATGAAGAACTGATCACTGGGGAGGCTGAGAAAGGGAAACAGAAAATGTAGGATGGATATCAATGAGGAATGTGTTTACTTGCTGTGCTTTGTCGTAAAGAAAATTCGCTATGGGGTACGAGGGCGCCTGCCCATGACAAGCCCCTTTTTAGCTCGCTAATCTGATAGATCACCGCTATGATCCCCCAGAATTAATTTTCGACAAAGTAAAACACAAAAGGCAGTGATATCCGCCGGGCGATGGGCTTGCGTAGATGAATGTAGGACTCAGCCGCTCTGACAAATTAATTACTTATCTATACAAGTATGTGCCCCTCAAAAGCATTCATTGTGAGCATGCATTTTATATCGCGGTCCAGTTCAACTTTGGTAATTATACTCGGTATTCACATATAGTGCAGTTTGCATCATTCATCTACATATGCATGTGCGTGCCTCTTAGATGCATTGGATTGAGGAAAAAAACGTTCGTGTTGGTGTTGTATATGCACAGGACGCTTCGCACCATTCACCATTCATCCAAGCGAAGATATTATTGGATTTGTTTATCGCAGATGGGGCCAAAGGAGCAGCCTGATATTACGGAATATCTATAAACATCTGTAAAAGTGTTGGAGTTCCCATCGCCAAGGCGTACCACCGTGTACCACCAACAAGCGGTCTGGATTGTAATCAATCAGAGATTTGCAACCAACAGGTTTAATTAAGAGGTTTTCTTCGCCTGGAATTGAGCCATGTGCCAAGCAATTCCCCGTCGTATCCCTTCCTTCATTTCCACGCGAGGGCGGTAGCCGAGTCGTTGTTTTGCTTTGGTAACATCGAATGTTCTGATTTCTGCCGTGTACTTGAGCATTTCAGTGGTGATGCTTGGTTTTTCTCTAAAGGTGCCGACCCAAATAGCCCACTCCATGATCTTCACAAAGAAGCAAACGACGCTCAGCGGGATGGTCCAAATTTGGGAGTCGGGGATTGGCTTTCCGATTTCGGCTGCAACAAACCGAGAAAATTCCCAGAATGGCCATGGGTCATCGTTGGTCATGAAGAAAGCCTCACCGTCGACTCTGAGTTCTTGTGGGATGGGTTCCTTTGCTCGCGAAGCCTCCAAGAGCTTCTTTGCAGCGAGGACATGTCCCTCGGCTGCGTTTCCGGCATAGATAAAGTCGTAGAGATTTTTGCCAGTGCCAACGTGATATTTCGCTCTGCCGTCTTGTGCCATTTCAATCATATGCTTCGTGAGAACTCTGTCGCCCTCTCCAAAAAGGGTGCAAAGTCGTATTGCAGTCGTGAGGAGGCAGTTCTTGCCATTTGCTGCGAGAACAAGTTCCTCTCCAATCTTCTTCGTCCTAGAATAGACGGCTCCATCAACTGGATTCTCAGGAAGAGGCCAGGTTTCGTTTGCCATAAGAATATCATCGTAAGAATGTTGAACAACTTCAGAGCTAGAGGTGTACACATGAATTCTAATTCCCAACTCCATAGCACAGTCGAGAACAATTTGAGTACCGGTGATATTCACCTCTTCGAGCAGTCGAGGAACAGGTACTAATGGGTCTGGAGAGGCTGTGTTGATGATGACCTCAGTATTCGTTCTTCTAAGGGCATCCAGGACGTCTTTTTTTGAGGTAATACTGCCGGTGATGTATTCAACCTTAGAATTTTCGTAGCGGTTATTTTTTGTCGAGACGTCAAAGACTGTAATATACGTCGCGTCGCCAGATTCGAGCAGGTATTTGACGATGTGGTGACCGAGCAACCCACAACCGCCAATGATGAATACCGAGCCAAGATTACTATCTGTCATGATGAATGTGATGTTTTGCTTTTGGGTGATGAAAATATACTCTGTAGGTCTTCTGAGGGGTTGTATCAGAAAGCAGAGGTTTGGTGATGGAAGTAATTTATTGTACAGTAGGAAGCAGGTGAACCCTTGAACATTGACGCTGATAGGGCGGCCAGATTCCAGTCACGTGCATTGACCAACCCCCCTATTCATTGTCGTTTCGTCGGATTCCATCTAAGTACTTGACTAAGCAAAATACGTCGAAGCATCCAATTAAATTTAGATCATCATGGATGTGCAATTTTCAAGTCAATACATTAAAATTTGTTACATTATCATTGTCCTCCTAGTATGAATGTCTGAGGACTTTGGCTTAGAACTTATGTATATATCTGTCTATGACCATTTTCATCTTGCCTTCAAACAGTAGACTTGTTCGCAGCCAGTCCGCGGGTACTGCCTTCATCGAGTTCCATACTATCAGGGTTGTAACCTCCGTTCCCAGCATGCACTTCTCCAGACTGGTTCCTACTGGATCCTTCTTTATCAGTATGTCCGGTCCGAGATCTTGTCTGGAGCCAAAGTCTGCTGCTTCCATCGTTTCTTTGTAGCAACGATGTAAGGGACATAGAAGGTGCAGCTTTCCACACAGAGGGTAAAAATATGGCACAATTGCAACAAAGGGCGATGTTGACTTCTAAAATTCTGGCGGGTTGTCAGCCGCTAGCAAGAGGATTCTATGGGAGTATTCACTTACGCAAAAGGTCCCACCCATAGCGCATATGGCAAGGTATCTGGATCGTTGAAGTGGTTGCAAATCCAGATAAGTCTGACGACAGCCATGGCGCAAGCTCTGCACTGAGTGCGAATAATTTCCCCGAAAGCCAAGATATCCATGCTCGTAGAGAGATGCTATTGGAGGTTTATACTTACATGAACCCAGCAGCAAATAGAAGTCCCAATGCCCACTTCATTGCCACATTGATCTACAAGCTACGGAGCCTCAATAAGGGAATGCAGTATATAGAAGTCATTAAAGATACACAACGAGTCGAAGATGGCAGTATTAGTGCTTATCGCCTTTTTTCTGCACACTTTGATCGTCAAAGCCAACAATGGATCAGTGCATTTTACGTTGGGATTAATGATAACGCCGAGGTTTGGAATGGTTAAAATGTACTCATGGCTATTTAAACATAAATCAAGTACCTTGAGGTCTTGGAAACCTTGAACAAACGGTGGTTAAGTAACAAAATCGACAGGCAGACAAGGTACATGACTACTATCACAACTTCATTCATGACTAGCAACATCTGGAGAACCTTAGCTCTTGGGGCATTTCTTTTTTTTATACCTTGTATGGACCTACCACTAATCTTTGGTGAGTACAAGATGATTCCCTAATATCCACATGTGTTTTCCGATGCCATTGTCAAGATCTGGCTGTTGTCAGACGTGGTCGGAAACGAAGAGATGGGAGAGCCATACTATTGATCATCCACGTTGTATGGCAAATTGTTCCCAGCTGTAACAGAAGTTAACTGTGATTACTGTAATGATTTGATATATTCAGAAACCTCACAGCTGCAAGCAAACAGACTCCATCATCCCACCAAATGTTCTGCCGTGAGACCCATTTTCGTGAGAATAACCGCAAAAACAACAGCGACGAAAGTGAAGGCCGTGGAGATGAATCCTAAGACGATGAGAACAATACCATCGGTCTAAGGATTATCAAAATCTGACTGTACCCCGTTTGGAGGTGTCAATGCTGGATAATTGGCTAGTGCAGCCCTCATGTTAACCTGAAATCAGTTGTAATCCTCTTTCGGCTTGGTTTCATGTATTCCTGTATATATTCCTCGTACGAGCTCTGCTCACTTACTCTCCTTTGGACATCTCAATATATTACTTTCTCCCTCTATTGCTCACTCTACTACTTCCCTTCCCACGAAGGTTTATACCTCACGTTTGGATCATCAAGAGACATGTTTAACGAGACGTAGACAAGCAGGTTGGTATAAACAAAGAGACAACAGAGAATGAAATGATTATCAGAAAGAGCTCAAACCTGAACTCGATCTTGATCTAATACACATAATCTTTTGGGAGGATCAGTTTTGCTCCAGTGAGGCCCAGCGAGGCGTGCTTACATTGAGAGTCTAGCCTTTAGGCCCACCTTCCCATCGACTAATGTAACCACACCCAATCTTTTTACTATTGGTCTTACAACAGATATGCGAGGCTATCGTGCGAGTCGCACAAAATATAAAACTCGGTTCACCAGATGTTGGAACAACACTAACCAGGTATCAATATGCGAAGATAATTCTAAGCGAATTGCACAGCGGGTGGTATTTCGGCGGCAGGGCCTGTGAATCAGGTACTCGGGTGGCACCATTTTATTATCTATAGGGCAGGTTGTGCCGCTAGCAACACTGCCTTCCATTAATCCAGAATGCCCTCTTGTCCTCAATATCCACGAAGACAAAAGAAAAAGCACTTCGGCGCTTCATCGCACTGCACATACGGGCCAGTTTGGGTGTTGTTATTGAGTATTGGTCCACGATGGACGATCCTATGGCAATTCCACCAAATTCGGAGGATGGGTTGAACATGCCAACAGACAACAGCTCAACCACAAATCCGCTTCTTACCCTCATTCACGACTTGAAAGAAAACAATGGTTCACCCGAGAGATACCCCCGAATTGGAATCTCGATTTAAGATCTCCATGTCTATGGACGTGTACCAACCAGTGATTATTTGCATACTGTTGCTACCGCGCCGCTTCAAGGATTTGAATTCGTGAGAAGCGTTCTTCGTCCAGACAACGAGAGATGAATCGATATTTTAACACATATCGATGGCTTGGTTAAGAGCGGTGAAATGCTGGCGGTCTTGGGTAAGTCTGTTGGATCTAGTCATTGTCCAGTTCATGGGCATGTGGTAGCTTCGAACACAAAGCTAATCATTGATCAATAGGTCGACCTGGCAGTGTATGTACTATCCTCCTGAAGGTCCTTGCAGGCAATACTGATGGTTTATTTGTCGATGATGGGTCATCAATCAACTACCAAGGTGCTACACCCAAAGAAATACATGGAGAGTTTCGATCAGAATGCACCTACACAGCCGAACTAGATACGCACTTTCCAGAACTCACTGTTGGTGAGACACTTGATTTTGCAATAGCTACCCGATCATCGCAATCCCAGTATGTCAAAAATGTCAAAGATGTCTTGGTGGATATCTTCAACCTCTCGGGTGCAGTGACGACGCAGGTCGGAAACGGATTCATCCGGGGGATCAGTGGTGGAGAGAAGAAACGTCTCAGTATTGCAGAAGCTATGGTGGGGTTCTCTTCAATTCAATGTTGCGATAATAGTACTCGAGGCATGGATAGCTCTACAGCGCTTAGGATTATCCATCATTTTAGGGATCTTGCAACGCACCGCGAAGCCACCATCATCGTCAGTCTCTATCAGGCCTCGCAGAGAGCACTAGATGCATTTGACAAAGTTACGGTACTTTATCGAGGGCAGCAGATATTCTTTGGTACATGGGCAGATGGATTGAAGTATTTCCACTCTCTAGGCTTTCAGATTCCTCCCCAAATGACGACCGGAGACTTCTTTACGGCTTTGACAAACCCGGCAGAGGCACGACTATTGGTGCGGGAAGGAATGGGGTCACAAGTACCTGGCACAGCAGAGGGATTCCACAAAATATGGAGAGAGAGCAAAGAGCGGAAACTTCTACTCAATGGAATTAAGATGTTTAACCAAGAATGCTTACCAAGAGCTGAAATGGTCGATCAATTACGAAAGCTACGTACCGCTGAGCGAGGATGGTCTATGTAAGTGAACACCCGAATTGCGTCAAGTAACTTGCTCATTCCATGATTAAGTCGCCAGCACTCTCCATACAACGTCACAATCTTCCGACAAATCCAATTGTGCATCCGTCGAGGTCTTTCAGCGGAACAAGAACAACATTGCACTTCCAATATCCACGGTGATCGGAAATACAATCATTGGAGTGATTGTGGGAAGTGTATTCTACAATCTCAGCCAAGCAAGCGACAGCTTGAACCGGCGTACCATCTTACTCTTCTTTGTCGTTCTTCTGAACTCGTTCATGACAGGATTCGAGGTACTTGCTGTTTGGGCCCAACGACCTATAGTAGAGAAGCATTCAAAATATGCTTTTTACCACCCTTTCACCGAGGCCATCTCCGCCATGCTGGTTGATTTGCCAGCCAAGATTTTCACATGTTTGTTCTTCAATATTGTCATATATTTTATGACGAATCTTCGACGCACGGCGGCTGCTTTTTTCACATATTTGCTGTTCTCCTCTACCGTACTAATGACGATGTCAATGTTCTATAGATCCATCGACTCTTTATCGCGTACCCTTCAAGGCTCCATGGTCCCTATTAATACTGCAATTGTTTTCTTTATAATCTACACCGGGTTTGTTATTCCGGAAAGATATATGCATCCTTGGTTTTCTTGGATCCGGTTTCTCAACCCTGTGGCATTTGCTTTTGAGAGTGTACTAATCAATGAGGTAAGGGTGCTGTTTAGTTCACGTTTTTCAATGTATCAATTTTCTATCCCATAGATAGGCTCTATTCCTTGTATGAAGTTTTGCTAATGTGCTGATTCTAGTTTGCCAATCGAAGATTCGAGTGTAATCAATTCGTCCCCTCAGGTCCAGCATACGACGCAATTTCTACCTCTGACAGGATATGCTCTAGTGTTGGTGCTTTGCCGGGACAAACCTTTGTCGATGGAACAACTTACTTGAAAACTGTCTTCAATTACTCCCCCGATCATCTTTGGAGGTATGCAGTATCGTTTTGATGCGTCTGAAAATTGCTGATACCTACAGAAACTATTGGATCCTCCTGATCATGATGCTTGGTCTTTGCGCTACTCATATTTTATCATCCGAGTACATTCTTGCCAAGAAGTCAAAAGGCGAAGTTCTGCTCTTCCTGTGCAACAAAGCTCTTATATGCAATCCCAAAATGGACGAGGAAGCGAAAGCTGGTCAAAGTCCTGGTATCAAAAATCTAATAGACGAGAAGAACAAGCAGCCTGAAGCACCCAAGGGCCTAAACGACCATTCCTCGACGTTCTGCTGGGACAATCTTTGCTATGACATCAAAGCGGAAGGAAAGCCCAAGCGACCTCTCAACGAAGTTAATGGCTGGGTTAAGAAAGGTACACTAACTGCGTTAATGGGAGCCACCGGGGCTGGCAAGACAACCATGCTTGATGTGCTTTCCTAAAGAACATCTTCTGGCATGGTATCGGGCAAGATTTGCGTGAATGGCCAACAACGAGGTCCTGATTTCCAACGCAAAACCGGATACGCGCAACAACAAGACGTGTTTCTTTCTACCTCTACAGTCAGGGAGTCTCTATAATTCGCTGCATTGTTGCGTCAACCGAAACACATACCACGAGCTGAGAAATTAGCTTACGTGGACGAAGTAATCGATGTCCTTGAAATGAGAGGATTCGAAAATGCGATTGTCGGTGTTCCTGGAGAGGGATTAAATGTTGAGCAACGAAAACGACTTACGATTGGGATTGAAATGGCAGCGAAGCCCGAATTGCTACTTTTCCTCGATGAGCCTACTTCTGGGTTGGATAGTCAGACCGCATGGACAATATGCACATTGCTGCGAAAGCTTGCCGATCACGGCCAAACAATCTTGTGCACAATCCATCAACCCTCATCTCTTCTGCTGCAGAATTTTGATAAGATCTTACTCATCGAAAGGGGAGGCCAAACTGTATACTTTGGGGATCTCGGTAGCCAATGTCGTACCATGGTATCATATCTCGAAAGCAAAGGCGCCAGGCCGCTAAATGCTGGAGAGAGTGCGGCTGAATGGATGATGGAAGTCATAGGAAACGACTCATCCTCTGTTAACTGGTTTGAAGAGTGGCAGCAGTCATCAGAAAAGAAAGTGCTGAAACAGGAGATTGCCAAAATAAGCTCAGTTCCAAAAGGAGCCCAAATCTCGACGAATGTCTACGAAAATCAGTACGAAGAATTCGCTGTGCCGTTAACCACTCAAATATGGCTTCTGCTTGTCCGCACATTTGTCGAATACTGGCGCATTCCCGCCTTTCTCTGGGCCAAATTCCTCTTCAGCTGCGGTGCTGCGATTGCGATATCATTTTCTTGTTGGAAATCTCCAACCTCCCTTCAAGGAATTCACAGCCAGCTTTTTGCCATCTTCACTTTCTATACAATCCTCAGTAATCTTATGCAACAAATCGTGGCCCAATTTCTCGAACGTCGAGCACTATTCGAGGCACGGGAGGGCCCTTCCAAAACATTCTCTTGGATGGCATTTCTGATATCTGCTGCCATCACCGAGGCTGTATGCCAGTTGATCCTAGCCGTGTTTACATTCGTACTTTTCTACTATCCGATAGGCATGTATTTACAAATCGACAAGTCTGAAAGTTCTGAGCGGGCAGGGCTCATGTTTCTATTCTTCCTCGCCTTTCTACTTTTCACTTCGACCTTTTCGCATCTTCTCACGGTAGGAATGGAACACCGTGAGACCATTGTGAATATTGGATCTCTTCTATTCTACCTTATCCTCATCTTCTGTGGAGTTCTCGTCCCTTACGACAGCCTCCCGAAGTTTTGGATCTTCATGTATTGGATCTCACCTTTTACTTATCTCGTTCGGGGCATGTTCTCTGCTGGTGTCGCAAAAAAGGCTGTTGTTTGTAGTACCGTTGAACTTTTGAAGGTTCCGATCCAAGGGAATAGCACTTGTCAGGAATATTTGAGGGCGTTTGTGGGATCTGCTGGGGGAAAGATTGTTGATGGGGGAGACGTGGGTGGTTGTCAGTATTGTCCATTCGAGGGAACAGATGATCTTCTGGGAATGTTTAATATCAGCTACTCGGAGCGGTGGATTAATCTTGGGGTGTTAATCTTGTTCGTGGGGTTTAATGTGGTGGCCACATTTGGGGTTTATTGGTTGACAAGGGTGCCGAAGAGGCAAAGGATGGTGGAGACTTAATCTTTGGTCTTTGATTCCTAGTATAGCATTACAATTTCTGGTGTATTATTAGTGTTGTCTATTACGCAAGTGTCTAAGAATTTAAGTCAAAAAGACCCCAGTAGCTGTGCAGGGTTGGATATCACATACATTATTCATACGTCGAACAGTGTCTTTATTATCCTATTTTGGATGGCATTCATTGACTGATGAGCTCTCTACCATTACGATACGCAGTTGACTGCCCAATCTGTAGTTTTTTCTAAGTTCTATTTCTTGTCTTAGTGCAACGCTTGCACCACAATACATAACAATCAGGGCACTCTAATATAAATGTTCAAACAGGCGAGGAACAGTTCTCACACAGTGTTCCCTCAGTTTCCTCAATTGGTTGGTAGATCCAACGATTTCCATGTCCACAAGGTTGCGATCGAAGTTCTGCTTTGATAGCGTTGACCTGTTCCTCGCGACTGACGCCCACCTCAGGACCTCGACTATCAGCAATGTCGCTGGCTCTTACAAGGAGAATTTCTTCAGTCCAATGACCGCAGCTGCAAACTTTTCAAGGCCTTGAACAAGAATAGCACCATTCAGAGCCGCATGGACAGCTATAACTGTCAGTGTTTAATCACATGTGACACAACAATGTAACAGTAACAATGCTACATACCTAACATGATTACAACCAAACGCCATTTGAATCATTGTTTTGCATGATGGACATTGTCTCCAGTTGTTAGCGATTGCTAAGTCCATAATCTGCTTCGTTGATCCATCTTCTGGGCATAATCCATCGTGCTTAGGAATTTTGCAAATGATACAAGTCTCCTGGTTACAATTTGGGCATGTAGCAACATCTCTACCGATATCAATATACTCTTGTTTGATAAAGATTGAGCACGAGAACTTAGAGCAGTATGTTTTGTCTTCAGTGTCATACTCAATCTTCTTGTCGTGAAATTCTTGAATGAGTTGAGGCGTCAGTAAACCTGCGACATTCTGTGGAAGTATCTCTTTCTTGCAGCAGTTTGGTGGAAACATCGAAAGATACCGGAGCATGAGTGAATAGTTTCTGTAAACAGCCTCGGCAGTAGTGATGTTCGCAAGCTAGTTGGATGATGTCGTGAGTTGGAATCTCATCATAGCACACGACACATTTTGTTGCAGTTTCTCGAGATTCGTAAATTAACTCGCCGGTAGCGGTCAATTCGTGCGATCCCTCAATGGCATTTTCGTTTTGTATATCTGGGGCACTTAGTTCAGTCGCGTTAGACGGATTGGAGCTAATCGTAGTCTCAGATTGGCAACCGGTAGAACTTCCTGAACTTGAGGATTCCCCTATTGATGTTGCCGCTGCGTAATCTGCCAGCTTCTTAGATGAATTGCTGATCGAAAAGAATCTTCTGCCAAAACCTTCCATTCCACCCCAGGGTGGTAGAGGTGACTTCTCCGCCGGCGCCCGAACGAGACATCGTTGAGCTTGTTCTAGAGCTTCCTCAGTATTCTCGCCCAATGGATCGAGCTCTTGCGCAACTCGACGGTCACTGGCGATCTGCTGACTCGTCATCAATTCTTCTCGGTATGCCAACACTGCAATTTCAGAATCGGGTGCTGCAGTACCCTCGCGCTGTTTGCCTTTTGTTTTCGCCAGAATTGCAGCGACGTCGTCGAGTTGAAGCTTAAGGACGAGCTCAGTACTGTCAACATCCATGTCTGCTTGACTTGGTGTGCTTCGTTGTATCTCCATGATGCGTAAATCCTCTGAATGATATTGTTAGAGTAGAAGCGTTTGAACGATTGATAACGATTGGGATCTGTTCGATGTAAGTAGCAATTCTATCTCAGGCTCATTGTCATTTACCTGTTTTCGAAAGATCGGAAAATATTGAGGTGTGACAAAAATGAAAACAATGAAAGTATGCCAAGAATCGAAACAAGAGAGTTGTGCGCAATGTGCAAGTGGTGAATTGAGAAACCCGGATCCCCCACCACGGGCCAAAATGAACGCTAGCAGACAAATATATTATCTCTGCATTATGAAGGTGGCGTTGTCTAGATGTGTTGATAGATAAAGAAGGGTAAAGCAAATAAACGACGGGAGGTTATGTCGACAAAACCCGGAAGCCTTATTAGGAAATTAGTAATCTCGACCTAGACTTCACCTTTGGTCTTTTTAGTACTCAGAAATGGCTCTGAAATCTATAGCATGAGAGAAGCTACTGATAACTCATTTACCTCCGAATAAGGGTCCCAAGACACAATTACCTACCCAGCACCCTCGAAAACACCTCCCCATTGGCTTTTTTTTAGAGACACTCTTCCACAACCTTCATCTTAGTTCGGCTCCCGCTCTTCAACACCAACCACCTATAGCTAAACCTACTTTCATATACATCTGTTTATACACTCTTACGCTGCTCAGGGCAAGCGATAATTATAGATAACCAGCACAAGAATTTAGCGGATTATGAAACTCGACTAATTGCAAAATTTCGTTAAAAGTACTATAATTTTAGTTCGAAAATACTTTACGAGATAGACTTCGTTGTAATAGCAGTTATTATTCTCGTTTAATATACGCGACCAGAATTTGTTGTCCTGGAGCCTTAAGGTACCTGTTTTCCTACTTCTAAATTCAACATCTTCTTAATTAGCATTGGATTTCACCAAATTGCTTAGGGTTTCATCCAATACGAAGAACTTCTAGCAACCCATTCCTCTACGTAGAGATCGAAAAGGTAAAATTGCAAGTCGCCGATGAGGTCGGGTTCCGTATTGGCAAACCTCTCAAAATGCCACGACTGGCCGCCACTGGGTAAGGTACAACAATATAAGTGCCTACGAATCTTAGCTTTGACCGCTATGACAACTAATGATACTCGGCGAGATTCAATTCAAAGTATTAACAAAAAGAATTGGGGAAAATGTGCCATTTGGATTGTGGTTTGAAAAGACTATATTTTGCGCCAGTACGGAACGGAACTATGTTAATCCGGGATCATTACTCCACTTTAACTCAACTTTACAAGATAATCTGAGTTCGGATGCTCGTAAATATAACCCAAAATCTTCCTCAATGAGGCTCGAATCATAAACGCCAGTTGGAATGAAGTCTATGTTCTCACAATTACCTGTGAGAATTCTACGTCATGAAAGACCAAGCTGGAAAATTCCTGTCACGTTCGTACTCGCAAAACGTTGGAAATCAGTCATTACAACCCGAACCTACGATGTAACACCCCTGCCCTTCAAAAAACATAAAACCCTACTAATTATGACAATAGGGCGCCATCACCCTCCTAAACACCCTCCAAACCCCTCACTCCATCCTCCAAGCCCGTCGCGAAGCAGGTATCCGCATCGACTCCAGCGACAACGACAAACTGCGAGTCTGCCTCCAGAAGATAGGTTATACCGTATCCCTCCCCCTTCCCAACATGTACATCTCACTAACACGCCCCAGCAATCCGACCTCCAAAAACTAAACATAATCCACATATCCGGCACAAAAGGCAAAGGCACAACCTCCTCCTACGTCTCCTCCCTCCTAACCCACCACTCCCCCCCCCTAAAAATCGGCCTCTTCACCTCCCCCCACCTCCTCTCAGTCCGCGAACGCATTCGCCTCAACGGCCTCCCCCTCCCGGCCCCCCTCTTCACAACCTATTTCTTCCACATCTGGGACACTCTCCCCTCTCACCTTCGCCCTGGTTATTTCCGCTTCCTCACTCTACTATCCTACCACGTATTCCTCTCCGAGAACGTAGACGCCGCGGTGTACGAGGTAGGTATGGGCGGGGAGTACGATGGGACGAATATCGTCGAACGGCCTGCTGTAAGCGGTGTTAGTAGTTTGGGTATCGATCACGTGTTTACGCTTGGAAACACCATTGAGGAGATTGCGTGGCATAAGGGCGGGATTTTCAAGGCTGGTGTGCCTGCATTTAGCGTTCCTCAACCCGCAGGAGCGATGCGAGTGCTCGAGGAACGAGCTGCTGAGAGAAAGGTCGCGAGTTTCGAGGTTGTGGACGTGGATAGACGATTAGATTCCGTGAAAGTAACCCCCGACGCTCCATTCCAGCGACAAAACGCATCCTTAGCCCTCGCACTCACCGACACCGTTCTCCTCATCCTCGATCCCTCCTATACGCCTTCAAAAACCATGCTCACCCCCTCTCTGCGCGCCGGAATCGAGAACATGGTGTTCCGCGGGCGGTTCGAGAGGATTGAGCGGGCGGGCGTGACGTGGTATCTGGATGGGGCGCATACGAAGGAGAGTATTTGTGTTGCTGTGGGGTGGTTTGGTGGTGCAGTGAGGAATAGTAAAGCTACACGGATTTTGGTGTTTAACCAACAAGGTGATCGTGAAGCCGTTGAACTTCTCGAAGCCCTCTATACCAACACCCAAAATGAACGCAACCTAGAATTCGACCATGTAATTTTCTGCCCAACGAAAACTAGATCTGTGCAGTCCGCTAAAAAAGGTATGTTCCCCCTCAAACACTCCCTCTCCTCCAAATTCCACCTCTCTCTCCATACTCACATCCTCCAGATTTCATCAACAACGCACACGACGCCACAGCCATCACGGCACTAACACTGCAAAAACAATTCGTCTCAAAATGGCGAGAAATGGCCGGTGAGAAGCCAGTGATCAAGGTTCTGGCGAATGTGGATGAGGCATTTGAGTATATCGATACGCTGGCAGGGACTAGCGAGGGGGAGGTGCAAGTTTTTGTTACGGGGAGTATACATTTAGTGGGCACGGCTTTGAGTGTGCTTGAGGGTGTGGATGCATTATAACCCACAAACAAGCAAATCAAATAAACCATTTAAATATTTTACAGCATCCTCTGGGTATCTAGAATAAAAACATATAACAATCAACCAAAACACACCACCAACGCCCTATTAAGCTTCATTCGTCACTTCCCCGAACGCAACCTATGTTTCTCAGGCACATTCTCAATCCACGCACCCACCAAATGCAAACTCCCCGTAACAAGCACCAACGCCCTCTGCTTCGTGCGATCCGACACGCGGACCGCAGCATGAACCGCCTCACCCACACTACTATAAACCGCCGCGACGGCATTCCGATCCATATTCATATACGTCCTCAACAACTTCTGCTGTTTACTTAGATCCCTCTCCTCCTCGCCCTTCGCCACAGGAAATGCCTCATTCGGACAAAACGCCGCGAACTTGAACATGCGGGAGTAATGCACGGCGCCCTCTTCGAGATCCGTGAGGGCCTCGATGAGGGTGCAGAGGAGGGCATTGCCGTCGCGCTCGTCCTGGTTGAAGATGAGCATGGTTGCCGTGTCGGTTTCGGCGTAGGCGGCGTCCATCTTGCCGCGGAACCATTTGGCGACGGCGCGCATGCCTTCGTCGGTGTGCGCGCCGTCTAGACACCATTCTAGGTTGCCGTTTTTGTAGATTTCGCAGCGGCCGGGCCAGCTTACTGTTTCGAGGCCGCGGACGAAACGGTCGGGGAGGGGGTCACCGTCGGCTATTTCGTCGGGTGTGGGTAGAGATTCTGCGTCGACGCCGATGTCTCGGAGAAATGCAGCAGCTGCTACGACGGCGAGACTTGCGTTGTCTTTCTGAAAGTCACCTAACAGACCCAACGTGATAGTATCTGTTTCCAGCACAGGCAATCGATGCGTAACAGCAAAATCCGCACCCATGACAGCTGCCCTTCTCAACACAACCTCAAGCGCACCCTGAACCTGAGGAGCCGTAAACGCAGGAGGTTCAGCCCTTATAATCCCCGCCTTATGCCACGCAATATCCTCAATCGTATCCCCCAACATGCCCACATGATCCAATTCCAACTTCGTAATCACACTGACCGCAACCGCCTCGGTCGGCAAGATATTCGTACTATCATATTCCCCCCCAATCCCACACTCAACAACCGCCGTCTTAACCCCCTCCTCCATAAAAATCTGAAACGCCAGAATGGTCAGAAACCGAAAATACCCAGGCCGCACCTCCTCTACATCACCCAGCGGTTCCACGCCCTCAAAATCGCGATTCCCAGCCACCCTCCCAAACCGCTCCCACAACGCCGAGAAATGCTTCAAGAACAGCACTTTCGAGATAGGCGCCCCATTAATGCGTATCCGTTCCCTCACATCCACAAGATGCGGGGAGGTATACGTCCCAATCTTCTCCAGCTGTCCTTGGATCCGCTCGCTCGCCACGGCATCCACATCCTCGTAGTCCTGGTGATGGACCAGCAGATTCTCAATCATGGCGCACACGCTGCCCTTACCACTCGAGCCGGCCACGTGCACGCACTTGATGCCGCTGCGCGCGAGATCTGCTGGTTCGTAGCCGGCTTTGCGGAACCATTCGAGCATTTCGGGGATGGCATCTTTGTTCTTGTCGGTCGTGGCGTCTAGGGAGGTGCGGATGGCGCGGTTGGTTTGGAGGGTGGAGAGCAGTTTGAGGGAGTCGTCGTAGCTGAAGGGTGCTCGCATGTATTGGACTTTTCGTGGGTGGTGCGAGGAGGTGGATTTGTGACGGGTTTGAATGGGTGATTTGGATGGGAAGTGGCTGGACGAGGGGAGGAGGAAAAGAGCGACGGCGCAACGAATTGTTGGCGGCAGCGAGAAGATTGAGGTCATAAGTGCATCTGGTGTAAGATTTCAACTTCTCAGTGAGCGACAAGTGTAATTGTCTGTTGTTTAGAGGGGCAATGGGCGGTCAATGTCATTGTCGAAGAGCAGGTGGAGGTACGATTGAAGCACGGTTTATCAACATCCCACCTCGGACATAAATCATTCGGGCCGAAGACGGCTTTCCCTCGTTTACTACTAAGTTGCATATCTATGAAGTTTTATCTCTACCTTTAAGATATCACTAAAAGTTTTTTTGTTTTACATCTTCACATTAACTGACTATCGCCAACTCCTAGAAATCTTAAGGAAAGAAAATTGACAGCTCGGCTGCGATAACTTTCCATCCAATGTATAGATCTACTTCAAACAATCCTGCCTGCTAATAGGACGCAAATAATCCTGCCTGCTCATAGGACGCAAACAATCCTCCCTGCTCATAGGACGCAACAACCCTCAGATCGACCCATAGCAACAAATAATAGACACAAATAGGTAGGTGCCCATGTCTGCCAGCCTACAACATAGCGCTCGCCTTGACGCTCCAACTCTAAGCGGGCAAATCCGGAGTTTCATCCGTCTGCTGTGTCTTGGGTTTTACAATCGCCAGTACACGACTAAAAAAACACGTTTGTTAGCTTCTCCCCCGAGGAAGGGGTAAATAACATACTTCTTGGTTGCAACAACATAGTCGCCCAACTTCCTAACAGGATACGACAGCAGATACGCAGGAATCCACCACTCCGACGGTTTGGAATCATATTTATTCACATTGGCTTCGTATTTCTGAAAGATCTCCCCAGTTTCTTTGAAGTTTTCCCTATCATCCCTACACATTCCGCTTATGATCCTGTTCCTAATTCCAGAGTAGCGATGCTTGGCAGTGCTAACAATGATGTTGAGATTAAACACAGTAAAATAAGTTCCGAAGCTGACAGCAAGAGCGGTGATAATTAGATTGCGATAACCAAAGGTGTCGGATGTGCTCCATATGGACTGAAAGTCTCCATTAATTGAGCACAATGTAGGTGAGTTGTGTTATGACTTACCGTGCAAAACGAAAGTGGCAAATAGAATATGCTCACGTAGGTTAGAAGCTTTACAGTCTCTCCTAGTTTAGTTGACGCCCTCGATTCCATGACTGCGCTCGCAGAGAAGAGCTTTGATTGTCAGCTTCTGACTGAGACACCTTGTGGCATGATCACTTACTCCGTCCCTTAACGCAATGGCCTTTTCTCTCTGTCTAGTGAACTCAACTTCCAGATCTCTCAACTGCTTCATCGACTCATTGCACCTGAGGACACCTTTTTTCCTGCCAGTTTCACGCCGCCCCTTAGATTTCCTACCATGTAGCCCTCGCGCTTTTGAAATCTCCCGCTCGCAAGTTTCCCATGCTTCTATGTTGAGTCTGACCATTTTGATGATTTCTTGGAGGGTGTTGATCGCCCAGAAATATCTCTGGGATCGGGAGAAAAAGCCGTCGTCGAACATTAATCTGTTATGTGCATCAAAATCAAAGATATTGCCGTCGCCCAGTAATTGATCTAGATAGTTGTAAACAAGCGTCCACTGAGTCAGCACTTCTGCTATAGCAAATGCTGCAAAATGGGCCAAGTTTTGAAAACGGGTCATATTGCACCAGGGCGAGTACCGTTGGCGAGGGATGAATTTTCCACAGAAGGTGCGATCTGGGACTAAGAGGACCATCGTACAATAACCTTGGTGGTACTCTGCAAAAATATAGGTACTTAGTCAGTACAATTGAACCACTTGGACAAACAGAATAAATACCAAGGTATACAAACTGTGTAAATTTGTTCCCGAAAGAATGCAAAAATGCCGAATGGTTTTGGCAGCCTTCCCTGGTTCCAAGATGGCGTATAACCTGAATTAAAACTCAAGTCGTATTGACTCCTATCAACGAGTCGATAACACGAGAATTGAAGAACGTCGCATCGGTGATCAAGCAATCTATAGAAAGATGTGGTGTTAAAAACATGGTCAGTCATAGCGAGACTTAAATTTGTGGGATAATTTCCATCAAAAACTGTCCCAAAGAATGGCTGTTCACTTGGTTTCCACCCCGGACTTATCATAGTGTTGAGGCCTTCAAAAATTCTATTTGTTTAGGTTTCATTAGTCTTTGAAACTTGTCTACAAATACGTATGTATATGTATAGGAATGTTCGCGAAAATGCTTACATCAACCTGTGCCATGCAGCTATAGAAGCAAATTGCTGGAAGTGAAGCGGTAAAGTATAAGGACAATGAGTTGAGTAAGCGTTGACATGCGAGACGTCGATAGCAGCGCAGGGAAGAATCAAGGAACCCAGAACGTCATCTATCCATTTGGACTCGCCCCTAACATAAAATGTATTCCCCTGTTGGTTTCTATTCATAGGCGTTGCTTTCGACTTTTGCTGAGTCATGTCGAGGGTTCCAAGTTCG
This sequence comes from Glarea lozoyensis ATCC 20868, assembly GCF_000409485.1. Lineage (NCBI taxonomy): Eukaryota > Fungi > Ascomycota > Leotiomycetes > Helotiales > Helotiaceae > Glarea > Glarea lozoyensis. Next base: position 229,841 of record NW_007361000.1, read on the forward strand.
TAAATCACAGGCCGGTATCCATCTTCGAAATCAACGACCGCAAAATTACCCCCATTCTCACGGAGCTTGACAGCGTATGCACGAACGAGAACCTCCTTCTCTTCAACCTTCTCTTGAAATTTTTCCAAGAAGATACGTCGATTATCATCGGGAATGCCTGCAATCCCCAGCTCTTCAAGCCTCGCAGCAAGGCCAGCGTCGCCATTTGAGAGATAATCCAAACTGATTTCGACAATATCTGATTCAAAGCCGTCAACAAAACGGTGACCATACGGTAAAATCCGACATAACTGCTTTTCACAAGCCCAGGAATCCGAGTGTATATCATCGTTTCCCCCAGGTTTGATATCGGGAAGATTTATAACGACCTCATCAGAAATCGTCCCCCGCCCCGCATTCAACCCCTCCTTATCAATCTTCTCCGTATCAGCGCGTCGCCGTTCCAGCACCTCAACCCTCTTAGCCAACTCCTCTATCAAAGTAACAACCAACCTATCAGTCGGAATATGCTTCAGAGCATCGTTTGACGCACAATTGTCAGGCGCCGTATTTTCGGGAGCTGTATTTTTCTCCATAGCGATTTCCGTGCTTGATTAACGTGCGTCTAGAAGAAGGACGCGTCCGGGTCGTCGAGTCCTTATGAGTCTGTAGCCTTGTACATCCTGGATACCAACAGCCAATACCAAGCTGCAGGAGGATTTCCTCATCAGTCCATACACGCAGCGTTCGTGCCACGTCCCGCACATAAACGACTGCTCAGCGCATAATCGCCTTCCACGAATGGATAGAAGAAAGAGAATTTCAAACAACAGGGGAGTGGATAACCAATTCCCCAAGGAAGTCAACCCAGCTGAAGGAATACCACAATCAACAGCCATCACGTGATCGTCACGATCCATCGTCATTGTTCTTCACCACCTTTCTGATTCCTCCGACCTCAGAGCTAGATAGGACATCATAGTCGGTTCTGAAGATGCACTGATTTCAGAACCAAATCTTGGTTCCTACTTTAGAGTGCACTGCATGTCGCGCGCCCGGAAAAATGCGTTGGCGGAGAGGGCAATGGTTGGCAAGAGATACACATCAAGCTACCCAACGTAGGATGCTCGACATACCTGAAACTCATCAGCCCAAGTCAAACAAAAGGAGGCACGAATCTTAACGGCAGAGTATAGATCGTAAGTCGATCTCGCAACGACTCGAGAATCGCATGGGAACCCAATATGTCCAAAGACTCTGTATCCGTCGAGTGCGAAGCACATTGGTACCGGCAAAGAAAACGAACAGACATCGCAATACACACCTCTGACGACAAAGTCCCATCGAAATCATCAATTGAACGACGCATGACTACTGAATCGATGTGTCTAAGACCTGGACGCATTCATGCCTGGCAGTTGAAAGCGCAAGGAACAAATCAAGGAGCGGTAGAAATCTAAACTTCAGCACAAGCCAACCTCCTCGTGACCTACTCCAGTATCATCCCTTCCCTCTTTTGCAGACGAGAAAAACTCTATTGACTACAGAAAATCCTCATTATATATATCACCCTTAATATTCCCGCCTAATAACAACCCAAGCTCCACTCCGGAGCCTTATTCATTATAGAATAAGGACGATAAGCTAACCTATTCTTAAAAAACCCTAGGATTTAAGTATATCCATACCAAAACCCCCCTTAACCTCCCTTAATCCCCAAGCAAACCCCCCCAGTCCCCTCAAACAACCCCCTCAACCTACCGAAATCTTCACCCAATAAACCCTTCCAACCAAAAATACCACAATCGATCTCATCTCCATCCCACGTTCTCACAGCGCGGTTCCACTATCTACCCGCTCTCCACCCCCCTGATTTCATAGTCAAAAAGAAGTTATAGATCTAACTACAGGACAGAAGTAACGGACGCTAATCTCGGGCTTTACTATAGGACCGGACTAATATTAACCCAAACGATTTTAGTCACAAGATATACATTGTGACCAGTAGCCAAGAAGGAAAACCCCGCCCTCAAAGCTTAGTGTAATCTTATCATGAACGCCAGATTGCGACGCAATAAGCAGCTAGATCAATTCAGCTGGCAAGCCAAAACACATGCCCTGTTTCAAATAATCCTTTCATATTCAATACACCCAGCTCAAAAAAAGCCACTTCATGAATACAAACACAATCCTCATTTTCACCCTTAATCCACCCCAGTCCTACCTTTCAACCCAGTCCTGTCTTTCAAGGATATTTCATCCGATCAACCATATATATCAAATCCATTCCAGTACCTACAACCAGAAAACAGAAAATTAAACGCCCGCTAATATGCACACCCATCCAGTTTAATCCCAAACTGTGATTTTTATCCCGAACACCAACCCATAATCAATAACCCCGTGACAAAAGAAAAGAAGGAAACCGACATTATGGCGCTGAGGACTCGGGTTTAGGTGCCGAGCTGGAAGATGATGCTGGTGTCGCCGCAGCCGTATTCCCATCACTGCCCAACAGTGTTGGTGCAATTCGCCGTTTCTTTTTCTCGCCGCCTTCTTCTCTCTCGCTCTCGCTGTGATCTCTCTTCATACCACTTACAGAGCCTGTTGTGCTTCTCGGGGTTTGCGGTGGAGTGGTCATGGGCATACCGCTCATGAAGTTCATGTTGCCGGCCGCAATACCAGGCATCGACCCACCGACAAGTGTGGGATTGCTTATGATTGAGCCAGCTGGTTGGGCAAATGACGATTGTGTGGCCACTGACGAAGTCGAATTCGACCTTGTCGGCGATGAAGGTCTGATGTTGGAACTGACCGATACAGCTGTAGGAGGAGGCGATGGAGCGACTGACAAGTTCGACGATGTCCGATGATGGTGCCCACCAGCTGGAAATGGCGACGGGGGCGCAATCGAGGTTGGAGTCGCCATTGGTGTGTTCTGAGAAGAGGAAACTGCCGTGTTGGTAATCATTGGTTGTTTGGCTGTTGGCACCTCGCCAGCATATACTTGACCCAACTCTCCGGCTGCGAACGTCAAGGTGGAGCAGAAACCATCCGAAGATGTCATGAGTAATGTTTGACCATCGTTTGACCTACATCTAGTTAGTTTACAATTCGTTGTTTAGACTCTCCGTTGGGAACTTACCAAGTCAGATCCGTGAATGTAGCACAGTGTAGATTGCTAACAACACAAAGGGGAGTTTGTTGCTGTGTGTCATACATCAACACCGAGTCTTCAGTGGCCACAGCATAAACCATTCGATAAGGTAGCGAGAACGCCATAGCAGGGCCAGGAGTTGCCGCGTTTGTCTCTACTTCCAATGGCTTTGGTTTGGGTGAAGATGTTGGTCCTGAGAGATCGCTTGTTTGCGATACGAGTGGAGGTGGTTCCATGACGGAACTTGCTAATGATTTCTGGATCATTGCAGGTTCTGGAAGAGCTGTCATTGTGTCTGATGAAGATGTGTCAATCGTGATATGTTTGGTAGGAGGTGTTGACTTTCGAGCGGTGTAGAAGATGGGCGAGCATTTTACCACAACTGACGGCTTCTTGTGACCCGGAAGATGAGCAATCGGAGGCTTGTTGATTCCTCCTCTTGTGTAAATATAGACGGTATTTGTGACCTCGTACAATGTCTTTACCGTTTCATCGAGACTTTTGTGCTGTGTCTGATATTGACCTGCGGGTGTGAAGAGAAGGCTTCCATCTGGTGTGAATGACAACCGGCGGAAGAAGGATTTGAGCGTGTCATTGGCGTAGATATTGGCATTTCGCAATCCCAATCCAGCGTACGGTCTCGGCGAAGCCTCCATTGGCATCACAGCCGGCAATGGAAGTGATGGTGCTGGGGAAGCCGACCTTCTTAGTGACATTGACGGAGAGGCAGCCCCAAATGAGGACCTCCTGCTGTGACTGATTGTACTTGGTGGGTTCATTGGTAGTGCGAGAGATGTTGGTGTGCCAGGGCACGAGGGCACTGGAGATCCTACACCTGCTGCAAAGCTTTCGGCCGACATCTGTGATCGAAATCCCATGTCTGGTGGGGCGGGACTGCTCGATGATATCCTCCTCCCAGGCAGATCCATCTTCATATTATTGCCAATCTTTTTCGGGATTTCGTCTCTGTTATCCAGCACATAGCTTCCATCTTTCGTTCGCAGTGTGTAAATATGGACTGAGCGATCGGATGATTGTGTCGCGATGTATTCGTTGAGAGGATCCCAAGCAACTCCTTGAACATAATGCTGATGCTCTGCTATCTGCCGTATAAGTTGGCCTACATTGATTAGCCATATACTTTGCCGTTCGAGCATCACACATACCACTTTGTGCGTTGTATATTCTCGCAACATTGTCCATACTGCCAGTAATGAAATACATCCCATCCGGAGACCATGCCAAATCGTATATCTCTGCCCCGGTTGATCGACACATATGTCTCACCCTCCACGATTCCTTATCCTCGAGAGCATCTTCGTCGCCGAAGTGTGGTTTTGGAGTCTGAGAGTCGGGAACCCATATCACAACGTTGCCGTCGTCGCCCGCAGAAGCCAAAATATCGCCTGATGAACCCAATTAGCGTTGTTGATAGGTAAACAAAGTCTGAGCAGACATACCTTTTGGTGCCCAGCGTACCACGTTTACCGCTTGATTGTGTTTGGCCATCGTACACAGGTATTCCACCTTTCGATCCTCACCTTCAGCGTCGATTCTCCATAGCTATAGCCGGTCAGCAAGTCTCAGAGCCGTGGTGTTGTGGTCACCTACCCTAACATTGTTGTCTCCTCCTCCGGTTGCTAATCGACCTTTCCCATGAGGTTGGAAGTCTGCAGAGTATATGGGGGCATTCTCCTGGTGCCAATTCACGATAATCGGTGCCGCCTTCATGGTGAGGTTGGTGGTGCACGCAGCTTGAAGCTCTACAATCCGCACCTGCGGGGAGGTTCGATGTTATTTCTTTCGTGGTGGTAGAGGTATACGTTATCGTGGAAACTGATTGCGGTTGAATTGGAGTGTTTGGGGGTATTTGGGAATTCTTCTGTGCAAACAAAGAAATGGCGGAGTGGGTGGTTTTGAAGGTTGCAGGATGAGGAAGAGGATGAGGTCGCCGGCGTCGTAGGTCCAGCCAATGCAGTCGGGTACAGTAATAATAAGGTCAAGGCAGGGATTGCAGGGAGAGCCAAGGGCGGAATTTGGCTGGAACACGGCTTTTTTGAATCGTCGTCAAGATGCAAGCGTCAGTCACAGCAGGATTGTGACCTGGGTTCGAAGAGACGAAGGGGGCAGAGAAGGGAGTTTGGTTGGTGTCAAGTGTATGGTATGGTAATGCAAGCACTTTAGCTTCAGACGGGACCGTGGAATGGTACGAGCACTCCGCCTTATGCTTCGCGAACGACGAATGATAACGTGCCAAAGCGCGTTTGTTACCACGATGGATGGAAAGCCAACCCATAAGCAAATCAGATTGTTCGTACAAACGTGATTTCTTTGCTCAGTATCAATTCCATTAATAGTCTGGCACAGCACAAACGAAACCCGCAACGATCAGGTTTGGTCGTTCTAAGCCTCTGCACGGCGCCTATTTGTCGTATTTTGAGGGGAGGACGCTCCATCTTACCTCACCGGCTATGAAAGAGCCGTGGCTTGACAAAGTCAGAGTAACAGGGAAACTTAGTCGTTTGCGCGTTACAAACTTTCTTTGAAGCGGCTATTGCAGCGATTAAATAGAGATTGTGAAGCAACCTTGGAATGCAAGAGACGAGAGCCAAGTGAGGAGCGAGATAGGTATGTGAAGAGCTATAGAACAAGCTGGACAAAGGACTATAGTAACAGCATGATATTTCTTTAGGTCACCTTACTGCACAACACAACCTTCAACTATGCACTCTGTAGATAAACTCTTTGACTCAACATTCTCAAATACTGTGCCTCCAACACTCCATTGAAGGTTGCACCCACAATTCTCTAAAATAGTCACCTGACCTACTATCACGTGAGCAAGCCCCTTGTCCCAAATCCCCTCCACTTCTTGTTCCATCGCTGTCGCAAAACCCATCCTCCACTACTCAACTCCTTCCTCAAACATCTCCTCGACCTTTTGGACACCTCTTTGCATACCGAGTAACTCATTCGACACCTCTCGACATAACTCAACGCATAACTCTTCCTCCAAAACAAACTTCCAACTCCATTCTGCACCTCCACTGCATATTCGACATGTCGCAACCCCAATGCTGTACGATGCCATTCCCCGGCTTTGGAAAAGTTGTAGCCGCCAGTCCATCGCCCGTAAGCAGCACGGCCACTGGTTGCTCAACGTCGAAGATGCAGAATTACTCATCCCACTGTCCACCTGCAACATGAACCCAACCTCCCTTCCCGCGGTCTTCACCGCTCAACAAAGTGCAAAGGCCGTCAGCGGTCATCAGACGGCGTGGCATGCAAGCATCAATATACTGAATGCAATGGCCTCAGGTCTGAATCTTCCATGTCGTGCAACTGACTGAATAAGAGAATCGACATATATAGCAGATCAAGCTTCCAGACGAGTCATCCATGATGAGTAAGGCTGAGATAGCTGAGCTTTTATGGTTGCCATTGAGGCTCTACAACTGGCAAGCTGAGTCGTCGTTCCACAGGAAACCTTCGATACCAAGATTAGACAGTCAGATCCACCGGAGCAACGATCATGGTGGGTCCTGCGTACTTTTATATCCTCACTTCCTTGCAGCTGCACCAGCAACTCCTGCACGCTCAACCTCGAGTCAATCTCAACCTCTCACTCCACTTACCCATCTACCGGGACTCGGTCGACTATTTAATTATCGTTGCCGTCCTCTACTTTTTGCTCCGCAGATCCCTCCATTTACACATATCTTCCGGTCCCTATCACTCGAAGCAATTGCAAAGTCTCCCTCACCTTCTACTTCTCGCTTAGCCTGTCTGCCCCTCCCCCCACTTCAGAGCTTCTGCACCGACTGCGAGTTTCTCCTACTTATTGCCAACCACTTCCTATTTCTCTCTTTCAATTTGCGGCATCACCACATTTTGGGAAGCGTCCCCGGTCTTCAAGCTTTAGATCATTCCGTACCAACCGTTGGCGGCTGTACTCATTGGGGCGTATGGGCGCATCGCCCAGGAAATCTCAAGTCCCGACACACCGGTTGAGTCACCGTATGATTTGATTGACAGCTGAGTGAGCAGAGACCAGTCTCGATATAATTCCCAGTTCCAGCAACTTATTTTCCTCAGTTTCATCTCCGACGTCAACACGGTGTAGCAAATCATTCACCAACAGAAGCGTCACCTTCACGGTTGGTTCAAACATTTTGAAGCTCTTCGGACGACTATTGTTGGCCACCGTAAGCTGTGAATGACTAGTGTGGATCTCTCCAAATCTGCTCTAATATTTCTCGTGCAGTTTTCTTCTCAACAAGTACAAGAATATCATCATTCAGATTATGCAACGCGTCGAAAATTTCTGTCAACCGATTTAAGACAATCAAGATGCTCGAATCAGACTCGAGATCCCTTGCTGTAGGTGGTGCAGGCGCTGGGTTGATTTTACTGCTCACTTTACCTTCAATTTTCGGCACCCTATCCCACTTTCGATCTTCAAAAGTCAAACCGTCTGTATACGAAGACAAAGATGGAGTTGCTACGGATGTATCGATTGCAAATTACTCTGCCAAAATCCCTAAAGCCCTGCTTGCCATATTTACTCTCTTTGGCTTATTCTCCGCCATCGCCTTGGCGATTCTGAGCACGTTGGACTCGCGCATGGTCATGTTTCTAGACAACTGGTTAAATGTTGCTCAATGGGTAAGTAGCACGTGACATAATATCATAATACCATGTATGAGCTAACACCCCATAGGTCCTTATACTTGTACAAACTGCGGTCATATTAACAGTTCGGGATACAGTTCGATCGTATGCGCTAGGCGTTTACACGGCCCTCTCAGCGACCATTCTGCTGTCAATCCTTCTTTTCCAAGACCAGCTCATTACAACCAATTCCCATGCCCGTCCTAATTCTGTCGAGCTTGGTCTTAGATCTATTCAGCTCTTCGTTGTAGTTCTGTCTGGGTTCGCCAGCGTGTGTATACCCCGCCGTCCAGATGTCTATTATGCTGAGAAGCTAGTCGACAGAATGACGACTGTGTCTGCCCTGTCTAAATATAGTAAGTTATCTCCACACAACTCTTCTCACTTGCATTGCATACTCCTCGTATTTTTGTTCGGCCGAGTCAATTTTCGACGTTTGCCCATTTCTTGCTGTCAGCCACATGAAGGGGTTGTGAATACAAGAACTAACATACGGCCCAGGCTTCTCGTGGATCGGACCACTACTCGCACTTGCACGTGACAGGAAGCGTCTGGAGCTCGTCGACCTTCCAAAAATGAACCATCTTACTCGCTCGAAAGACTTGATGAATTCTTGGTCCGAAACCAAGCACACGAAACCACTCTGGGCAGAGATCATACTCGCTCACAAATTCCCGTTAATGCTTCAGTGGTTTTTGACCTTGGTTCAAGCGTTTGGAAACGTTGCCCCTACATTCGTTACCTACAAGATCTTGCAACTGTTGGAAAAGCGTGTTCCAGGCCAGACCGTAGGTCCCGAGGCTTGGATTTGGGTGCTCACCCTCACTTTGACAACAATCGCTTCAGCATGGGCGGAATCCTGGTTGTACTGGATATCGTGGTCCGAAATCGCACTTCCTGTTCGAGCCCAATTGTCTACCTTGGTATTTCAGAAGGCTATGCGGAGAAAAGATGTCAAAGGAGCCTCCGCGAAGGCCAACAAGAAGGCGCCTGGAGATGACGGTGCTCCCACAGACACACTAGCGAACGCCGCAGTCACGGACAAACCAGAAGTTGTGGAAGATGATAGTGATCCTAAGGGGAAACAATCGACCGTCAATCTTATCGCGATTGATGCGAAACGCGTTTCTGACTTTTGTTCATTCAACAACTACTTTCCTGGATGTGTTTTTAAACTAACCGTCTCGTTTACATTTTTAATCAGCATTATCGGCTGGAAGTCTTTACTAGCAGGATTTGCAGCTATGTCTCTGAGTTTACCAATCAACATTTACTTTAGCAAGAGATACTCTGACGCTACAGAGAGGCTTATGAAGGTGCGAGATGTGAAGATGGCTGTGGTTACAGAGGCGTTGCAAGGTAGGAAGATACCGGATCAAGCAGTTTCAGCTACTAATCGGTCCATTAGGTATTCGTCAAATAAAGTTCTCTGCTTTGGAGACAAATTGGCATGATAAGATTGGGAAAGTACGTGAGACTGAGCTCACTGAGCAGTGGAATGTATTTGTGTAAGTGGCTTGCCTCACGTCCAAATCAAATGCTAACATTGTGACAGGTCTGACGCTTTTCTACTCTTGTGAGTTGACCATGACAAACGATGGCACAATATACTGATGTAATTTAGTTGCTGGATTACGAACCCGATAGCTCTCGCCGCGACCTCCTTGGCCGTATACGCATGGCTGTATGGCGAGCTTACTCCCTCGGTTGCATTTACAGCAATTGGGATATTTGGTGCACTCGAAGTCACACTAGCTGTCATTCCGGAACTTACTACCTATCTGATTGATTCGTGGGTATCCATCCATCGCATTGAAAAATATCTGGCCGCCCCAGAGATATCTGAAAACACGAGCGACGGTCCGAACATCTCCTTTGAGGACGCCTCGATCGCATGGCCTTCTGACGAAGAAAAAGTGGATGGCGATGAGCGATATGTTCTTCGAAATCTCAATTTCTCATTCCCCCCCGAGGAGTTGAGTGTGGTGAGTGGCAAAACAGGGACTGGTAAATCTCTCCTTCTGGCATCAATTCTGGGCGAAGTCGACTTGCTTTCCGGCAAGATCAACGTTCCACGGGCTCCCCATACATTGGATCGTCACGACGATTTGGCGACAAGGGCCAATTGGATAATTCCTTCCGCTGTCGCGTTCGTGGCTCAAATCCCTTGGATTGAAAATGCTAGTATCAAGGATAACATCCTCTTTGGTCTGCCGTATGACGAATATCGATATGAAAAGGTCTTGGAGGTCTGTGCCTTGAAGAAAGATTTACAAATGTTAGGTGATGGAGAAAACACCGAAATTGGAGCGAACGGTATCAATCTCAGTGGTGGTCAACGATGGCGAGTTACCTTTGCAAGAGCGTTATATTCAAGAGCGGGTATATTGGTTCTCGATGACATCTTCAGCGCTGTAGATGCTCACGTTGGGCGTTTCATCTTTGAACGCGGTCTCACTGGCGAACTTGGTGTTGGTCGAACTCGAATTCTTGTGACGCATCATGTCGCGCTCGTCAAATCGAAGACGAAATATATTGTCGAATTGGGTGATGGAACCGTCGAACACTCTGGTCTCGTCAAGGAGCTTGAGAGCGATGGAACTCTTCAGCAAATCATTAGTCACGAAGGAGCTGAGATTAATGATAGCGGTTCGGCTACGGCTATCAATTCTGAGGACTCCAGCGACGGAGAAGGCGAAACACTTCTCAAAGTAGACTCGAAAAAGAAAGACGCCAAGAAGTTCATTGAGGACGAGGCAAGAGAAGAGGGTAGGGTCAAGACTGCGGTTTATATGAATTATCTCAAGGCCAGTGGAGGATTACCTTATTGGTCTTTGGCCGTTGCTTCTTTCGCAGCTGTGCAGGTTCTTATCACAGGCAGATCATGGTGGCTTCGACTCTGGACGCGCGATAATCAGCATACGTCAATGACCCACGCATTCACGTACTCATTCCAGGTCCATTCAATGGCACCCAACTTTACCACTTCGAGCAATCCGATGTTCTATGCGAATTCATCGGAAATTCCTGATCACCCACTTAGCTACTGGCTGGGCATTTATGTTGGTATCTCAATTGTCTCGGCTTTGATTGGTACTTTCCGATACTGGTACATATTCACAGGGTCAATTCGCGCTTCTCGACGTCTTTTTGATGAGCTCTCTTTCACAGTCCTTCGAACGCCTTTGAGATGGATGGATACGGTTCCATTAGGTCGGATCCTTAATCGCTTCACATCCGACTTCTATGTCGTCGACGCTCGTCTCGCCAATGATATTGGTTTTGGCGCGAATAACGTGTTCCGTTTGATTGGAATTATGATAGCAGGAATCTTCGTCTCTCCATGGATAATCTTGTTGTCGTTCGTTCTTCTCACCCTTTGCGTCTATGTCGCTCTGCAATATCTTCCCGGAGCTCGAGAAGTCAAACGGCTGGAATCGAACGCAAAGTCGCCTATTTTTGAACAATTTGGCTCAGCTCTTACCGGCGTGAGCACGATTCGTGGATTTGACAAGTCGTCGATATATATCTCCCGCATGTTCTCAAAAATCGACGATCATAGTACCTCATACTGGTATCTGTGGGCTTTCAACCGCTGGATGGGCTGGCGCATGTCAATCGTTGGCGGTTTCTTTGCAACATTTGTTTCCATCTTCATTCTATGTATGAAGAATATTGATGCCGCTCTAGCTGGATTCGCACTCTCATTTGCTCTGGAATACTCGTCAACTGTCATCTGGACGATTCGGCACTACGCAAACCTAGAATTAGACATGAACGCAGCAGAAAGAATCATCGAATACTCCAACCTCCCCACCGAAAGTCTCGAAGGCATCGACCCCCCCGCCGCCTGGCCCTCCGAAGGCCGCCTCGAAGTCACCGACCTCGTCGTCGGCTACGCCCCCGACCTCCCACCAGTCCTCCAAGGTCTAACCTTCAACGTCGCGCGCAAAGAACGAATCGGCGTCGTCGGCCGCACCGGCGCAGGAAAATCCTCCCTCACACTCGCACTCTTCCGCTTCCTCGAAGCCCGCCAAGGCGCAATCTACATCGACGGCCTCGACATCTCCACCATCAAACTCCAAGCCCTCCGCTCCCGCCTCGCCATCATCCCGCAGGACCCCGTTCTTTTCTCCGGCACCGTCCGCTCGAACCTCGATGCGTTTAACGACCACGATGACTCTGCTCTCTACGACGCACTCGCCCGCGTGCATCTCCTAACTGGAACGAACACGCCCGAGTCGGCGACTTCGAACCCGAATAAAAACACAAATCCCTTTGCAAGTCTGAGTTCGCCTATCACGGAGGGCGGTCTCAATCTCTCACAAGGCCAACGCCAACTCCTCTGTCTCGCCCGTGCCATCGTCTCGCGACCTAAGATCATGGTCCTTGACGAAGCTACCTCGGCCGTGGATATGGCGACAGACGCCCTTATCCAAAGAAGTATTAGAGAGGAGTTTGGGGATAGTACCCTGATTGTGATCGCACATCGGCTGAGCACCATTGTGGATTTTGATAAGATTCTGGTCCTGGGCGAGGGGAGGGTGGAGGAGTTTGGGAGTCCGAGGGAGCTTTGGGGGAGGGAAAATGGAGTGTTTAGGGGGATGGTGGAACAGAGTGGGGAGAGGGGGGAGTTGGAGAGGGTCGTGCTGGGGAAAACTAGTGAGTGAGAAGAGAGTGAGTGAGTGGAAGGTGGGGAATCGTGGTTGAGGTGTGAAAATTGAGGGAACGAGCATTTTCTTTTGGTAGGCGGGCGTTAGGACGAGTTGTTCTTAGTCATGCGAATTTGTTATTCAGAGTAGATATTTAGATCGGTTGCTACTTTTTAAACTATAGCATACCTGAATTTTCTGTGCTTGTTGCTGAGGAGGTGATTGTGAGGGTGAAGACGTTGAATGCTTACCGACGGGCTGCATAGGGTGAAAAAATGCTGAGATCGAAATTCTGGAGCTCAACATCGAATGGGACTATGAGTTCAACATACCTGAGGGTCTTTATCCTAGTTGTGTGTTTTAATTTCTACTATGAATAAGAAACACCGTAGTCTACCTACCTAAACCAGCTGACTAAAATAAATTAACTTAGTCAAAAGTCGCCCAACAATCCCGGCGTCCGCAAAAAGGCATCGAATTACAAAATTAGCCTATAGTATATATTAATCTAAGAACTTTTATATTCTCCTAACATCTCTTTTCAGCTAATCCTTGGCACTACATCTACATCTACCTCGTATGAAACAACCTCTTTTATCTCCTTAAACCATTTGCATCCTCTCATATGCGCTTCCTACTTACCTCCCTTTCTATGAGACGCGACCTTTTCTTTCTTACCATGTCAACAGTAGCTTCCGTGTCTGGCATCGGTTTTCTGGTTTCCCAGCGATCGGTTCTTGTATTTCCTCTCTACCCGCGCTTGCAGCTTTTCTCGACACTGCACTGAAACCTGTGCTTGTGGGAATGGAGGCGCGGTAGGCTGGCTGGAAGAACTGTGGTTGGAGAGGTATGCAGAGTGTTGTGCTAAGAGGAGGGGTTTGGGAGCCATCGAGGTGACTAACAGACACGTTTATATGATAATTCTCTACTTCCCTGATCACGGATGGAAGTAACTCCATAAGACTGTGAAGAGGGGGGTTGTGTGCTAGTTTGAGGTGTACGGGTGAGCTCTTCTGCTGCGGCGGGGATTTGGGAGGGGTTGTTGTGATAGGGGTTTATGGTTGTGTATGGTTGATTAAGGGTTGTGGATTGAGCGTGAGGTGAGCGATATGGGTGTGGGGTGGAGGTTCGGGTTGTTGGGTTGATGATCGGAATTGTGAGCAGATGTTATTGACGGCGGGCTCCCCAGTGTGGCCCTTTAGTTACTACTGTTCTAAAAGAATGCCAATACCACTGAGAGTGGGATTATGGGTATAGGATCGAGTTCACAATAGCCTTTTGCACGCCGGCGTCTGCTCGAATTGGCGTCGAGATTTCGGACAGCAAGGAAGCTCACGGAGAATCTTGCTCAGTTGAAGGTCATGACAACGTAGAAATTCTGTCTCTGCTCGTTCTACGGAGAGTCTTGGTGATTGAGACTGTAGGGTGTTGGGTTTGTAGACACAAGACGCGAGGTCCTTGATACAGCTCTTAACTTAGTGTTCCCGACCTGACCAGCATTGTTGGATTCAAGCCGTAGCAGAAATTGCATCGATCTCACACCATTGTTTCGCATAACTTACGGTACTTAGGCTCTTGTCGAGGTCGGAGGTCTTGGACAGACATGAAGATTCTGTAGATCTTGGATGAATTGAAGTTGCGTGGAGTGTTCGGAGCACGCTGCTATGTCGCTGATGAAAGAAGGTTGGACTTTCGAATTGTACGGTTTTGGGTCTTTCGAAAAGTAGCTTTGATGGAGAGTGCAATGGGCCTGGAACATAAGGATATTCTGAGGTTCCGATCTGAGTATTAATAATCGTGGAATAGAGCCTTCGTATATAGTGGGGCGCGTCAAGTCATGTCACGGCCCTGCGCAACAGGTTTAACCTGCTCTTCAAAAGCTTGGAAGATCCCCAGGTCATCCGGGAGATTAATCAATTGGCGTGTGTAGGAAGTGGAGCGAGCCATGCTGGCAGGCTGAGATTCTTATGGCTGGAGTGTCTGAGGATGGCATAACAGTGTCTTGAGTTTTCCCAGGAGGCTGTTTTGATTCAGCAGTCACAGTTCCGTGCAATGGTCTGTGTGTCCTGGATCTGCCTTCTACTGTGATGGTAACGGTGATTTCGAATGCCCGAATACTCCGTGGAAGTGATTCAAGGGGTTGATGTTTAAGCGAGAATGGCCTTTTTCATCAACAGCCACGTTTTCACCTTTGAGAAGTCTCAAATCAAGTGCCGTATCTCGCATCCGGTATATTTACAAAAGGAACGCCATGATCTTGGGCAGCATAGTCGTTGGGTAGTGGAGTACGTACCATGTGTTCATGTACGCTTTAGCCTGTTGATGCTGCGTTGCGGCGAGGTACCTTCGATTTGGAGGACGTGGCTTGGTTTGTACGTAGTTGGGTTTGGTAGAGGTGGGCTCAAGAATTTGGAGAGGTGGCCTTGTAGGATTGAAAGTGTGGGTAGGTGCCTGGGTTACTGCATGAGGGGAGGGGAGGAAGATGTTTGTGGGGCGGGATTTTGCGGGGGAAGTAAGTCTGATAGTGGCAGAAAGGGCGAAATTCTGTAGGGTAACGAGAAATGAAGGGTAGGGAGGTACAATATGATCAAATGAAGTCTGTACTTCCATTCCTGCAATTTCCAGGAAACGACTTGTGAATCTAATCACTCGTGTTGAAACTAAAACAGTTGTTAGACAGAGTTCTAGGGGTTTAATCAGAACAGAAGGGCAACATGTTTCGAGCTCTGCGAGTTAGAAGGCTTTACAGTAAGTATGATTTGCCCGCCCATAAAGTCATGACACCGACCTATCGCGTGTATGCTAGACCTTGCACGAGAAACAAAAGTGAAGTTTGGAACAATGGAATAAGACAAATGGGTTCAAGAAGTTATAACGTGCTTTTTATACCAGCTTGATTTTTTTGTAGTAATGAATGACCACTTTAGTAGCATAACCTCAAAGGCATAACCTCAATCAGAGAAAGGAAATGGAAATCAACAGTGTATACTGCAACAAAAAGAGAGATTACTGGTTTTTGGGAACACTTTACTAGTCGCAAATCAACCTAACATTGGAGGTATCCGGTATTGAGGATTATAAAGTTATCCCAGTTATATTCATAGATGGTTGATGTGAATTTGGGATAATATTCGGCGTTCAAACCTGGTTCGGCGTTCAAACTCCGCTGGTTAATGTATTCGGTGGAGACTACGAAACTAGAAAGGCTAAATCATGGATGGGAAACACTGGAGTCGTTGCGAGTTGAAAAGGTTTTGATTAGTCAAGGACATCAAAATTTGGGTGGCGCTCCAAATGGTTTCATGGAGGTCAAAATAATTATCCACTGTCCATACATCTTTTATTCATCCGTGTTAAGCAACTGCCTGTAACGTAGGCTCAGTAATTACCAAACTTTTTGCCGTGACTTGAAGACGAATTACTCTCTTGATCTCATCCGTACCGTACGCATTTGTAGAGCCCATGCGACAAGTGTCTTTTGAAAAAATGAAGTAAATCTGAACACAGTTGCAACAGACCATGTGCTGGCTGTTTTTGAGAAGGCTTGGGAATTCATCGCTTGGCACTCTACAGGGTACCGCCACAAGTTTCTAGAAACGCGACGATGTTGCCCTTATAGTAATGTCTAAGGTTTCTATTTTTTTCTAAAAGGATAATTTTACCGTATTTGGGTGACAGCCTTATGTGCATGCGTAGTGATAGAATAGCTTCGAAGCTTTGAATCAGTAATAAGGTAACTGTAGAAAAGTGTTAGAGCGGTCGGATGTATACATGTTGTGTCTTTTTAACACTTGAATACACATTTCGCATACAGTCTCTGAAAAATGGTACGTACGTCGCACTCTTCTATGGTGTTACAAATCACATTTCATCAGACTTCGTCTTGGTAATTACAAGACTGTGTAACGCCACCAAATCGATTAAATACTTATACTCAAAAGACGATCAAATACCTGTCTTTGACTGCTGCGCAAGACAACAGTCGATCTTCGAAACATCTCATTTTATTCAGTTACTCGTCGCGTCTATTCACAATACACTTATGCTCCAAAGTTAGGTACAGAAACTTCAAATAATGTTTACAGCATATTCCAGTGAGTAAGCTGTACTTACCACTACTAGCGTAGCATGATTTTAGTGTTATAAGCTTAATTGTAGTGTGGCAGCC
The DNA here is from genome assembly GCF_000409485.1 of Glarea lozoyensis ATCC 20868. Taxonomy (NCBI): domain Eukaryota; kingdom Fungi; phylum Ascomycota; class Leotiomycetes; order Helotiales; family Helotiaceae; genus Glarea; species Glarea lozoyensis. The sequence continues at coordinate 246,468 of NW_007361000.1, forward strand.
ACGAGTCTGACAGATGCGTGCATGAGGTGTCACAGCACTTCTCAAGTGGCTGAATGTACTTAGACTTCATCCACTCACGAACAACATTCTTCTTCTCCCAGAATATGATGTGACAAAAACACGTTCGGTAGTTGATCTCTTGGGATAATCACTTCGTATCCCAGTCCGCTGCTTTAGCGATAAAACATTTTTTCTCCCTCGACGCACGTCTTCCCATGACTTTTCGTCCAATAACTGCAAAATGTTGTGCAAATGATAGTTCAACAAGTCGGGAGATCTTCTCAATTCCTTCCTCGAGGAGTAAAACTCAGGGATCTTGATTCCAAATCTGGCTAAGTTGGGTATTCTGCCAGCAGAAGTATCATTTGAGGGCCACACTCGTCACAACAGGCTATTTTCCCAGTCCTCAAAATGCACAATCAATGTACCCCACCAGAAGGTAATTCCCGCATATTACCAGGTCACGATACGAAATATGTACGTGAAATCAGAAATCGTAGATCTATAAGAAAGTGGGTTGGTGTCGTGATCGAACTGCAACCAAGCAACAAATTATCAAAATGAAGTTTCAAGATATAACTTCGGTGCTAGCCTTCGCTGGTAGTGCTCTGGCACATGGTGGAATTTTGAGCTACACAATTGATGGAAAAGACTACATCTCGTAATTACTCCTCAATCACAAGATGTTCTTAAGCTAACACCACTAGAAACCCCTACCATCTCAGCGACATGACCACCAACGGCGCTGGCGATGCAGACATTCCAGATCTTACCACCCCAAGTATCCAGCGTCCTTACTACTGGTACCCAGTCGAAGACGTCGAGTCCTCAAACATGACCTGCAACTACAACGCCATCTCCAACGCCCCCGACTTCCACGCCACCGTCCCAGCGGGCGGTAACATCACCGCACACTGGACCAGTCCCGAGGGCGGAATATTCCCCTACGTCGGCCTCAGCTGGCGCCACAGCCATGGTCCTATGCTCGCATACCTCGCACGCTGTCCTGGGGACTCTTGCGCAAACTACAAGCCCGAAGGCGCGATCTGGTTCAAGATCGCGGAAGCCGGGATGCGTCCAGGAGAGAAGGACATGACTCTAAACAGTGCTTGGTGGCAATCAGAGATCAACGGGTATGCGGGATACGATGGGGAAGGCTATCACTACCCTGCGTATCCAGAGGGATGGTCTTTTAATTTGCCGAAGAGATTGAAGAAGGGAGCGTATCTTATTAGACATGAGATCATTATGACGGCGGCGAATCCGGCGCAGTTTTATCCGAATTGTGCACAGCTTATGGTTACGGGTGAGGGGGATAAGTTGCCAGCGGCTGAGGTGTTGGTTGCGTTTCCGGGGGCTTATAAGGCGTCTGGTAAGTGAAAGTCGTGTGTCTTAAAGTTCAAGTTTGCTAATGAAGTGATAGATCCTGGAATCGTGATTGCTGACTGGGCGATGGGATGGCAACCTGCTGAACCGAGATACAACACTAGTGTATGTATTCATCCATGATGAGATTGGTCAAAACAACAGCTAACATGAAAAACAGGACTACAAAATGCCAGGCCCAAAGCTTTGGACTGGAGGAAACTAGTGACAGCTACATGCCAAGTCCGGAAGTAAGTGAACAAATTTGGGGTGTAGAGTCAGGAAGAGTATGAAGGACTGAATGTACATTCATTTTGTAATTTGACGAATATATCTGAATCATGGAAGTAGCTTCTGAGATGAAATTTACGTCGTGGTTTTGACTTCGGGCTGTTTTTGATTCGGCCCGGGTACGGTGTAATTTGGTGGCAAAACATGGTGGTTCGAATATAAGCAAGGTCAGTTTTTTCTATGTGTGTTTGGTCAGCAGTGATAGAAACATAGTAGAAAAATTTTGTGGGGTATGAGTATCTAGGTAGGGTGAGAGTTCCTTTGGTTAGATCCTCAAGGAAGTTGCCATTGTTTCGCATTCGAATATCAATTATGGATGGCGAATTGAGACATTGCCAGGTTTGACAACGCTTGAATGGCTTGTATTTCGGATAGAAGTAAGATTATTTTCCTAGGATAAATGAGCTTACCTTTATCGTAGTTGAGGAGCTCGCACGAGCTATTTACTTACAGCGGGTGGACGCAAGTCTACGCACAGCCCATGATTTACACCAAAACTCACATATTTGACCTATAACTTATTGTATATATAACCTCTTTCGTTATACCTAAAACTTATAATGAGAGTTATTTATTACTAATTCATTAATTCTGTCTCTTTAGAACTGTAAATATCCTATGCTTTTCTCTAGTAAAATCTATTCAAAAGGTAGCTACAGAAAAATATCGGATTTACTATAGTAAAATAAGCGAAATAACATAGGTCAGTACCTAGGTATATATCTTTGTACATCGGTCGCTTTTATTAGTAAAATAAGCTTAAATTTAAATATATATAAGTTTAAGTAGTTCTCATTCTATATATTTAAGGAATAGTAATTTGTACCATTTTCGTAGTTGTAATATCTATCTCAAAAGGGGGTGTTTTGTGCTTATTTGGTGGGATTTGAGGGGTGTGCGTAGACTTGCGTCCACCCACTGTAAAACATTTGCGCACTTTTGACATAGTGATAATACTTGGTTTTCAACAACGTATTCTCTGATTCTAATCATGTGTATTAGATGGTGATTTACATTGAGGACATTGATTACAAGCAAGCGATCATATTTATTAGAACAGCCCCCTTTCACCTAATTACTTTCCTTCACAGACTCTCCCCAACATGAGTCCACGGACGGTGAAACTACCGATTCCATTCAAAGCCACATCATTAAAAAGCCCGGCAGGACCATTAAAGCAGTCATGACCCACAAGCCACTATTACTAGCCCCAAAGCTAGCACCACCGGTGAACTGCACCGGCGTAGAGGTGGGCACAGCCGAAGTTGCATTCCTTGCAGGTGTAGTGGTGCCAGTGCTAATAGGCGTTATTACTGGAGCGACACCACTCACAGCTGTTGCGGTTTGCGTGGGTGTAGGGAACGCTAGAGTTGCGCTCAAGGAGCTCAAAAGCAGAGTTGCTTGTGCGGAGTCGGTTGCTTGTACGCTGACTGTCGTGATGGTAGTTACTTGGGAGGATGTGAGGGCGGTGGAGAATTGGATGTATGTGTAGTCTGTGATTGTCAAGTCAGTTATCGCCGATTCAATTGATGAACTGATCTATCATTAAAGACAGAGTAGATAATGTACGTTACGTACAGTAGTAGTAATAATACCAAGTGATCTCATATGTGAAGTAAACATAGTTGGCAGCAAATGTCTGAGTCGACGCCGGTGGAGTTGTAATAGTTGTTGGGATGGTTGTCGGCGCTGGCGCTGCAGACCCGGTTCGTGCTGTGGTGATTGCTTGGGTTCCGTCAGGGCAAGTTTCTGGAGCTTCTACGTAGGTTATGCCATCGTCGCAGCAGATACCTCCTGGGGGAACGCAAGAGAAAAGTCCTAAGAGACTTGTTAATACATTCAATCTTTGATAATGGAATCTTGCTCAGCTTACCGGGGCAGTCAGGCACCCAGCCTGGGGTTCGACAGATTGTTTGTCGCCCTTCTAGCAGAGGTTCCCTTTTCGATAGTACTTCTCCTGCATTAACAGCCGATAGAAAGATGCCAAGAATGGCCAGGCTTTGAAGAGAAAGCATTTTGTTGCAGTTGAAGTTTTCTGGCTAAACGAATGTATAGTTGGACCAACGAGTGACTTGAAAACAGCAGTAACCTTCAATTCTACAACAAAGCAAACAGAACCAAGAGAAACGGTCCTCATTTAATAGCTGAACTTTCACGTATCCTTCCCACTAACACCCCCTGAAGTATGCATCTAATGCGGCTGAAAGTTGCAGCGACGAAAATAAGCAACCTATAAATTCCAGCAATAATAACATTAGCTTATGGTTGCACAAATCTTATTATCCTGCAGGTCCAGGGAAAACGTTTTCCTAGTTCCAAGTATTGAAGAGCGTTTCCCCTCGATCTCCACGTTTTGGCTTTCTTGTTCCTGCATGGCGCACGGGAAGGATGGAAAATGGGTGAAATATGGTCCGCGCTGACACTCGGATCTAAACCAATCGTTTGCGCCCTCCAGCGGTTTTCTCAGAGCCGCAAGCCCTGGCAATTTTGTTTGAAACGCCGCTACGTGTGGAGGAGATGGGAATTTTGTGTGTATGCAAGTTGACTGTTGTGATGCTCAGCCGCCGAATTGCTTTCCCAAACTGGAATAGTGATAATGTGCCATTGCAAAGATCTTGGCCAATTGTGAATACTTGAAATTTTTTAAGAAAAAGGACGAAGGTGAAATGCGATGCACCACCATTACATTGCAAGACTGACGGGAGAACCGTTCATTATGACATTGTTAGAGAAGCGATTTCCAACTCTCCCTCTCCAAGAGCCATATTAAATCTGTTTTGTCGAGACAATGTTGTATTTTTAACTGGATTAAGTATTGTGGCGGTTTGGGCGGAGCATGGCCGTTGTGTCCAATAAGGCGTCCGTTAGACTGGCAATCCGTCAGTGCTGGGTGGTCAATAGCAACGATTGAAAGATTCGTGGAAAAAAGCGTGCAATGGAATCGTATCTTTTCGTTGAGCTTTTTCAAAATGGATCGGAAAAACTGATGCAATGTAAACTAAATAATGGGCACTAGATTTCTACTAAATTACCAGATTTATAGAACGACTATTAGGGCTTGTAGCGGTCAAATTTTTCAATTTCTAGTTCGATGATGTGTAAAATAAAACATTGTTCGGCAAAATTCAACGGGCGTACGACTGAAACATTTCAATGGCTTCCAAGTTCAACTACGAGCGGGAGCGAATTTGGGGACCACCGATCATATTATTGAGTACATTGTTTTGAAGTTCAGGTTCTTGCATCCAGCAAAGCTCTTATACATCATCCAAGCCAAAAAGTTGGATTCACCGAGTACACTCGCTACCATATCATGAAACAATCGCTATTCGACCACACCAACAAAATCTCTCCGCCCGTATCAAAAGCCTCGGATGCGCGTCAACCTTTATACTTCCACCACTCGTGATGACAAACGCCAATCCAAACCTCAGCCACGCTGCAAGACAGCGCCAACGCCCCCCTAAGCGATCTCGCTAAGCCATAGCCCCACTCCCACTGGAAGTCGTTTCAGCGCAATTAAATTACACCTTGGAAATCCAGTGATGGATTGTTGTTGGTTTGACGAGTTGCCGTGTAGCGTTAATCCCTATTATACGATATCTTGGATTGGGTTTGCTGGTTCTAATATTTTAAAGTTAATGGATTTGATGCACTTTGCCAGTTCAAGATCCAGTGATGCTTTGACACATTATGGCATGCGGTTAACTCCCACACAATAGTAGTTAGACGAAGCCTCTGATTGTGTTTGCTGTTATTAATATTTCAGCATTGCTGGATCCGGTCCGAGTGACGACTTTAAGATCCAGTGATGGCGTTTTGTACGTTTGACGATTTATCTGATCAAAGAGACTCCTACATGATGGCAATTAGACGATGTATTTGCGGGGGACCGCCAATATTGACATGTAGGACTTGATGGATGTAAACTGTGAGGCGGACCATGGCTTCCTAATTGCTTGGTGTTCTTCCTAGGTGATCTTATGATGAAGTCGTGATGGCTCCTACTTCTTCGTGGGTAGTATATAGATCAACTGTCGGAATACGAGAGATTCTTTATCCACTTTAACACAACGATCACTTTTTACTCACTTTTCCTACCTTTATTCCATACTTTACCTTCATACTACTAGCTCTGGAAGCTGTCACACGCTTTCTCACAGGTTGAGAAGTCATCCACCTGCTTCTTAGATTTCATTTTCAAAACTCTATCATCATCTAGACCAAGATGCACTCTCACTATCTCCTCCTTCTCCTCACTCCTATCATCTCAGCAATCGCCATCCCTCAAGCCCCGTCGCCAAACCCAATTCCCTCCTCCAACACCGACACCAATGGACAAGCTAAGCCCACCCCATCCATCACCTCTCCATCTCCCTCAACTACCCCTACTGGCTCTCCCGATGGCAAATCTTATTCTGCCAATAACCCTGTTCCCATAGCAGCGCCCGAGGACAGGCCGAAGCATCAGCCAGGGAAAGACTATTGGGGAAATGATGAGGAGAGGCGTCGACCAGGTGCGATCATGCATGAAGATCCAGGGCGCAATAGGGGATGGCCAGGTATTTTCCCATGGTGGAAAAAGCCTACCAATATACGCGAAAAGATAAGAAAGCTCGCTCCGGAGTTACAGCGATTCTTAAACATGGTGTTGGATAAAAAGATGATTCGGGAGCAGCTTTTGCTGAATACGATCAACGCGTATGAAAAGATGCCAAAGCCGCCGACGAGTGCTGGTGGATCGACGACGGTGACTGGAACGGGTGGGACTTCGACGTCGACAGGAACAGGAGGTGTGACACCTAATGCTGTGCCAAGTGCAAGTCCACTACCGCCGATAAAGCCAGCTGTGAAAGAAGCGCCTGCACCTGCATCGGGAGACAAATCGGATTATGGCAATGCGGAGAAAAAGAACATGGCCAGACAGGAAATCGGGAACGATAAGAGAGACCTAAATCATCCCGACGCTTATACCCACGCCAATCATGCCCGCGACGCCAAAATCGAGGAGAATGGGAACGAGAAGAGAGATTTGAACCATCCTGACGCATATACTCACGAAAATCACGCCCGTGACACTAAAGTCGAGAAGAGCGAGCACGAGAAAAGAGACTTGAACCACCCTGACGCTTACACCCACGCAAACCACGCCCGCGACACCAAAATCGAGAAGAGCGAGACTGCGAAAAGAGACCTGAACCATCCAGACGCATACACCCACGCTAACCACGCCCGCGACGCTATGGTCGGCTCTGCCATTAGGCTCCCACCACCTGCAACTCCAGAGGGAAATTCTATGATTGAATCCAAGCTAGAGAAGAGAGATGTGAACTATCTCGACGCCGATTTCCACGCTAACCAGCGCCGTAACGCCGAGAAAGATAGTGGGGCTCCTATCGGGGGTGGAAAAGCACAAAAAGGACCGCAGGTGAAGGGAGGGAAGAGAGATGTGAACTATCTCGACGCTAATGTACATGCTGATCAGGCCCGCGACGTCAACGCTGAAATGGCAGAACGTTCAGAGCTCGGGCGACGGGAAGAAATTTCCTGTTATGCTGGCGGTAGATGCAGCGGGTTTCAGGGGAAGGCACAGATGAAATACAACATCGATAATACTCTTGGTACGAAGGAGTTAAAGCTGGACCTGGAAGACGACTCTCTGGAGGTGAAATTTGGGAAAGAGAAGAGAGATGAGATGACGGAGATGGAGGAGGATGATAGGGCTTGGGGTATGCAGCATTATTAGATTGTGAGGTAGGAAGGTTGCTAAGGAGGATGGTTTTGTATTTGTACGTTGCGTTGAATTCTTTTGTTTTGGAGTTTTGGATTTGTTAGTTGGGTATGGATAGATTGGGAGGCGGGGAATATACAGTTGATGGATTTATTTAACTTACTTGACTCTTTTCGACAATAAATCCATGATGTTGAGATGCTACCGGTCGATCCAAGGAAGAATGATGGACTCGGAAATATAGCGAGCGGTAGAACCGGCATGGTTTTTGAATCTCAGCAACATAGAGACTGTGGAGAACGTACTAGTTGGTGTCAGCAATATCAGAACGATTAGTTTTACAAATAAGTCTATAAATATTGCTTCTTCTTTCATTGCATATATCTGTAGCATAGACCACAGATCACTGAAAACTGAGTATAACCGCCTCCGAATCCAACACAGCGACTTTCACTGTCCCATCTTTGACTTTAACAATCTCACCGGTAGTGACATTATGCAGCCTTACCGGCTTTCCATTGTCAAGCTCCCAATTATAGCTCAACCCATCCCACGAGATGCCAGAGATAGCGTCACTTCCATTCGCATATAGTCTTTGAACACCAATTTTGTCCCTACAATCAGCCGGAACATTGAGCGTATACTCTCGTGAAGGTCTTTTGACCGGGTTCAACACCGAACTTGTGCCGTTGACAGTGTAATTATACTGTCTGAGATTGATGATTGCGACCCTGGAAAGTTTGTCGTTGGAGTACGCGGCATAAGCAGCTTCTGTATCCGTATCAAGTTTGATGTTCGCAATTCTAGTCTTCTCCTTCTTCAGATTACCCATCATCGCAGCGACTGCCACGTGACCATAATATGGTGGCTTAGTCCCAAGAGTGGTAATGTTTGTTTGGACAGGCTGCCAGCTTTGGTAACGGTAGTTCGTTCCCATGTGCATATGGACACGACGGATACCGACAGAAGCGCAGTAGAGATTGAAGTCGATGCCCCAGAGAGCAGCACCAAACGCGTTGGACAGACCCGGCTTGCCTTGGTTGTACAGACTGTTCGTTTCTCCAAGTATGAACGGCAGGCCGAGGTACGACAGATTCTTCTGGAGCTGTGCCTGAGCGTCCACAGACTTGGCGGTGACGGTATGGTTCATAAGAGTACCTTGAAGTGTTACACCTGGCTGTGTAGCACCTCCGATGTAGCTTTTCGTTGTTAACGCGCTGTAGAAAGAAGTGATAATGAAACTTACTTGTGCGATGAAATGATTTTAATATCCTTATCTGCATCGAGTCCGGATTGAAAGGCCTTGACAGGCTTTAGATGGTTATTCAAACCGGCGAAAGACGGGGCAAGGTACCCATATGTCGAATTCGATGTAAGACCCGGGCAGTACTTTTCCAATTGACGTTTAATGGCACGCGTCCCGTTCAGCCATTGACTGACATAAGTGGCCTCATTCCAGGATGGTGGTCGCACAGGTCCTTGAGCCGATGTAGAAAATAGATCTGGTTCATTTCCATATTCCCACCAAAGAAGCTTTTCTTTCCCGAGTGCTTTGCAAGCCAACGGAACAGTTTCAAGCAATGTCTCCCAGCCTGCCGAATTATTACCACCCAGGCCCATGTTGAATCCATGTACGAACTTGGTGTCTGGCCAGGTATTGTAGGACTCGAAATAAGATGGACCAATTGAGATTGTTGTGGGATAATCAGGAGATCTTGATGGAACAACAATCCCAGTCAGGGCAGTTTTGAGACTAGCATTATATAGATAATAGTCCTGGGTGTTTCCACCAACGCGAATATATGGCTTGGTTCCCGTAAGATTGCCCAGGTTATTTAAAAGATTGTTAGAGAAAACATTTGGTGATGAGTTATTTCCTGTGTCTCTTTAGCTACGCGTGTAGTCACCATACTAGAACAAATTACCAGCAAATTCCGGAAAGGAAGAGAACTCAATCGAATAACTGACAAAAGCTTCTGGAATAGGGTCACACGCTGCTGCTGGAGGTGATTGCGCAACCGAAATTGAAGAGGCAATGCTGCTTCCCACGAACGCCGAGATGAGACTGGCGACTGCCATTGATGAATACCGTGAAACCATCATGAGGAGTTGTCACCAAGAAAAGTGATTCGCGGTTTCAAAAGAAGAGATAGAGAAAATAGGTGTTCATTGAGATGACATATAGTGAGCCTCTCTCTGCAGATCTCTGCATGCATTCTTCCATTTCACCCGGCATGATGTACTCACCAGTAATCTTGTGCACTCGATTCGTGGGCTTATTGACACAGTAAAGTGAACAACCGGCACTAAGTACAGGATACTATGGTGCTACAAGCATATCTCGGTGCTTATACGGAGCGTATACGAGGCGGGGAAGTGAGCGTAGTGCGGGGTGCAGGCTATCAGATCACTATCCTCAAGCTCCCCCCTTCGGGGAAGGCGGGGATATTGGCCACGCCGAATGGACGACATAGGCTGTAAGTTCTGTGTCGCAAAGAGCAACTGAGCAACATTGATACTTGAAACAGGTAATTCGAATTAGGAAATAATGAAGCTCGAGATGTGTTGTAGAAGTCGTATGTTTTGCAGAGGAGAAGAAACAACGAGCAGACTTGGCATCGTGAGGACATCTGCGGGGTGTGGGGAAAGGGGTATAGAAGCTAACTCGATGTGGCCTGGAACGTAAAGCTTCTCTTAGTTAAGCTTATCATGTGATTTAAGTGAGACCAAGAAATGTAATGCTTGCCGATTACTTAGTTGTAGTATTTGCCTTCTTATCAATAAATATCGTAAATTGTGATCCAAGCAGTAGAGAAGGGGATAAGGAGTCGGCTAGATACTATGTCACACGTGACTGACCTCCTTTCCATAGCTTCGGGTCAATTCACAATTGACCGCTGTTTATTACGATCTCGTTCGCTCATTTCCACACTGGACATCAAAACCTTATGATAAAGGGAAGATACCGAAATTAAGGATTTCACCTTGCTCATTTCACCTTGACAAATTTAAGCAGCAACTTATCCCCAACCGGACCAGCAATAACCGAATCCATCTGTTCCATCCCACTACCATCTACGATTTCAGTTTCAAACTCACTATAAATCACTTTCACTACAGCTTTTAAACCTAGTCAAACTGTCAATAAATGATCAAGTACATCGGGAAGCTCTATTCACTCAAAAGTGCAAGGTTAGAACCAATACACATCCTCGTCCCGCTTCCAAAAGCCCAAAACCACTTCATCATACCCGCTCGCTGCTCGGTGCTAGCTTCCAACCATCTTTCTGGCTTCCACTCTTCCGGATCAGGGAACACAGAATCGTTTCGGTGGAGCGTGTAGCTTGATGCGCTGATTGTTGTGCGAGCTGGGATGGTGTAACCGCCGTTAATTTGGCAAGAGCTCGTTGGGTGGTGGCGGGGCCAAGGTCCTGGGTTGGGCGAGTAGAGACGAAGGGTCTCTGTTATTATGGCATCAAGAATTGGAAGGCTGTCGAGGTCTCGTGGGGATGGAAACTTCTCGTTCTGTGGCGTGGATAGATTGTTGAGTTCAGAACGGAGTTTTGTTTGCCAGAGGGGGTTGAGTGAGAGTGAGTATGTGACGTATGTTAGGACAATGGCTGTTGCGATTTGGTTTGCTATGACATGATCTAGCATCTCATCTTTGAGGAAAGTCGCCGTCGCTTCTGGATTCTCTGTTTTTCTCAGATGAGTGTGGAGTTCTGAACATACACTTGCCTTATGTGTCGCGCCTCCGTCCTGGCATATATCATTTTTGGCGTCAGCTGTTTTAAGACTCTTCTGACACATCTCATTACTCCATTGCCTTAGATTCTGTTGAGCATCATCTGCTTCTTTTGGGTCAACCCGAATGCCGAGTTTCGACAACAACGATAGAGTCTCGTAAAACTCGCCTCGTCAAAAGAAAGCACCACCGCTTCTTTCAAAATTCCTGTAGAAGGTATTGGCCTCGCTTTTGTTGTGAAGCCAATCTGTTCGAGCTTTGATGCCAAAAAGCCAACCAGTTGTAAAGTCCGTAACACAAGGTTGGAATGCTTGCATCACATCGACTGTCAACGCATCAACTGCCCACTTCGCAAGCTCGTTTCGAAAAGACTTTTGGAAGACGTCGATGACAAGAGATTTAATAACTGGCGAGTTTTGGATATATGTTTTCATATATATCGACGCCATCATGCGCTTTCTTGAGCCATGTTCTTTAGTTCGAAGCATGCACACCATGAAAGGTGCCCTTGATATTCATCAGCCTTCTAAGTTATTTTATTCATACTAGATGCCCACTTACTCTCTACCACGAAAAGCGTTCAGGAACCACTCGGTCCTCTCAAAACTACTGTTGTTGTAAACAGTTTGCACACCTTCAATCGAGTTGATGGATAACTCGTGAGGTCCAAGCCGTATGATTGGTCCTAGCCTCTTGTGGGCAGCGTGTCTAGCGTGATTTTCACATCCTCTATATTTCTGTACAAGAAGCCAGGCGCGCGAGAGCGGAGTGGTAAAATGTGCGTTGGGAACGTTTGATAAAGGGTGGAAGTAGGCTACGCAAAGTTTCTGCAGAGAATACGCAAGGAATGCGAGAATGGGAATATGGAAAATTGAGAACTCCATCCTAGAATGCAAGGGGTGGAGTTTTGGTTTCGATAATGAAAGAAGTGGTTCGGATAAGGGAAAAAAAATGGTTGTTGGATCACCAACTTCCATTTGGCTGAAGTCATCCGAATGTGGTGCAGGGTGAGGTGAGGAACCTCAACAAGGACGGCATTGCCTATTGTTATATTAGGAGACATACCTAGCGATATGTAGCCAGTAGCCCCCAATTAATTGTTATTGCGACAGTAAAATGTGTAAACCCCTTTTGAACCTTATGTTCTATTATATTTACCTCAATACCAAGAAGAAGTATCCCGAAGAATGCGATCCTGCCAACAACACCCAGGTTGGTGCTAAGCGGGGTAGAGGAAAGCATTTGTTGGAAATCCTAGTCGGAAGATATAGGAATAGGTATGGAAATATGAGAAAGCCAAATACAAAATGAAGATACTCAATCATATTACGAACTAAGTTGAGATATTCTTGCCCTCCGCCGAGTTGTTTTCTCAGTCCGGAGTATCACGTGACCATGACGTTCGAGCTTCCAGGTTCCTCGCTTCCCTCGCTTCAAAGCTTCATCGCCCCGAGGCTCCAAACAGCCCATCACCCCACTCCTCTCACTCTCCCTACGCCCACCCAGTATGCCAGTCCAATGACGATACACCAATTCGCTTCGCTCGTTTCGCTCGCCTCTTTGCTTTTGGAGTAGTAAACAAATCAGCCAATTGATTACTACGACATTCCATGGTTTCCCCTCCGGTGTTACTAGCACGGTGACGCTACAGAGCACACCAAGAACCATTTCCCCGCGGTCGAAGCATCTCTATTTATAATGGCCATTCTATTAAGAACAGCAGCTCCAGTCTCGCGAGCAGCTCTTCGAAGACGATTCCAAACATTTACCATTCCTCAAATACAATCTCGACCTGCCTCCACAATGCCTCACAGTGTGCCAAAGCTCAACGATCCGTCTTTGTTTAAGACAGACGTTGCATACGTAAATGGAGAATGGGTGAAGGCAAAGTCAGGAAAGACTTTTGAGGTCTTTGGTATGTTGCTGAGAAACGAGCCGCGCCATTAGCAGATACTAACAGCTGTTAGATCCATCATCCGGAAAACTTATTGGAACGGCTCCCGAAATGGATGCTGAAGATACCAAGAAAGCTATAGACGCGGCCGCTGCCGCATTCCCCTCCTTCCGAACGACTACCGGCCGCGAACGATCAAAGATGTTAAGAAAGTGGTACGACCTGATGGTATGGACATAGAAATCCGAGGATGTCATTACACGGAGCTGACCAGTTTCCCAGGTGGAAAACTCAGAGGATATTGCTAGACTCATAACATGGGAGAATGGAAAGCCATTGGCAGATGCAAAGGGAGAGGCAACATATGCTGCGAATTTCTTCGAGTGGTTCAGCGAAGAAGCCCCAAGAATATATGGCGATACGATTCCGGCTTCAATCCCTGGCAACAGGATTGTCACCATCAAAGAGCCAGTTGGAGTTTGTGGGCTGATTACACCGTATGATCTAAGTCAAGCTACTAGCCAACGAAGCTAACTCGCATAGATGGAACTTCCCGGCTGCTATGATTACTCGCAAAATTGGACCTGCCCTTGCAGCTGGCTGTACAGTGGTAGCCAAATCTCCAGGAGAGACTCCTTTCACATCGCTCGCCCTTGCTGAGCTTGCTCATCGTGCCGGAATCCCAAAGGGTGTTGTTAATATAGTTAGCGCGTTAAAAAATACCCTGGATGTTGGCGAGGTTCTCACCACCTCACCTATTGTCAAAAAAGTGTCGTTCACAGGATCCACTGGTGTCGGAAAGCTTCTGATGAAACAGTCATCGTCTACATTAAAGAAGCTGTCTTTCGAGCTAGGTGGAAATGCCCCATTTATCGTATTCGATGACGCAGATCTGGATACTGCTGTTGCTGGTGCAATTACGAGTAAATTCCGATCCTCTGGACAGACGTGCGTCTGTGCCAATCGACTACTGATTCAATCCGGAATTTACGATTCTTTTGCCGAGAAATTTGCTGCCAAAGTGGCAGAGTTTAAGGTGGGAGGAGGCTACGAAGAAGGTATCACTCACGGCCCCCTCATCCATGATCGAGCGATAAGCAAAGTCGACGCACACGTCCGGGATGCCGAGAAGAAGGGTGGAAAGGTAATCCAGGGTGGTCAGAAGATGCCAGAACTCGGAGAGAACTTCTTCCAGCCTACCGTTATCACTGGTATGACCACGGACATGGCGCTTTCAAGTGAAGAAACGTTCGGCCCAGTCGCTGGACTCTTCAAGTTCGACACCGAAGATGAAGTTGTAAAGATTGCGAATAATACCGAGGTTGGTCTTGCTGGCTACTTCTTCTCCCGAGATATCCAACGCATTTACCGTGTTGCGGAAGCTTTGGAAGTAGGGATGGTGGGTGTGAATACTGGGTTGATCAGTGATGCCGGCGCTCCATTTGGGGGTGTGAAAGAGAGTGGGTTTGGGAGAGAGGGTAGTAAATATGGTGTTGGTGAGTACCAGACCATTAAGATGATTACGTATGGTGGGATGGGACAGCCATTACAGAAATAGGACTTTAAGCACTACTAAGCTGTAGATTTTTTAAGAGTTCACGATTGGCTTCTAAATAATTGGCCAGATTTTGAGGGAGTGTACTTATGACAGAACTTTGGGATAGCTAAAATGGCATATACAATTAATAATTACGTGGTAGTTATACTTCAGCTTTTCGGTAGCTAATTCTAGTAGTAAAGTACTATGAGATTACTATTCCGCGCCGATGCCTTAGAACTTGTAGTATTAAAAACAGCTACAAATTAAGCCAATAACGAAATATTAAGATAATTGTGTATAATAGTCACGCGTAACTGGAGGGCTCCACCTACCCGACTATTAATAGATTAAACTTTAATATTATAATACAGAATAAACAGAACGGCGGGTGACTTAGGCAGAAAGCTCACGTGAACAACACGTGATGTGCCCGTCCCGTCCCCATTAGGGACTTTCGCCATTATTCTCACAAAAACTTTTACTTCCTTACTACTTAGCATAGACGAACAATCAACTCCCGACGAAACATTTAAGGGGAAACACCTTTCCTAGGGCCCGCCTTGTCAAGTAAGTGTCGTCTGGATTTTATACGCCGTTTCTAAACGCGCTCCAACAAAATACAGTACGGTGTCAGCACCGCCACGCCAACAATTGACACGGGATACCTAGGTAGAGCTTCCTTGACAGGCTTAGGATTCTATAACTGAAATGAGCTACTGCGGGATGGCTCGTCAGGCTGTCCATATGCATCGGCTAACAATGGAGTGGATAGCGGGGTAATACATAGGTGTACATGTGTTTCCTAAGCTCTGATTCGACAAACGAACTGCGAAGTTATGGGGAGCATCCATCAACAAGACCCGGTCGTTGGCTATTATGATAGGTAAGTCTAGGGCTGAGCCGACGCAAGTCCCTGCAAAGGTAACTTATATTTATGGCCACAAGCAACGAGCATACGCTTCGCCGCTGGAGGTGCGCATATATCTGCAATCGTAGATGAGTTTATTATGATCAAATACAGCGATTGACCAGTCGAGCAACTGCAACTGAAAGCAAAGATTGCGAGAGCGGAAACGCCTTTGCACCCATCAAATCAAACATTGCTTTGATTTGTGGCCATCGAGCTGAAGGCAAGCTAGGCAGCCCTGCATGTTACCCATCTTCTGGGAAGTGGCTTTCCAGGATAGAGCGTGGTAGATATCAAGGTTGTTTTACATGGAAATTGAGTAGGTGCTAGATGGACCGATTAAGCGCAAGTAAGTCCGTCATGGGCTGCCAGTGTGTTGGCTCCGAGGCTAATCTTGATAACTTTATTTTTACAGTCCAAACGCCCCAGAAATGGTCGCGGGACAGGCGAAAACAGAGTACCTTTGGTCGAGCCTTCTCGAGGTCCATCCCGAGCAACGGGGTTGCCGTCGACAAAAAAGGCCCACTGGGATTGAGTACATTGCATGACCCAAATGATGCTATTGCGGACTTGATATTTGTCCATGGGCTTGGGGGAGGCTCTGAAAGTACCTGGACCGAATCACACAATGGGACGTTAGATCCCACCCTCTACTGGCCGAAAAGATGGCTCCCGTACGAAGATGGCTTCAGTGACGTCCGGATACATTCTTTTGGCTATGATTCGAATTGGAAAAAGGAAAGCACCTTGAATATCCATGACTTTGCTAAGTCACTTCTCGTCGCCATTATGGACAGCCCGGCCATTATCAAAAAGAATCAAAATGTGCGTGGAACCCTCTGGCAAAATTAATATCTCTTGATGTCTGACCCTTTTAGATTCCTCTACTGTTTGCGGCGCACAGTATGGGTGGGCTAGTCATCAAGAAAGCATACATATTATCGCGATCCTCACACGAATACACCTCCATTGCCACTCGCACTAAGGCGATGCTATTTCTTGCGACGCCTCACCGCGGATCGGATTTAGGGACGACTTTTACAAAGATTCTCAGCTTATCATCTGGATCTCGGCCATTTGTGACGGACCTTCAGCGTAATTCTCAAATCACACAATCCATGAATGACGAATTTTCATCATTGTGCGAAGATCTTCAACTGTATTCATTCTATGAGACCATGCCGACAACTGTGGGACCGAGGAAGATAATGGTTGTGGAGCGAGACATGGCGACCCTAGGTTATACCAACGAGCGTACAGCGTACCTAAATGCGGATCATCGCCACGTTGTAAAGTTTCTGACTCCAGAGGATGTCAACTATAAAACAATTCGCAATGCGTTAGCAGCGGTAATTCATGGGCTTGGGCAAGACCCACTGCTGGCTGCTGATAAAAAGGTTATGACCGGCTTGCAAGATCAGTTGAACTTATACCTAAACACTTCGGAGGCTCCCGGCGATATGCTCATGACAGTAGAGTCAATGAGGTTGCCAGGGTCGTGCGAATGGATTTTGAGTAAAGCATCTTTCTTGGACTGGAGAGACTCGGCAAACCCTGCGATCTACTGGGTCAGCGCAAATCCAGGAACGGGCAAGTCCGTACTATGTGGATTTGTGATTGGGTATCTCAGGGATTCTGCCCTCGCATACTGTTATTACTTGTTTTCTCTTGCGGATAAGAATACATCTCGCATTACA
Organism: Glarea lozoyensis ATCC 20868; assembly: GCF_000409485.1. NCBI lineage: Eukaryota > Fungi > Ascomycota > Leotiomycetes > Helotiales > Helotiaceae > Glarea > Glarea lozoyensis. Next base: position 263,638 of record NW_007361000.1, read on the forward strand.
GCGTGTCTCCTTTCCCTGGCGTGGCAAATATCTGTTGCTCAACCAGACATCATGGAAACAGTCATCGAAATCTGCAGCACAGACGGCGGTGTTGGCAAGTTGACAGATCATCGGACTGTGTGGAGAAAGCTATTCATCGAAGGAATCTTACGGCTCAAGCTTCAGAGATTTTATTTGGTGTTAGATGCCCTAGATGAATGCGAAGAGAGCACAGAACTGGTCGCTTATCTCTTGAAAATGACCGATGCGTGCGATGTGCGAATTTTCGTCACTCATCGACGTCGTTATGAGGCTCCAAAGAATCTGAGTGCGTTGAATGTTAAGGTCTATGCCGAAACAATAGGGCCGGATGAGACAGAACTCGACATTGCTCTGTACCTGCAAGAGAACATCCATACCCTGCCACAGTTAACCGACGAGGCACGTTTAGATATGGCGCAAAACATTCTAGAGAAGTCCGCAGGCTGCTTTCTTTGGGTTGATCTTGTATTTCAACAGTTGAGAGATTGCTTCACTGTGTCAGATACGCAGCGCGTCTTAGAGGAAACTCCGAGTGATATGGACAATCTCTACTCAACCATACTGAGGGGAATGTCAAATGCGCCTCACGGAAAAGAAGTGGCAAAATCGATTCTGAATTGGGTTGTTTGCTCGGCAAGACCTATGACAGTTGATGAACTTCATAAAGCACTAGAGGTGGACTTGAACGACACTATCCATAATGTCAGACGGGCAATCGAAACAACCTGTGGACAACTCGTACACGTAGATTTCCAGTCACAAGTACATGTCATGCACCAAACAGTGAAGGAACAGCTGCTGCACCACCACGAATCAGAATTCTCCATCATGCGTAAGAACGGCCATAAAAGATTGGCATTGGTCTGCCTCAAATATCTTTCCGACTTAGATGTAGGAGGGGCCAAACGTCGTCCAAATGGTAACAGGTCGATATCAGTCCGATCTCCTTTTCTTGCTTATGCCAGTACGCATTTGTCAAATCACATCACATTTATTGATTCCACCGATGACGAGTTTATCACTGCTCTTGCGAGTTTCTTGTCATCTCCCAAGGTGTTGCTATGGATAGAATATTTGGCGTCATAACGTGCTCTTGATCGTCTTATCCAAACTGGAAACTCTTTTGTGCACCTATTACGACGTCGGTCAAAACACAAGTCTCCTCTAGGTCGTGACGTAGCCGCAATAAACATATGGTCGTCTGATCTCATCCGGCTGGCCACAAAATTCGGCGATTCCTTGACTGCTTCGCCGAACTCAATTTTCAAACTCATCCCACCCTTCTGTCCTCCCGAGAGCGCCATCGGAAAACAATTTGGTAAATCTACTAGAGAAATCTCTGTTTTCGGTCTTTCAGCTACGACTTGGGATGATTGCCTTTCTACAATCTATTTCTCAGACGCGAATGTAACGGCCATAGCTTCTTCAGATAAGTTCTTTGCGATTGGGCTCAGTACTGGCAAAGTGGGTATATACCACGATACGACATGCCAAGCAGTAAAGACTCTAGATAACAGGGAAGCAGTTCGATTTATAGAATTCTCCATGCGATCAAACATCTTGGCAACTTGTGGCAATAAACTACTCCAGATATGGTCACTTGACTCATGGCAACAAACATGGAGTTTTGATTTGCCTCAAATGTGTATGGCGGTCCTATTTGTCAAGAATGACCAAATGTTACTTGCCGCAATGAGGAACAACCAGCTTATCGAATACAATCTCGAAACTGGTGCACTTGGGAATCCGTTGGAATGGACTGTTGACGACGAAGGTAGGCCGGCCAAGACTTTTCGACGCCCAAGTCGCGTGGTCATGAGTGCAAGCCAATATCAGCTTGCTGGGATATATCGTGGGCAGGACATTTTGGTGTGGGATCTTAGTGGTGATTACGGCTACGAAACATACAATAGGGATACTGGATTGTCGACATCGAAAGACAGCAGACAGAACACTACCGTCTATGATATGGTCTTTAATCCAGCGCCAAACTCCACCCTCTTCGCGGTCGCCTACTTTGAAGGAGACATTGTGCTGTTTGACACTGCCGATGGGAGTCAAAAAGAGAGTGTTCAAGCCAATGCACAATCGCTGGCAGTTTCCCCTAATGGTAGAACACTCGCTAGCTTTGATGCTTCTGGGGTGGTTCAAGTCTTTGATTTTGAGACTTTGAACCCCATCTTTCGTATACAATCCAGAGACTGGGGAATCAAAGCCCTTTGCTTCAACGGCGATGGATCTCGGCTTCTGGTTGGTCGAGGTTCTCAATGCAAGATATGGAACCCAGCCGCGTTACGGCGAGAGGATGATGAGATTGAGAACAGCGATACTGTCTCCATTTCAACTGCCGCTCACGAGGTTCAATTTGATACTTTTGGCGATGAGGTACTGATCACCGCTATTTGTGAATATGCGAATGGGGCTGTCTTCTTGTGTGGTAAGGATGACGGATCCGTATCTTTGTATAGCGCAAAAGACGGAAAGAAACTCAAGTTTCTTTACGAAAACCCTGGAAATCCAATTCTGTCGCTCTTCGTCGACGCGAAAAGCCAAACAATCGGGAGCTCAGCTGCATCAGGCCGGATAGTGGCCTACCGATTGGCCCAGGTTGAGGATGACTGGCAATTGAGCGATGTCCAGTTTGACGCGAACCTGAAGTGCGCAATTGAGCAGGTACTGAGCAACGAAGGCCATACTCGCTTGCTGGTTTGTTCACAGAGCGGGGACGTGTTGTACGATATGGACCATGGTCGCAATACAATCGTGGCTACTAGGACGAGAGCTAGCGATGTTCCACATAGATGGGCAGCGTTACCAAACAAGCGGGATTTGATCTTGATAACCGATCATCATGCGCACATATTCACTTGGGACAAGCTACAATGCTTGACTGGAGCAACAGGCATACTCCTCGAAGGCAGTGACTCACTAGAAGCAACAAGCATCGTGTCTATATCACCTTGCTATAACGGCCTCACAATTGCAATAGCGTTCTCCCACTTCTACCAATCGCACACTAGTCGCGCTAGTGTATATCTCTACCCAACCTCCTCTTTCGAAACGTCAACGTCCTTCTCCTCACCCCTCACCGCGAAACTATTACCAAATTCTTACACCCTCTCTTCACAGGTCAAGTACCTCATCGGATCATACGCTAAATGCCTCGTATTCCTACATTCATCCGGATGGATCTGCTCCGCTGACCAGGAGAGCTTTGCTATAACACGCCATTTTATCGTCCCGACCGATTGGCTGAGCTCAAACCTGGAGTTGATGATTAGGGTTACGGAGACCGGCGATATACTGTTCGTGAGGGGTGATGAGGTGGCTGTTATAAAGAGGGGCTTGGATACTAGTGAGGCTGGGGTGCCTTCGAGGGTCGGGAGGCGACTGGTGGAGAAGCCTGGGAGGGGAGGTGGTTCGTGAATATGATATAGAAAGATTTGACTAGAATATCTCGTCTATCTCTCGTATGGCTTTCGTCGCTACGTGAGCGCTATCAAAGATAGCTAGATTATTGTTGTGGATTTTAAATATGAATCGGGCTTCGAGTTATCCAAATGTAGAATTTGAGTAAGTGCCCCAATCTAAGCGAGATCTTTTTCATTGGAATGTTTTCGGAGGCTGTTGGCGCTTCTTTGGGAGTTTGTAGCAGCAATCCAGAGAGATTTTTCTTGCTACCAGTTCGTTTTCTGGTGATGCTTTATTACGCATCAATCAAGGAGTAGTAGAATGTACAAATAGGTCATGGCACTGTATTGAATGTCTTCGTATTTCGAACACAAACAAAACAGTTTCATTACATCATTACTCAACGCCATGCCGTCCTAATCGAAATTCGTACTCGAAGACAAGCTTTCCCACTCCTCAAGCAACTTCAAGGTATCATTACATTTCTTGCGAATCGCGTCTACAGCATCTGGGCCCAGCGCCAACGTAGTAGGGAAATCTTTCCCGGCAGCTTCACCCTCTCCTTTGACCACGTCAATGATTCTCTGAACGCCCTTGGCGGGATCTCCAGGTTGTTGTTGGTGATATTGCTTGAATTGCTTGAAAAGCCCTTCCGTGAGCGGTTTGTAGTCGTCGATGTTGGTTTCGGCATAACGTGCGTTGTTCGAGTTCAGGAGTTCGGTGCGGAAGAAGCCGGGCTCGACGAGTAGGGTCCTGATTCCTAGGGATTGGGTTTCTGCTTGGAAAGTCTCTACACTTGCTATCCAAATGTTAGAACTGACATTTCGATCTGGGAGGGGAGGGTGAACTTCGTAGTGCAGCTTTCGAGCCGCAGTAAGAACTGAGTGCCGGCATTCCACCCCATGCTGCAATGGAGCCGAGGAAAACGAATGTCCCTGCTTTTCGGCTGCGGAAGTGCGGGAGACAGGCTCGAGCCACTCCCATGGTGCCGAAAACATGGGTTTGATATTGTTTCATAGTATTTTCATAACTATCCCAGCCGTCAGCAAGATATCTCACATATCATAGAAATATGCCAACCTTTCATCCTCAAAAATTCCAAAATGTGAATACCCAGCATTATTTACAACGACGTCTATCTGGCCATAAATTTCAATGGCTTTCTCAATAGTCTGGTTCAGTGCCGATTGGTCGGCTGAAAGATCTAATTCCAGTGTTGCGGCGCCTTGGGATGAGAAGTGTTTGATCTTGGAGGTATCGCGGGCTGTTGCGATGACTTTGTCGCCTCGTGCAAGGAGGTTCTTCACGAATTCGGCGCCGAATCCGGAGGTTGTGCCTGTGATTAACCATACACGAGATGCCATTTCGTTGGAGGTTATTTGTTTATGAGAAGAGGTTCGGCGAAATCGAGAATCTTGAAGTGTAGATGTTTAATGGGAGGGAAGTGGGTTGTGACTTTGGAAAGGCTGTAAGGAGAAACTCACTATTATATACATACTTTTCAAAACACAACTGACATTGATATTGAGCTAGAGTACCAATTCTTGCTGAATCATGGTTTCGGGCCAGCTGGGTCCCCGAGACGTGTGCAAGATTTCCTCGTCGTCGTTATCACGGCCTATAATAGCTCTCAGTAAGACTTGAATTAGGCTGCAAGCAGTTTCTTGGAGAGATTTTCTGACAAATTTTCAGACTTATTGGACTAATAGACAGAACATTTTCTGGCTTCCGATCTCTAGTCGAATAGCTAGGTTGTTCTACTTATCTGATGGCTTCGGCCGAACTTAGTATAAAATGGGGCTCTTGCTTAATCACGTCGGCCGATGTTCAGTGTCTAGCGGCGGCATATGAGAAACTCCCGATCTGCATTAGTCTTGTGCTAAGCCCGTTCGGTGTTACTGTAGAGTTCAGTAGTGAGGTGTGAGTTCACGTGATCATTATTTGCAAATCCGAATTTGTCCTTCGGACTCCTCGACTGAGTGACATCATCTTGGTAGGAAGTAACATCTCGAGTCGCAATAGCTAATTGGCAATTGCTTCTTGAATTGCATGCAGGAATAAGCCATACACCATGAACTCGCAGCATAACTCAAGCGGCCGGCGAGTGATTACGGCGTGCTCCGAATGCCATAGACGGAAGCAGAAGGTATGAAACCAAATGTTGTTTTCGCTATCAATTGGGCTCTCTGACACTCACTAGTGCGATCGACGCAGCCCTTGCAATAATTGTGTTGCTCGCAAGGTAGCTGGCAAATGTCTGTATAGAGAGGCAGCTAGGTGGGTTTTCCAACGAACGTTGACTTGTAATTTGATGAGTTTAATATCAAGCAGAATAGGTCGTGCTCCTCAACCGGTATCCAGTACACCAAGTTCAGACGGAGCCGATGAGCCTGCTCTCTCTAGTCGAGACGAGTTTCAAGAGAAAGGGGATACCTTAATTGGTCAACATGATCCCAATCAATTCTTAACATCGCAAAGAAACAATGACTTCCACAATCAATATGTACGTGATACAACAACGCTTCGTTGAAGAGAGGAGGGATCGGACTGACTTGAAGTAGTCATCGAGAGGTACTTCTAGGGCCGATCCGAACACAACAACGCGCAACCACCCTGTCTATGGGCTTCCATCACCACCAAGCCTACCTAACACAAATCACAGACATCTCCCTTCTACTACTGTTCTCCAAGAACTAGTAGACGTGTATTTCACCCGCTACAATCCGCAATTTAACTTTGTTGAAAGATGCTACTTTGATGATCTTTTTAAGTTGTGGCTAAATCACGGCGCAGGTTCGCTCTTGTATTTCAACGCTTTACAGCTTGAACAAGAGCTCGATGCATTCCCTGCTTTATTATTTCAGATACTAGGCCTGGTAATTCAGTTCCTGCCGCCTGATACAGAACTTCTATCAAGAATGACTAGGAGCGAGCGAGATTCTGCCCAACGCTATAGCGACATAAGCTCTGACTTAATGAAGATATATGAAGCCCGAAAGTTTTCCATAACAGCAGTACAGGCGTACTTACTTCGAGCTGTGTGGTTGAAAAATGTAGGCCGAGCAGTTGAAGCATGGCACTCTCTCGGTACTGCTGTTCGGTCAGTCCTACAGACATGCTTCGTCGTACCAAAACTAACCATTCGAGCAGGCACGCACAAGAACTGAGACTTCATGAGGGAAGAGATGTTCATCAAGATCCATCTCGGAAAGTGACTGAAACACTAAGTCTTTTCTGGTTAGAAGAGTACCGACGACGCCTTTGGGCCAATTTGTTCGTTTACGATGGGTATGCAGTTTCCAATAAGCTAAGAATAAGCTAATACGAGTCTAGACTAATGGCATTGATGCTTGGACGCCCGCGGACAATCAATACTGGGGATTGCGACTTCAGAAAACCTATGAACTGCGATATACCCACTGAACGTTCAGAAGGACTTCCACTAATGATACCGCTTGGATCTGATCCAAATGCGCCAAACACTGCGTCGCTGATCCTGCCTCTCTATGAACTTGTATTTCTCTTTCATGAGATGCGTACACAGAAGACCTCTACGCCACATCCAACTGATTACTCAATTATATCGGACCTTCATGATCGAGCTTCCCATATAATTCAAACAGCGCCTGCATTTCTACGACAGCATAGTCAGGATTTGTCGTGGGACCCGCTGTATCCTCATGTAACATATCAACGCGAGAATCTGTTATCCATGATCAATCTCTTCTTAATCACCCTACACCGACCTCACGTCGGAGTACACGCAGTGAGTCAGAAGGCAGCACTGCAAGCCTCGATCACTATCTTAGAATCCCAACAGAGGATATTTGATCTGACACCTAGACATCTGTATAGTTATGTGGGGTCGGCCTTCTGTACAATTGATGCAGCATTGTTGCTCTGTGTCATGAGTACCAATATGCGCTATCGAGATAGTCTGAAGCAACGAATTGAGCACCTGCTGGATCAGTCGACCGAGCGTCTGACGAAGATGCAAGTCGCTAGTGTAGCTGCAAAATCTGGACTTCAAGTACTACAAGACTGTTCCCGAAAACTGAAAAGCATAAACGGAACGGACAAGACTAATTCCGATTTTTTAGCGCCAGTCATTGCAGGATATACACCAGGATCTTCCGTCAACACGACATCTGGTATCGCACCCGACGAACTAGACTCGAGTTTCAATGTCCCCTTGGAACCAGACATTTCCACAATCGGATTACCGGACTTAAACATGGATTTCAACTATTTCGATACTGATTTCTGGCTGGGACATCTTGACCAGATACCCTTGCCTGTTCCAAGCTTACTTGAACACGAGGTTGCGTGGGACGCAATGGATTTCGAATGAATGCAACAGAAAGACATTTATCTGCTTGTAATGGTGACCGAAAGGGGACTTTCGTCAAGAAGAAACCGCGCCCGGTTCTCCGGACTTTGAAGTCGAGGATAGGATACCGGGCTAGATACTATCAGTCCTTACGACCGGTTTACATACGCTTCAAGCCAGCACCGTCCTCTCGATGATTTCAGGCACCTTGACGCTAGCGACAGTCAGCTGGTTCAGCTCACACAGATCCAAATTCTTGATGCAGCTATTGCAGATTTAGCTGGGACAATGGGGTGATTGTAAGAGACTCCAAAGGACTGCAGTCGCTGATTTGAGTCGTTGCTCAATGTCCTGATTCTAACTGTCCTTGCCATCAGATGACTTAGACTTTACAGGTCAAAAATCCTTGCACCACATGCCCTAACCACTTGGGAGTGTATTATCCTACGAACAATATATGATCAAGTAAGCAATCACGTAACTTGTCTGACTTTTACATTTCCATTCCTGACGATCAGAGGTCGTTGTCTGTTATTATGTCATGAAAAGGACGCTTCTCCGTGTGTTTCAATGGTCAAGAACACTCCCATATTAAACGATGTCAATCGATGAAAATACATAATATTAAGCACTTGGCGCGAAACCAGTAGGGGGGGCCTGATTCATGAGATCATTTCTCTACTGATTCGAGGAGTGGGAATATCACGTGATAAGCCGGCGAAGTAGTGTTTGAATTTCAACCCCTCTAAGTAACTCCTACAATATGTCGTTTTGGGGGAACTTTCCATTGGAACTTTTAGAATTTACTCGCTTGAACTAGGTTACTTTAGGTGGGCTATTGTAGTCATGGCAGGTCACGCTTTTTTCGACGTTCAGCACAGACGCGAAGAGGATCAACGACATTAACAGAATGTCAACAAACGCGAGCATTTCAATTTCCATTAATCCTCGACACCGCATTCGTACAGTATGTGGAAATCTGCATCCGTTTGACCAGCGATTCTCTTGTGGCTCCTGATCTCATTTTCGGATGTGTACAACTCCTGTTGATTGCTGACCGTCGCGGCAGAGCCTTTGCCAGTCCTTTCGGGTTAGTGCTATTCAACTACCAGGAGACTTCGCATAAGGGTTACTACCCCACATATTTCTGGATTCTGTGGATTCCAGCAACCTTTCTGATCGGAGACGCAAGCTGAGAACAGTGGAGTGGAATCCGACAGGTGTCTATGCGCGCCAAAGTGTAAGCCCTCAACTTGAAGTCCCAGTCTCAGACATTCAAAGACCTCATCACAGCCCACAAAGCTTGACTCTCGGGGCGAATCAATAGGCGAGCCGTGGAGTCTCGATGTAGAAGTACCTCATTCGTTTAAGTAATACTCCTGGCTGACAGTTTTCAAGCATGGCATCGAACGATACCTCATCATTGATGTTGAGAGGATGGACTTTTGTTGCTGTTTCCGTTGCTGTTGTATCTGTCATAGACCGATTGGCTATAAAAAGTGATGGTACGTCAAGAAGCCAGAACGACAATCGGGAAATACTGGGCCCGTGGATTTCAAAGCAGGCTTGGGGATTCTTTGGAGCACCCTCTGTTCTCTATGGGCCGCCGGTAACAGCAAAACTCTCGGCTGGCTATAAGGGTCAAAATGAGGTCTATCTAGCACGTATACCACATGGCCTTACAGGATCTTCTGGGTGGTCTACTTTAATGAACGTCATCCGCCCTGAACCATTTTTATTTCTGGAAAATGGCAGTGCCACTTCAGATAGCCTAAGCATCAAGGCAAAGGCTGGAATTTCGTGGGATGCAATGGCCGATACTCCACTTGGGCCACTGACCTACCACGAGGGAAAATACTGTGTTAAGATCTCACGAGCAACTCTGATGTCTCTCTTCACCCTAACAAACGCACGACCAATTTTCAGTTACTCATCTGCGGCTGGCTATCGCTCTGCATATCCATCGTATGGTGGTCAGTGGAGTATTTCGTGGCCGATAGGAAGACCATGTATAGTTTCACTCGCCCCACACGATAGCCATACCGCGGAAACCGACGTTTACCCTCCTGTCTTTCCTGTACGATTAGACAAGTGCGTTGAAATGCTAGCTGGAATTATCTCTGCGCCAGATGGATGGAAGCTTGCATTTCCGGGGCGAGTCAAGGAGAAAGGTTCATGGCGGCTTTGTGAAATCAAAAAGGGGTTTCCCGGAGCTCACGGCAGTCGTCATCTTTATAATATGATGGGTGGAAAAGTCTTTGAGGTAGACCTACTTGTTCTACAAAAGTTGCATGCCGACTTCAAAGAACCGTTGCGCAAGATACAGGTTCGAACAGTTTCTTCGCCAACGGAAACTTCAGACATCCATATTTTTGAGCACGAAGACAACCTCCTTGCCCACGCCCTTGATTGCCTTCCGTGGACGTCCTTGTCGTGGTCGATGCATCGTGGTATGCGAGACATACTTGTAGCTTACGGAAAATCTGTCATGGACCAATATCGTACGGCTTTTGCGGCATTTCTACAACAAAACGTAGTCAATGTGGAAACGACTTTGATGCGAAAAGGCTGGAACAAGGAATTCATTCATTCCTCCATGGGTGATATGGCTCAATCATCAGTCTTGTCTGGTGGAGGTAACAGCGGAGACCTTGTTCGCATTGTCGTAGGCATCGTTGATGCGATTCTAGAGATGTCGGGGCCAGGAACGGATACTGTCAACAAGGATGAAACTAAATTCTGGCGCAAAGCAGTTTTGAACAAAAAGCAAAATGAGTTGCTGAAATGGGATCTCTCAAACCAGGAATTTGTTGGGCTAGCGAAATTCTTTGTGCTGGAGTGGTCACAAGAGCTCGATTACCAGCTTTACCACGAGTTGCCTGTTGACCTGTATCTAGCATGATGACAGCATCTACTGCTACTACTAGTAGTTTGATCATCATTTTTTGCAACGGGATCTCTTATATTTCAGCTTCCCTTGATGTCGATCACATTATGAAAAGACAACAACCTTTGGCAGTTATTCTCATTGTACGAACGTGCATTACAAGACGAGGCTGCATTTTCGTGAATAGAGTAATGAATGACAGCACATCAACCAAATCTCGTGAGTGCCAATTATTGTTTCGGCCCCCATTCTTAGGAACAACGGATCCAAAGCGGAGATGGCTTCCGCATTACGCTTAGAGCAGCAAAGAGGCACAGTCACCTCGTTAAATCTCATTGGCAGATTTCTCACTCCCCCCATTCGACTCGTTGCACAACAGGCATCAATCAATTTATCCACCTTTTTGGGCTGAGTGAGTGTTGTTTCTGGACTCTAAAGCTGCTAGGATACTGCATCAACTTGCAGCCCCGGCGCGTGTTCTTGCACAACATACTCCGCATCAACCTCATTACGCTCTGTTCGACTCTATTTTCCTCCTTTGACCACCTCTTACAGAACTTAGGCGCCTAATAATGGCAGAAGCTTTTGCACTTATTGCTATCATTTCTAGCACTTTACAGCTGGTGGACTTTAGCTGCAACGCCTTGGCTCGCGTGAGAGAATGTCGAGAGAACGTCAATAATTTGCCCAAATCCTTCTGGAGCCTCCAAAATGTAGGTCCGTTCCTGGACGAACCTATATAATGTTTTTTAATTTAGAGTAGCAACTTCCCCTGGTAGCTCATGCCTTACAAATAACATGTCGCCAGATCGAGTCGGAAGAATTGGATCAGGCTACATGCCAAGCTTTGCTACCGGTGATGAATGATTGTCAATCATCAATGTCGAGCTTGAATGATATCTTAATCAGAAGAGCACCAGCCGAGAATGATAAGGAATGGAAACGTAGTTTCAAAGCTGTTGCTAGCCTCTTTTATGACAAAGAAATCGCTACCATCTCAGCATCGCTGTCGCAGTCATTGGCAGCCATCAATCAATACCAAGGCGCCTATACAGCAGCAACAACAGGAACAATTCTTAGAAAGCTAACAGCAGCAGTGGCGGCTGTCCCAGAAAAGAATGTCACAGAAAAGAACACGTCGTCGACGCATTTTGTGGTTCCCATTGTTTGGTCAGATGAGTTTACAGGAAGAAAAGAAATTTTAAAGAAAATTGAGTTATTGATGGAAAACGACGAGCAGCATCGTAGAATCGCAATGATCGGTCTCGGTGGGGTTGGGAAAACACGCGTGATGCTTCAATATGCCTATCGGTAAGTTCGGTGTCAGATTTCGCTGGACTTGGTAGCTAAGCGCGATTAGGTTCAAGGATACAACGACTTCAGTACTCTGGATTCATGCCAGTAGTATCTCAAGAGTCAACAAAGCATGCTTGGAGATCGCGAAGGCAGTTAAGTTTTCAAGATGGGATGATCCGAAATCCGACAAACTCGAGTTAGTGAGAGAATGGCTGGAAAGTCCTGAGTCCGGCAAGTGGTTACTATTCCTTGACAATGCAGACGACTTCGATCTTTTATTTGGAGCGGGTCGCTTGGCAAAGTTTCTACCTCGATCGAATCACGGCGCAATCTTGATGACCACTCGAGACGCTAGAGTAGGTATGGAATTCGCCAAACAAAAATGCATTACTCTTGGTGCCTTAACAAATGACGAATCCACAGAGCTGCTGCGCTCCCGACTTGGTGATTCTGAGGAAAGTCTAGAACATCTGCAAAATTTGGGAGAAGAACTTTGTGGAATCCCACTAGCACTAGTTCAAGCATCGTCATTTATCAAGCAAAACTATCTTACAATCCCGGATTACCTCGAGCTCTACCGCGCGAGCGACTTGGACAAAATTGAGCTATTGAGTGAAGATTTTGACGACGAGATCCGGGATTCAGAAAGCCGAAATCCAGTAGCGACGACATGGAGTGTATCGTTCGACTACATCCGCAAACGCGATCCTTTGGCCGCTGAGATGTTGTCAATAATGAGTACACTCGACTCGCAGGCGATACCCGAGTCCTTGTTAAACTTTGGAAGCAACAAGATAAAGTTTCAAAAGGCTTTGGTGACGTTGCAAGCATTTGCGTTGGTGTCCGCAAGATCAGATGGGTTTTCCTGGGAAGGTCGCAAGGAAAGACTCTTTGATTTGCATCGATTGGTGCGGCTTGCAATGAGAAGTTGGTTGAATCACCACGAGGAACTTGAAAGTCACACGGCAAAAGCACTGTCGATAATGGCACAACGCTTCACTGACGGCGACTGGGAAACTCGAGGGAAGTGGTCATCATATTTGCCTCACGCAGCCGTTCTCTTGGCCTCGGAACATTTTGAGGCGCTAGATGATAGCTATAACGACCCAGTGTCTCATGATAATGAATCAGGAACTCTCAACCACAGACCCGAGGGTATAGTGTGCCAAATCTGCGCAGCCAGTTTGCTTACCATACTGGCTACATGCCATTATACAATTGGAAAACCTAGCCTGAGCTTGAACGAGGCCGAAAAAGCGTATCGAATTAGAAGGTGTGTATTCATCTACTTCTTGCTTATTACCGATACTGATCGTCTAGGAATCTACTCGGGGAAAACCACGTCGACACATTAGCAGTGCTCGACCTCATCGCAAAGCCCGCAAAAGATTTATATCTCTTCGACCGAGCCGTCGAGGTTTGTCAACTTGCCATCAAAGGCAAGACGGACACTTTAGGACCTGACCATCCTTCAACGCTGAGAAGTTACGCTTACTTGGGTATAACGTATCGACCAATGGGACGCCTCCATGAAGCAAAGAAGTACGGAACGCACGCTCTGGAACATCGCCGAAAACACTTGGGCAAAGACCATCCGGATACTCTGATATCCATGGGCTACGTCGCAACTGTCACACGTGCGTTAGGAGACTACCCAGCCGCAATCAAAATTGAAACGGAAAAATTCGATGCCTGGACTAAACTTCAGGGCCCCTCGCATCCAGTGCGGTTGGAAGCCATGGCAGAACTGGCATGGGCACATGCATGTCAAGGAAACTACAATCAAGCCGCGCAGTTAATGTCACATTCGGTAAACGCGCAGCTCGAACTACACGGCTCAAAGCATTTCTTCACCATGTGGTCCATGGCGAACATGGCGGTCATCTTGGGAATGCAAGGCAAGTACGCGGAAGCGGAAGAGCTATGCGAGCGCGTTCTGGAGCTCAGAACGAAATACATGGGAGTGTCTCATCCGTTTCGTTATGTGTCGAAGTTGTACCTGGCTTGGCTGTACAACGAAACAGGGCGATACCAAGAGGCTGAGGCCATTGAACGTGAGGTCTTGGTCTTTCAGCAAGGCTTCTATGGAGGGAAAGGGAATCACGATGTCTTACTGACAGAGTCACAACTTGCTTCTACGTTGACGTACTTGGGAAATCACGAAGAGGCGAATAAGATCAAGAGTGATGTTTTGGAGATACGGATGAAGTCTACAGGAGCTAGACACCCGGTTACCCTGAGGTGTAAGTCTACTCTGGGATTGACGTGTATGCATCTGGGAGAATTTGCCACATCAGAGTCGCTTTTGGTCGATGCTTGGGAGAACCAGAAGGAAGTGCTGGGGGAAGGGCACCCGGAGACTATTACTACGGTGCATCGAATCGCTGGACTGCGTGAAAGACAGGGGAGGCATGAGGAAGCACAGAAATTATGTGAAATCGTAGTGGAAGCTAGTGTGCGTGCTTTAGGTGAAATGCATCCTAGAACAAGAGCACGCGTGGCGGATCTGGGAAGATTCGACGAGTTTTTGAAACATGAAAACGTCTTTGATGATAAGTTTCAAGTGGAGGGTCCTGACCCGACGGAAGCTGTAAACAGATTACTGGCAGTAGTAGGCATTAGTGATTCCTGAATACAAACTAATGTACAGCAAGGTTTACATGCGTGACATCTATGATGTTGATTATCATGAACGCCCGCCTTTCGACGCTCTCCTCCTTGCCAAAGCACATCATTTGTAATGAAGAGAACATAAACTTGAGGTGAGCATAGCAACATGCGTTCTGGTAAAGCCTTTGACGTGCTGGTGTAAACGCGCAACTTCCTGCGGTATATAAGATTAGTAGAAGCACCGGCAAATCAAGGTCTCCTCCTATTCCCAGCGGGCCTCCGCTTAGCCCTCTTAACCTTCCTCATAGCCAACTTCCACGCCGTCCTCGTCAAGACCGCAAAATCACTCTCGTCCTCCCCTTCTCCTTCATCTTCCACACCTCCACCAATCCCCGCAATTACAGCAGCAGCAGCAGAAGTCGCGAGGCCCACTCCCGCAGTCAACCCCGAAAACGGATTCACCACTGCATCGTCAGCTGACCCAACCCTCAATCTCACAAGATATGAAAACTCACGAGCTCCCAATCCACCACTCTTAATTTTCCACGCTTCCCACGCTAACTTTGGTAATAATCTGGGCTTGAAAAACACAGCACCACCCGCGACTACATATCCCGCGACTTTCGCCTCCTGAGGATGCGTTTGTACCCATGCGAGCACGTCTTGGGAAACTCGTAACCAGTCCACATTTGCGGCTCGCTGTGTCGATGCGAGGATGAAATCTGAGACGTGAGAGGGGAGGTTTTGTTCATTTAGCTTTTGGAGACCGTATGTGGCTGCCAGAGTTGCGGTTTGCGTTATGAGATGCGAGGTTGAGGTTAAGAGATTTGAGAGGTCTGGTGGAGAGTTGAGATTTGATGATGAGTCTGTGAGGTCTATTATTTCACCATTTCTGAAAGGCCTGTGGAGGGGCGCGGATGCGAAGTCGAAGTCGTGGATATATGAGCCGGGGATTGGAGGGTGGTTGTTTGCGGGTTGTGAGTCTGGAAGTGGGTTGCGTGAGCGCGGAGCGCGACGGGGGCGTTGGCGTGGTGAGGGCATTGTGAGGATGTGCTTTTGTTATCAGTTGTGAAGTATGGATGGGATCATTTGAGGGTATGAAGATTCAAATGAGCTGAGGTTGATAGTTATTACCACTTGGTATTGAGGTTTGATAGAATTCATGAGGGTTGTCGTCTGGGATGCTCCACTTTAATTGCTAGCGTGTCGTTCACGGTTCGATCAACAGCCCGGGCGTCGTGAAGTGGCGAAACAAGATTAACCGTCACAAGAATCCTTATTCCTCATCAACTTTCGTATATATTTGCGGTGCAACGGAACTTTCATATTTGAATGTCATCAAGGTGATAGTTGTCGACCTCGTCGCGACCTAGCTGCGATAAACTTTGCAGATGACGTTGTCACGAGATTCCACTTCTCCGGTCTTGAAGACCAGAATGAATCGTTATTTTTACCTTCTCAACATTATTTTTCGATACTATTCATTTGGAACTCCATACTTGATACGTCCAGTAAAACCTTATTGGCCAAAATCGTTTTTCTCCAAAATCGTTCTTCTCGGAATATCGACTCTGCCACTTGGCTTTCTTTCGAAAAATATCTCATTCCTGATACTAAATCATATGATCCATCTAAGACCCTTTCTCTTAGCTCACTAAATCTACAGAATGATACGTCTAAAACTCGATTACACATGTCGAAAGTCACCATACGAGACCTATTTATTCAACATACAGTGCCCACGGGACGTTGACATTGATTATAAAATGTGGTTGCGGACACACCAGACGAGCATTGAAAAAACTTTAATTTTTCGTTATCTCGCAATGCAGCGTCACACCCCTGTAGCTGTTTTTCAGGAAGGCAAGCTTTTGGCAAAATTCACTGTTGGTTGTTGGATATGCAGGGTGACGGTATGTGTTGGAAATCATCGGGTACGGACGCACTTCAACATTTTCGCTCTGACACCAAGACTATATTCTTCTGAGAATATTGGGGCGGACATATCTATAGTTCCATTGCCCTCCTTGAGAATCACAGGACTACGAAGACCGAAGCTAGAGTTGGGTGGAAGTAACAACCTTGCCAACATGACGAGAATCCAGGAACTAGCTAGTATTATATCTACCAACACGGATAGAATCGATGCGCATCTAACCTCCCGAGGGCTACCTACGCCGTCCTTTGATGCGGATGCCCCAGAATCACTGGACCTTCCCAGCGATCTTCAAGCTGCTCGAGTTCTCGTCATCGAAGCTTCCACGGAGCTAAAGGAACTTCTCCAAGGCCCTAAGGAGCTTCTTATGAGCAACTCGGTACTAAAAGCTCTCCCAATTCATTTGCCATGTAATTTGGCTGACAATGGACTTCTGTAGTCTAGCCAATTCGTCAGTCTTCGCGCAATTTATCATTACAAAATGGCAGAAACCTTTCCCGTTGGAAGCGAAGCCACTTTCGTGCAAATTTCAGAGGCGTGTGGGCTCAATGAACCCGATGTACGAAGAATCCTTCGACATGCAATGGCCCATCGTATATTTCGTGAAGTTCGTAAGGGTGTCGTTGTTCACACAGCAGCCTCAAGACTGCTTGCCGAAAGTCGTCAGTTAAAATCATGGACAGGTGTCAATGTCGAAGAGATGTGGCCTGCTGCTGTGCAGGTAAATATATTCGCATCTGGTATTCAGATCATGGCTAATTGGACATAGACGGTTCCGGCTATGATCAAATGGCCTAATTCGCAAGAGGCTACTCATACCGTGAGTATCATACCCGTTTCGCGCGAAATTTAATTGACAACTTCACGCAGGGTTTCTCTATCGCCAACGATACCCAAGATTCTATATTTGTCACTCTCGGCAAAGATCCGAAGCGAGCAGCTAGATTTGGTGAAGGAATGTCAGCCTTCAATACCAGCGGAGGCTACGAACTAGATCATCTCGTGAACCACAAAATTTGGTCAACCTTGGGTTACGGACTGGTAGTAGACCTCGGAGGATCCCATGGTGACGCCATGATTGCGCTTGCCATGAAATATCCATCATTGAAATTTGTTGTTCAGGATCTTCCGCGCACAATTGAGTCTCGCCCAACAACACCTCCAAATGTGGCTGATCGAGTGGAATTCCTTGCCCATGACTTTTTCGAAGAACAACCGATCAAACATGCTGATTTGTATTTTTTCCGTTGGATCTTTCATGACTGGTCTGACGAATATTGCGTGCGTATACTTCGCAACTTGATCCCGGCATTGAAACACAAATCAAGGATGATCATCAACGACGCATGTTTGCCCGAGCCAAACACCCTCAGTAACGGTGCTGAAAGACAAATCAGGTATGTTGCTTACATACATCTTGAATGGAGTCTACATCTGACTGTTATAGGTCCATGGATCTGGCCATGTTGCAAATCCAAAATTCGCGAGAACGAGAGCTGCAAGATTGGGAAACCCTTTTTGTTAAAGCTGACCCGAGATTTAAGTTCCTAGGGGTTACACAACCCAAGGGTTCGAAACTCGCCATCATTGAAGCGATCTGGGAGCCGGTCGTCTAGATCTGATCACGGTCCGTGGTGGGATAATATATGTTGTCGGTAAACACACTCGCTCACAGAATTTCCACTGCTAAGTACGATCTATATGAATATTGGTTAATTTTAGTTGTCCTTTGACGGAGCAACAAGATTTTTCTTATTCGCAAAGGATGTAATTCCCATAACGCCCGTGAGCCGGTTTTGCTTTAAAATTACACCCTCATGCTGTACTCATGCGGTAGGTATGCATGACTCCAAAACCTGCAGAAGTGGTGAGAGATCACGTGTTTTACCTGTAGAATCTGACCAATTGGATTCGAATCACAGCAGCTATATCACTCAGGAAACCAATTATTGAAGTCTTAAATTCTACCACACAGGGGATAGATTTTGGCTTTCAGCCAGGAACGCCACGTTTAGCGAGTGATCAAGGGGGAAGTTTTGCTCGGACCGGTAGTCCCGACTCCGCAAGGGATAACATACCCCGCTTTTTCCAACACCAACTGTTGTTCTTCTTGAGCTACATTCTGCTCTGTATTCTTGCTCAACTGCAAATTCCTGGATGGATGATTAGGGATAGGGCAATGTCAAATCTCCTGCTGCCTCAACTCGGTTTGTGTCGTGGCACTTGCATAAATCGCCGGTGGCTCGATACACGCAAACTACAACGAGCTCTCGGCGACTATCGACGGCATCAAAACGCACAACATGGAATGACTGCTTCGTGGTGACAGCATCTTCACCAACGTCAACTAAATCAGCAGTCGGATATGCACGACGCAAGTTAAAATGCACTCATTATAGTACTCAAGGTCCGCCGATAAGTATAGTGCAATGGGCAGAGAGACACCAGGCGCTCCTTAGAATGAATGAGTGAGTGGTTCGTCTTTGGCACTTAATCGCCTGTTGAAAGTCGCTAGGAAAATTCCTGGATATGCGAAAGAGCTATCTGGAGCAGAGGTACGGTCTGGGCCTGAGGTCAGGAAGCTCAACCGTGTCCTTACTGCCATCCATCCCATCATGCCCTTCTCCCAACAAAGTCTTTGGCGATTTGTTGTCATTCGCAGTAGTAAGTGGATCGAGCTGTTGACCGAGAATCACCACAAGTGGTTGAATGCTACATGTCTGATATGTTGTTCGCAGATACATACCAGGCTTGTCATAGGGATTACGGCGCGGGTTGCAGTATGGTCTGGCTAACTACTGCATACATTAATCAGTGCAGTAGGGATGATATGTTAGCTTTTATCTTGTGCCATGAAATATCTCATGGCATTTGCGCTCACGGAAAGGAGAAGACCAAACTCAGACTCTCTAAAGCTCCTGCTCAAGAGCAGGAGGAGCTGTCGTGGAAGCTCGAGTACGAGGCAGACGAAGTTGGAATGCGACTATGTGCAAGAGCGGGATATAATCCATATGCTGCGCTATTATTCTTCAAATTGCGTTTACATCACAAGAAGACATCGCTCCCAATCGGGCAAAACCCTCATCCATCTGTAAGATCGATGTATACGCTTCTAGTAAACAGTGGCGGTTCTAACAATTCTCAAGCCTGCTCAACCGGTCGCCAAATTACAAAGTGGGGTTCAAGAAGCAATAAAGGAATATGAAGAATCAAACAAACAAAATACCTCGATAGCAGACTGGCAGAAGACGAAATGGGAAAGCTATTGGAATCCTTTTCATAACTATGACCTGCCGTAGCCATTCGATAAAGATGCTCCGTCGTAAAGTGTGGCTTTGCAGCTTATCTTACTATGTCGGGTTTTGAATGGCGTCATGGCCGGGCGTAGGTTTTGTTATGCAACTGGGTCATTTAATTGTTGGAACTTGGAGTGATCATATCTCTGCAGATGGAGCTACGCAACGGTATGAATATGGAGTTTCTTTCGTCTCCAATCCTTTAACTTCAATCTCTACCGATTGAATAGAAGCTCTGACTAACTTAGAGTTGAAGCGGGATCAGTTTTCTTCTCGAAGAACGCAACCTCAATGCCACAAGTTACCAGTACACGAATTACCTCCCATGTAAGTAAGAGACACGACGGTGACGGAAATGATCCAACGAGAGTTTACATGAATATTCTGCCGACGTTCGGTTGCTTTGTCAGACATAAGAACTAGGTAGCCGGCAATGTGCGGTTGGATTTGAAAGAAAACCCAAATCTGGACTAGCTTAGCCGCAGCTACAACGTTTGATTATTGGACACAACAAAGTGGGCAGACCAGGCTCTTGAGTTGCTGGATTTATCTATCTGTACGTTGTGAACCTATGGTTCAGCTTTAACAATGCAGCTTATTGAACGTTGTCTTTACGTACCCGAAATATCAAAAGACTTCCCTGAATGCTTTGATGAGTAAGTTTTCAACCGCACTGCGGCTAATTTGTCGTCAAATATTTTGAAGATACCAGTATATAGTTTCATCAAGATCCGTGGAGTATAATCACATCCCCATCATCCTTCTATGAAATTATCTGTCCATATATTTACTCCTTCTCATCAAGAATTTTTTTTATCAATAATCATGTCGAACTTCACCAAAGACTCCACAGCAACCGAAGTGGCTGCAACTCTTGCAACCCATATTGCCGGAAAGGTCATTCTCATCACAGGATGTAGTCCTAATGGCCTCGGCGCAACCGCTGCAATGGCCATCGCGCCTCACAACCCCGCTTTAATCATACTGGCAGGACGAAATCGATCGCTCATCGAAGAAACCGAAAAGACACTTTTGGAAAAGGTACCAACCCTCAAAACTCGAACACTGATTTTTGATCTCGGAAGTCTCAAGTCAGTGCGCGACGCAGCGGCAGAAGTCAATAACTACCCAGAGAAGATTGATGTTCTCATCAATAACGCTGCTATCATGGCATCTCCGTTTTCGAAAACGGTTGATGGCTTTGAGAGCCAGTTGGGGGTCAATCACCTCGGGCCGTTTCTTTTTACCATGCTTGTCGTTGATAAGTTGAACCGTGGTGGGAGAGTTATCAACATCAGTAGTGCTGGTTATGCATTTGGCGGAGTTCGCTTTGACGATCCAAATTTTGAAGTGAAGAAAACCCTATGCCATTGCACTTTTGTATTTTCCGGCTGACAAGTGTGACAGGCGGGAGAGTACGACAAGTGGCAATCGTATGCGCAATCGAAAACGGCCAACATTCTGTTTTCATCTGCTTTGGCGAAGCGGTACCGCTCGAAAGAAATTCTGTCGTTCTCACTTCACGTTGGAGGTGGTATGTCTAGAATGATCTGATCTAATTCACTTTGGCTAATTTGTGTCTAGGTATCATGACTAACTTGGGGAAGTATTTGACGCCGGAAGATCTTGCTATGTGTAAGTTCACTTTGATAAGCATATTAAAGTATCATAGCACTGACAAAATAGTGTCTTTCGTAACCATTATTACCCACGAGCAAGGCGCTGCATCATATATCGCGGCTGCGTTTGATCCTGAACTCGAGGGTAGGATAGCTTCGATATAACTTGTGGCATTTGAGACTAACGCTTCAACAGGGAACAATGGAGCATATTTGGAGTATTGCAAGCCAATTCCAACATTGCCGGAGTCTCCATGGACGCGCGGAGAAGAGAATGAAGACAAGTTGTGGAATTTAAGCGAGAAAATGGTCGGTGAGAAGTTTGGTGTGTAGAAAGGCTGCTTATAATAATTGTCTGAGTTCTTTCGATAATTTCAATTCAAATAAACCCGCCATTACTTCTCCACTGTCACGGAGTCTCAAAGGATCTGAAAAAGTACAATCCATGAAGCTTCGTGCATTCTGCGGTTCCCATTGGTCAGTATTCATCTATCTAGGCAGCAATTTGTGGAGCCAAGCTGACATCTCTCATAATCATCATCCCGCCACTCTTCACAGCCAATTCTTCTTTTCTTAAACGCCCAGTCAGGAAGAGGACTACATTATAACTTTTCCAGTCATGTCTGGATCGCGTACCAAAAGCGGCTGCTATACCTGTCGAATTCGAAAGAAGAAATGTGATGAAGAGAAACCATGCTGTTTGAACTGTCGGTCAAGAGAGATTCATTGCGATGGTTACGGCGAGAAGCCACAGTGGATGCATGGAATGGGAAGCTGGAAAGAGATTATGGATTCCAAGAACGCTAAATTAATTCGCGAAAGTGCGGAAGCGACGTATAAATCGAGACGGCGTGGCCGAAATATGAAAATAAAGAAGGCGATGTTGGTCATGGAGTCTTCTAACAGCCAAGAGGTCCAATATGGCACAGCATCCGGCTTTGAATTACCAGAAAATGAGAAGCAAATGAATCCGAATACTGAAGCGAGTTCGACGAGCGATCTACCGCATTACTCATTTGAACCCTCAAATCTCTGTACACAAGATGATCATGGGATAGAAGGTTGTGCACTCGAACTATGGGACCCCGGTTTCATGGATGGATTGTGGTGGGACAGCAGTTTGGTTTCGACCTACCCATCTCTCGGCTCAAGTCTTGGACTGTTGATCACTTTCCTTGACGTTATTTTCCCTCTTCAATACGGGTTCTATGGGGTTTCAGGAACGAGGGACAAGACCTGGTTACTTCGCTTCATGAACGAGACTAAGCCGCTACATCAAGCTACGCTAAGCCTGGCTATCACTTTTGGAACCGGCAAAGGAAATGCTCGCAGGTGTGGAGTCACGAGTATCATCAGCGACGCCACAAGGCTACAGACGAAAGCAATAAATGGCTTACGGAGGAATGTTGAAGAGCTGTCTACCAACGAGTCTGAGAGTGAATTTCTGAGAAGGAAGGGAATTCAAACTCTTGCAACCATGATCCAACTTTTGAGCCTCGAAATATTCTCTCTTGTGGAGGGTCAGTGGGAGATGCACCTCCAGGCAGCTCGCACTGTGTTTGGTATTTTCCATAAACAGTGGATTACTCTTCTAATCAACGACCCAAAAAGCTGTTTGACCACCGAATATACAAACGATCTGGAATTAGAGGTCTTTCCAAGAGATGACCGCCAGATGCTCAATTTCTTCGTCACTTCTTTTGTATGGATAGACATCATCGCCAACGCGACTTTTGGCACCCCGAATCAGAAGCCGCGACAAGTCAATTACATTCCACTTCTGCAGAATAATCAGCTCAAGCTCCATGAAATGATGGGTTGTCAAACCTGGGTTATGCTGGCAATTGCCGAAATCACCGCGCTCAAATCGTGGAAAGAATCCCAAATGACGGCTGGCACGTTGAGTGTTGTGCAGTTGGTTGAGCATGCGGCAAAATTTGACAAGAAAATTAAAATCGGAATCGACGATATCAAAAGAAAGCCCAGTCAAAAGCGGGAGAGCTTGGAAGCAGATAGTGAACTGGTCACTCTGTGCTTCGCTTACAGTGCTCTGGTATACCTCCACACCATAGTATCGGGAACATCGCCACTTGCACCTGAAATCCAAGAAAACACTAAGCGCTGTCTAGAACTGTTGGGAAGCATGCCAACGCGGCTTCTCATTCGTGTTTGTTTGCCATTCACTATTGCGGGCTGCATGGCAACCGAAGATCAGTACGATCGCTTTCGAGTGCCAGTGGATCGTGCTTCATTGGACAGACATGAACTGGGAAATATTTGGAAAGGCTTGGAAGTTATGGAGAAGTGCTGGTTGTTTCGTCAGACTGAGCCTGGGATGTGGTCTTGGAGATCGGCATTGAAAAGAATGGGGGTCAGAATTTTGTTGATATGAATGATCTTAGCGAACACAATCATTATCAGGTCTTTCTACGCCTTGTATGCATGCCTCGTAATCTGCGCCTGCGTTCGGTACATGCACGAGGGAGGCCCTCCGTGTCCCCTGATCCTCGGATTGGTCTTCGCTTAATCTTTTGTCGCCCGGCTCATGTAGAGGCGAGACGATTCGCAGCCTCACTCAACGAGCCGTCTTTTCTGGGCATATTACTGGTGAATAAAGCTGAAAGAGGCCCTCCCAGGTTACAAGGTAGATCGAGAGGCCCACCATCGCGCAAGTGCATAAAAGTGGTACATTGTCGCTTCATCCAGAAGAACATCATCCAACCTACACAACTTCTATCTGAGGTCCTTAAAAAGGAGTAAGCTATTCAATCAATTCTTGAAAAACAAGCAAGTGTATGGACTGACTTTTGTAGCTTCTTTTTTATTAACAGCTGCCTTGAGCGGGGGACTACTCCGCTCGCAGGCCCATTTTTGGAGAATGTCACAATGATCAAGTTCAATCAAATGATCCAGATCCGTGCCTCTTCCCACACGCTTGTTATGATGATTTTTGCTGCCCGGGACCAGCAAGATTTGAAAACGAGCTGCCTGAGAGAGGACCAGATACTGGGTCGGATGAGCGTCTCGACCATTGGGGAGGGGAGTCTCAGGTTCCCTGGATGGAACCTGGAGAGGAGGAAGAAATGTTCAGCTGGGCTGAGCTGCCAAGTATCTCCGGACTGAAAGTGCCAGAAGATGATTTCCTCCAAATTTCATCGGATTCGCCGGAAAGCAATGCGTATACCATGTCGAGCTCACACGCCTGCGTACCAAGTCAAACCCCGTCAGATGAGCCTTCGCAGCAATTGAAAGAGCGCCCTGCTATTACGAATGGACAAAACTCGGTGTCTCTTCAGAACTTCTGGACTTGTGATGCTGCCGGCTGTCTTCGCTCATTTCCACAACGGTATATGCTTAAGTAAGTGCTATGCCCAACTCAAAAGAACACGAGCTGACCTCTCTAGTCGACATAAAAAGTGTCACCGCAAACCGTACTTATGTCTGCATCCCGCATGTGCTTCGAAACCCGCCGCATTCTCGACCAGGAAAGATTTGACTCGACATGAATCACGACATAACCCTGCAAGGTTCTTTTGCGATTACCCGATGTGCAAATTTTCAAAAGACGGTAGGGGGAATGGTTTCACGCGGAAAGATAATTTGAAGAGGCATAAGCAGAGGAATCAACACTTCCTCTGACACCAGAGGAGTCAAACAAGCTGGCGAGCACCCATGAGGACTTGGAAGGATAACTCTTTTACGAGAGATATGGCAAGAAATATGTGAGTAAATTAAAGTGAAATTCGCACCCTTCTCTAACACAGATCGTAGGTTTTATCTCGGCTCTCAATTTGGCATTGCTAGAGAACAGATAGTTCTCTCATGGAACGTTAAAAGTACGGAACTTAGGAACCATGGGACGCTTATAACAAGGTGTCGGATACCAACGATAACTGGTTGACAAAAAAAGTTCACCGGGTTTCTTTTCTCTTAGTTCTTTCGTAGGGCGAGACACAAGCTGTTGCGGGTCTTTTACCCGCTCCGAATCCGAGTGCTTCGGCAGTCATCAGTGATCCGTCCTTGGCAGGTGTCCCGGCCTGACCAAAAATAATACGTTGGTTGTTAGGGCAAAGAGCCCACGACTTTTTTCAATTTTGGCTATATATGTTTGCTTTTTATGATATTCTGGGCCGCTTTAGCGGCTCTCTGTCCCGCAACTCTTTTTCCTTTGCCTATTGTATGTCTGGGCCGCAACTGCGGCTCTCTGTTGCTTCATTTCACTTTCTCGCATCGAGCTTCGTGGTTTTGGGAATAATGGTAATGATTGTGAGAAGGGTGCTAATGACGAGTAAAATACGGGTTTGCCCACGTCTCGGTCGCAGGATAAACCGTCGAAAGTCTCATGAATTAAAATATCTGTAATTGTGTGTATGCATCAGCTTGTTGAGGATTGGACTGAATTTCCGCTGCAGCCTCTTTTCGTTCGGTTATCCCTAAATTTGTGCGACACTAATAAAAATATTTCATAAGACTAACACACTTGGCTTGAACGCTTACATTAGGAAAGCATATACATCACGTAAAGATAAGTAAAATCAGTCAACTGTAAGACTGCGGTGAATTAGCCTCTCAAACTATTGGCATATTAAAAGTCGCTGTCGGTGAAGTGAGTAGAATCCGCAACTCAAAAAGTCAGCATATACCAAGTACTTTTGCTGAAAGAGTGTTTCTAGCGCGTGTCCCTAATTTGCAACAATTTCAATAGATCAAAGAGACGTCGAACTCTCTACTCATAGATATAGCAAAATGGCCCATCTATCGTGCTAACCAACTCTCTCATTGGGTACGATCTTCCATTGAACCCCATATCCATTGTCGTATCCAACGTCCCATTTGCACTTGGAGGACCTAGTTGCGAAACAAATTAGCATCACATCACATGAACACTTTTTTATCATTTTACTTACTATTCGAAATCGTCAAAGTCCTCGTAACCTGCATCAACCTCGTATCACGATCTTGCGTCTGCCACAGATTCCACATATGATCAACCTGACTATGATGGAAATAAAACGCCGGGTCACCATTTCCACCATACAAGTCATCGTTCATGCCGCCAATTCCAGCGTGACCTTTTGGATGCATGCCCTCAATCACCGCCTGAAAAGTGTGTAAGTCTGTTTGGCCAAGGAGGTTTACAACGTTTGGGTAAGTAAGCGAGGTATTGGTTGTTCCAGGACGGAAGTCGCGACGGATACAGCGGGGATTATATTCAAATGCGTTATTTACGGTTGGACTGAGAGACTGGATTAATTGTTCAACCCTAACCATTTATGAAGGATGGTACTTACGGGCCTTGCGGACCTAGATTATTTGTCATATTGGCGAATGGCCCATCAAGAACACAACCTCCACCTGTTCCAGGAGGGATGCGAGCAACACTTTGCGGAACGGTGGGCACATATGTCAAGGAAGCATCATGGGCAATCGTTTCGCCGTTTCCTCCAATTGATCCTGGACCAGAGAATAGGGGATTCGTGCCAGGTGTTGAATCATATGCAGACCATTCCCAGTATGGTTGTCCTCCTGTATAGCCGCACTCATCTCTCAGAGCTTTCTCCCAGACATGGACAAAGTATCGGTGCCATGGCAAGAAGTAAGTCTGTCATTCAAAGTCAGCCTAGATCTATACTTCAGAATTGTTAAGATCAACTTACAGACAAGTGAACCCACAAGGTCTGATTGATGTGAGATGCATGGAGATCATCGAATCTGCTCCGAGCACCTGGAGCAACTTCGGGTGGTGTAATGGGAGGAAGTCTTCTGAGACAGTGAACAGCATCTGTGTACTCTTTACGTTGGTCCATAGTAAGTGTGCTCCTAGGAC
Source organism: Glarea lozoyensis ATCC 20868 (assembly GCF_000409485.1). Taxonomy (NCBI): domain Eukaryota; kingdom Fungi; phylum Ascomycota; class Leotiomycetes; order Helotiales; family Helotiaceae; genus Glarea; species Glarea lozoyensis. The sequence goes on from NW_007361000.1 coordinate 290,871, forward strand.
TTTTGTTAGATGCAATGAAAAAGTCGTAGAACAGTACACTGACCACTCTTTCCTCACAATGACCTTGTCCCAAGTACAACCACTCTCTCGCTTCTGCAAGATCTCTTTCTGAATTGTATATGCCTCTTCTCGATAAAGATCATATTTTGCTTGAGCTTCAGGAAATGGTGATGGCAGAGCTTGACTCAGCCCAATCCAAAGGGCAATGCAGGAAAAAATATACTTCATGTTCAAAGGTCTAAGACATTAAATCAGTATCTGTGATCTAGGTGAAATGACTGCAAGTACCTGAAAGCACAGAAGATCACAGAGCACTTATACTCCCATCTTGAAGTATCTCGAATTCAACATTTTCTCATTTCAAATCCTCAACATGCAGAGTATTTGGCATCCATCAAACCCCTCACATGAAGAGCCTGTGAGCTATTCATACGATTCACCCAATTACATTGACCGAGATATATCTGCAATTCTTCCTCAACAAAAGCTCATCGGCGATGCGCTCCTCTTAGAGCAAGGAGAAACCAACGAGCGATTGGTACATCCAAGGAATGGATGATAGCAGTTACTTTTCAAAAATCATGCATTTTCCTTGTTAAGAGAAGTTGCGGAGAATTGTATCCGGTATTTGTCAAAAGGACCTGGAACCTGGTGTTTTTTGCATCCGGGTAAATTGAAGTAATCCAAATACCTGCATCTTCCACGCGAGTGACCACACGTTACACCCGATTCGTTTTCTGCCTTCCTATTACCACCAAAGATCCCAGTAAAGAAGCACATTTTGTCGCGGAGTTGAGCATGCGTTGATCTTGGTTAGCACTCTGTACTTAAGGTTAATCTATCGCAGGGCTGCAGGTTTGGAGTGCCGATAAGTGAAAATGAAGTAATTCAGTCCCATGCAACGCATCCGGATAAACAACCTATTTGAACGGCGCAGTAAGACTTTCGTAGCGGTAAAGACATGTAAAGGTGGTAAGATTGTCGAAATTAGCCTTGGAAACCTACGACGATAAAGATCTGTTCCTAGCCCCTCAAGTGTTGTTGCACGTCGATAGTCATGCAGAAAATTATAGAAATGGAATATGATAATCAAGCTAAGTCACGCCAGACGGTGCTAGGCAAAGTTAACTCCCTTAATCTTCTTGAACAAACTCAAAATTGATTGAATATTTTGACTCCATCGAATGGTGAATCACTAGTTTATCGCTCAGCACTGATTTCATCGACCTTGCCAAGTTCTGTTGCATGTCGCAAAAAAGAGATTCCAGCGATTGACGTTGCGAATCTAGACTTAACAAATTACACATCAGATAGAAAGATATCCGACGAACCGCCACGTTCCTCCCTATATTTGTTGCATGTCGCAAAGCCAAGTCCTTTCATAGGGAATATCGTCGATTTACAACAATCCAAAACCCCATATCAGACGAAAAATACTCACTCTAGGTGAAAGCATATATTTTATTGCATGTCGCAAAAGCTGAATTCATTCTATTGATCTTATAAATTTTACATTGAGGCGCTGTATATCAGATGAGATGCTCATATCTCCATGAAAACTAATTTCATTTCCCTAACCACCTATTCATCCGATGCACTATTTCCGTAGGCTGACCGGTTTTGCATGTAGAACATGGATTATCCGCTCAAGCTGATGAACGTGAGTAGAGGTATCTCAGATGAGCTCTAACACATCCCCAGGAATATTAACATAGAAGTCATATGTTCTGCTGCTCGTCGCAACATGCTTGCCGATTATATTGATTTTTAAAAATAAACCTGCATATTAGCTGAGTCGTTCCATTTCCTAAATCCCTTCCCTTCTTACAATATCCTACTTTCGATTTAGCTAAATATCTTTTTACGCTTCTACAAATCCACACCCCTCCGTTCAAGCTCCAAGGCTCCAGGGTTCAAATGATGCGTCGGACGAGATATAGATTATGCGGGGAAACACTATTGGAAAGTGACCCTTCTCCCCTTCCTGCATCTGTCGATATGATCTAGTATATTCACCTTGTCTTCCCCTTTGAGATTTTCTCCCGTTTTTGTTTTGTTGCACGTCGCAAAATTCCTCATTCATCGTTCTAATCCTGTGAACTTACAACTGAAAATTAAGATATCAATTGAGATGATCTCCTTGGCACCCTTTTCATACCTTTTCATAGACGAAGGTATGAAGTGGATGTTTTACCAGCTTCACTTGGTTAGTTCCACGTACGATTTGTGGATAATCACAGCTTCGCTAATCTCATCCGCTCACTTCCTCATCCCCAAATTAACTGCCCCTCGAACCTCGAGGTTGATGAAAGAACATCTGACTACGGATCCAGAATGTAAGCGCCCAACCAAGAAGTATGTATGATTAAAATATCGCTCTACTCCTAATCCTAACTATACAAGCACAATGCCTAGGGTCGCTATTTCGCTGTACCTTTCCAACCATACAAAGAATAACACCCATCAATCAAACACTTTAAGCCGCTATTTCCAACAATGTCTCGATTAACTCAAAATTACATCCGCTCGACACCCTTGCCCTTATCCTTCCGATTCCCATTCTTCTTCTTCCGTCTATTCTTCCCTCCCACATTCCCATCTGCCGAAGCCTGTGACGTGTTTCCAGAACTCTCCGCACCACTTTCCCGCGGCGAAAAAGGCCCTCGTTCATTTGCATCAGAGCTATAGCTAGGCCCACGGGAAATCCAAGCAGCAACCTTGGAATTCCTTTCACCCGGCGACAGCTCCTGTCTAAACCTTTCGGGAACGCGGGAAGGTCCGGGCATTGAAGGTATGAACGATGAGGCTGCGGGATTGAGCTGGGATGGTAAAGCTGACGCGAAAGCCGGAACATCGCGGCCCAGTCGTCTGGGATTTATCTCTGTCGGTGGATGCAAGCTGGACGGTGGACGCAAAATGGGTGGAGGTAAAGTGAGTGGGGACATCGTAGGTGGTGGGGGTAGTATAGACCGCGGAGGAGGTTGTACCTGAAGCTGCCTTTCCCAACCCGGGACGGCCTGTGGTGTCCCAAAACCGGGCGCGGATTTCTGCGAAGGCAAACGAGGTCTTTCCAATGCACAAGGATCAATTTCGTCCCATTCATCAAGAATTGACTGACACCGAAATTGTTTGCTTGGCGCATTGGGCAAACTATCGCCATATGATTTTGCCGTTTGCTCAATAAGAAGGTCAGGGCCAGCCGCATAGTTCTGAGTACCTGTGAAGCTAGCTCCAGGGTAATTCTGAGTACTTAACAAGCTCGTCCCAGGGTAATTCTGAATACTGGAGAAACTCGCCCTAGAATGATTTTGGGTAGCTGGAAAGCTCGTCCCAGAGTAATCCTGAGCACTTGAAGAACTCGTCCCAGGGTAATTCTGAGCAACTGGAAGCCCCGCGGTACGTTGTAGAACATGATTTGAGACGGTGTATTGATTAGTGTAATGCGAAGGAAAAGGTTGATGCTGTATTGGAATGTAGCCTCGGCGGATCATTGGGTCGGAACAGTGCTTTGCGGTCGAAGGAGCAGACGCAGAGCCCGGCCTACCTGCAGTACGAGGGGATTGCTCTGTTGGTACAGATCCCCGATTTGCCACTCTTCCTTTTGGGTAATGCTTCAGAGTGTTGAACTTGTGCCACTCCAATAATCTAACCTCCCAGTGTTTCCTCCATTTATCCCTGAACTCTTCAGCTGTTGGATGGCGCATGCGTAGCTGTTTGACATAAGATGTAGATTTAGGAGGAGGTTGAATATGTGTTTCAACGATTTGTTCGCAGAGTTCTGCAAAGAGTTTAGTCGTTATAACCTGAGACATTTTTGCGCCGCTATTAACTTGGTATGCTGATGTTATATTGTCGATTACCATTTCTTTGAAGTCTTCCCGAGAAGCGTTCGTTAATTCGGGTGGCAGGCACTCTCTATGATGGGACCCTTGATACCATGCAAGATACCGTGCCGTCTGCCAGAGTATGTCTGCTCGCAAAGTATACGCGACTTGGGTCATTTCTCCTCGAGTTTCATCGGCTTGAACATTATCAACATGATAGTCGAGGTGCTCTATGACAGTACATAGACGATCCCAGACGTGAAATTGCAACATCGGTTCCGAGAAAAGAGACATTGTGTGGGTGTTCCGGAACACGACTAACCAATGGATGAATTGCATCAAACCCATTTCGTCTTCTCGTGCAATAGAATGGAACTTGCAAAGAGGTTTATGCCATGGCAGCTGAGGCCATTGATTATAACGCGAGGAGCCTATTGGGGGAGTTAGGAAGTATTCAGGATCCAGAGCCGGAGCAGGCAGAGTTCCAGGATTCATGAAAGCCATGTCAAGTGGTAAGTGGCCGCGCGACCACGATCTCCGCAGGCAGTAAATTAGTTGTTCGAGCATAGTTTCGTCATTTTCTTCGAACGCCACCCGATGTTTGACAGAAGTCAACAGTTGGTCCATGTTGTCGACCAGGCGGAAAAGTGTCGGATCATCCTGACAAGTAGAACGATCTTGCATATCTCTGACGGCAAGTTTTCCTTTGCCGAGGTTCGTCTCAGGAACGTCGTCCTCCATTTTATCATTTTCAACCGTTAAAATCTGGATAATACTCCGCAGCACTTCGAAAGTCTCAAGCTCAAGCGAATATCCAAGTCGTTCCAACCGATCATAAACAACTAGATCATCGCTACTACTTTCATTTTCGCGACCTAGATAGGAAAGGAGCCGTGCACCTTTGTGTTTGACAAAAGTTCTAACGCCGTTGTGTTTGAGTACTTGATTACTTGGACCAGGTATTGACAAATTTGGTTCGGATGCATTATGATGGATATCTGACGGCCCTCCATCTGCAATGGCGTCGGCTGCTCGTTCAGGCGCGGTGATGTTTCTGCCAGTGTGAGAGTAATTTCTAGGCATCATTCGATAACGATATGAGGAAAAGATTAGCTTTAGGACATGAGATTACAAACGAACGTATGACATGTGATCGACAAAGACGGACGGCATGGGTAAAAATGAATAAATTGTGAAGCCGGGGAGTTTGCGTGCTCATCGCAGAGCTCGAAATACGAAATGCTTCGGATGGGACGCACCCTCCATATACGCACCTGCATTAGTCAATCTGAATGATGCGTCCAAGGTGGTAGAGTGGAGGAAAGAGCGAGGGCATGCTTCGGATGGGTGAGCGCCTGTCGGATCTAAGCGACTTCTGCGCACATTCGTGTGTGTATGTGTTTGACGTCCGAATGTTACCGGAATTCAACTACAGAAGTTCGAAAGTGTCGTTTTTCTGACCGTAAAACTCATCTAGTATTTCATGTTTTTTCGGCCTGAATGTCGAAAGCCACTCCGCCCAAGGCAGCCAGACGGACAAGCCCCAAATTACCAGGACCAGGAAAGTAATCGGAATCGCAATGGCCCAATAGTATTTGAAACCTTCCCTGATCGCTGGGCTATTGCTGTCCTCCCAGTTGAAGACTGGCATTGCGAAGATTGTCTGAGTGAAATTAGATGATCCCAGATATGATGAGAAGGAGGCAACTTACAGCGAGGAAGGTTCCAGGTAAGAAGAACATCGTGAGAACTGCGATGGCTTTCATGGCTGAGCTGTCCTTTTTACTCTCCTTTGCGATGATAGCGGAGGTCTTGGCTACCTGGCCATTCGTGATAGCTTCTTTGATCGCCATAAATTGGTAGACCTGTGTTCATCAACAAAATATTAATCAATTGAGGGTGAAAAAAGCTACCACAGCTAGTTGACGGGCGGCTCGTACATCCTCCATCTCCGCTCTCAAAGTCAAATTGCGATACACGTTTAAATGTGACCCGATCAATTCTCGTACATAGGTTTCAGAGACTCGCTGGTCTTGAGAAGCGACGATGGTCTTACCTTCATTGAGCATCATCTCAAGTGAAGCTATCATGCTACCAGCTCTCGTCCGCTCAACAACTATGACCCTGCTCGCGAAGTTTAGTCGTCTTGTTGCAGCCATAAAATCCGTCTTGAGTGGATCTCTGAGTGCCACATTGATGTATTCGTGCTGGCCCGTAGCTTCCTCAAGTCGGTTGAGGTTGTCGTGCACTATATGGATCTGAAGCGTTGCTGTTTGATGTACTAGTTCCACGACGAGAGATACTACACAGAGTGGATGAGCGATGTGAATCGTGTTTTGCTTGATCATTTGTAGAAGCGACTGATATTGGTGAGTTTGGGATTTGGTAAGGATAATGGCATAAGTCAGATTTCTGGCTGGATCATAACTAGCAGCAATTTGGTAAAAGTTTGGCCCTTGTACTCCAAATCTGAAAACAAAACCTAGTAGAGCATCAGCACTTCTTTCCTTATTGAGGAGGTAAATACGCACACGTTGATGGGGAAAAGTATGGACCACCGCTGTTTGGAGGACAGCTGAACTTGAAAGCTCTACCGATTGTCCCAATTAGTGCATGCTGAAAATCCGAAGGTATGCCGAGGAATCGTTCGAGCTTTTCATAGCAGTCTTTGCGGAATGGCATGGTGCGACGGTCTTCTGTTTTGCTTGCCTGAGATCCACAATGTCCTAGTCTGATATTTCTCAGCGACCACTTCTTCAGAAGATGGAGGATTGCCATACAATAGCCTTAATCCGCCGACCATTTTGAGCTTAGATTCAACATCATCCGACTCTTCACTCCTATGCAGCGACTGTGGGAAGTCCTGTCCGTGATATAAGTCTCTGCTTCAGGAGGGTACGGAGGAGTATTGTCACAAACCTCATCCAACCACGAGTTTAGACTCGCGTCATCTAGGAATCCTTCATTAATGTTGGTTCTGGTGTCTGAAGAGGCCGTGTATTGGATAACGTCGATAAACTGGCACTTGGTGCTCGGATCGAACTCTATTCCTACCCCGGCTGTTGGGAACTTGTACTTGGCCTCTACACCATAAGAGATACTCATGCTTTTGCTGTTTGCAACAGCCATTAGTCTCGCGAGACTCTTCGACCTATTAACCTCTTGGTGTAATTCTTGTCCAAGGCCGCAGTCCCTCGAATTAATATTTGCATGTAAGATTCAGCCTCATGCGCAGCGCCGCCACGCCACCTCCACTCACCGAAACCTCGTTACCTATGAAATATTGCCACATTTATTCAATACCAGCGAGTCTCTATAATCGCATTAACATTATTATTCGATTTTTGATCCAAACATACTGTGGATACATATAGTTCCGCTTTATTTCAATCCAACAAAACTCCAGCCTAGCCATTGGTATCCATCCCATATTTCCACTTAACTCCAATTCAATTGTTCCACGTTTAATTTGTATTCATCCATCCAAGTCCACCGACCCATTGCTGTTTCTTTGATCCAGCACACATGAGGCATTTCCGATCTGCGCCCAGGTTGCTGATGGCGCACCTATGGCACACCTGTTTTCCGCAAGCCGTGCACGCGTGAGACAATTGCCCATCCATAGTGGTATCCATCGCCATATCCACGTCCATCGCGTTTCCGTCATCTGTTGGATTCAAAGAGGCATCGCAATCCTCGCAATTTGATGCTTCGAAAAACGCCCTGTTGGCGGATGATGTGAGAGGGCTCGTACTCGCGGAATTCGAAAAGATACTTGATGGTGACGCTTGCCGCGGATTGGGAGGAAGTCGCCAAAACGAATGCAGGCTCGATTGTCGTGCTGGGTGTTTATCGCTCGAAGGTATCACTGGCACGGGTAACGCAGACGCGGAAGACCCGGGTATATGCACATTTGAAGCGTGATTATTGCGTTGTGCGGTATAGAGCATAGATAATGTATGTTCTGTCGGAGGATTAGCTGTGATGCTGCCACGGATGCAATCTCGGTTTGGCTTACGGTGGACATCTTCTTCTGACGGACGATTGTCGCGGTGACGTTTTCTGGTTCTGGAAGAGAACAAAGAAGGAGTTGAGATCCTGTTCTGCGGTGATTGGAAGCTATCCATCACCATAGAATTGGATTGCTCTGGTGGTGGTGATAATAAAGAGCTGCTGCAAGATATCTCGCTATCCGAACGTTTGCGTTTGAGAACCATTCTGGACGACGAAGGATTTGGATATTAATGTAGTATACAATTCTTGACAGATTAAATTGAAGAGATTTGTAAGTTGAAACAGAATCTAATGCGTGTTGTCTTTGGTGTTTTGGGTATTTTTGAAATGCAATTCGAGACGGCGGGATGGAAAGCACTTTACGCGTTCGCGTCAAGTGTCTTGGCACTGATGTCGCGACGCACTCAAGGGCTTCAACACTACACCTCCATCCCCCATCCCAGACGCTTCAACACATCCACCATATAAGAGCTCCTCGACGATACCCTGGGACAACTATACAAGAAGATAATGAAGTGAGAGAAACTTGTCTAGGAAGAAGTCGTTCAGTCGCAACCAGCATCACTCGTCTTGATGCGTACCCCGATTTCCAACTTCCCATATTCAACCCTGAATACGGTATCAATAGCTCTCAGAGAGTCTCCTTGGTGGGCTTGGAAGTCAAGGAGATTATGAGGTGATCCCCAGTTATTGTGTATTATGACAAAGGATACCATGAAAGAAGAACTCTCCAAACACCCTTGTGATAGACAAGTTAGGTGACAACCAAAAGACGATATTATTCCCTCTAGTCAACAAAACGCTACATACTGCTTCAACTAAGTTGACGAAATACAACGTCGTATGTCCTATGTAATGAAGCAATCAAGACCTTTTAAACATTGTTTAAAATACATTTATTGAAAATTACTAGATTCATCAGGATGCCTCTGTATTATCGGTCATGAGATAACGCCAGTTCTCCTAGTTTCACCCATTCACCAATCCTAGGTCTTTCACAGTGTTAAATATAAGGTTGTAATCACGAGCTCTTATATGTAAGTATATAGTGAATACAAAGGGGTGACTTGGTAGCAAAAGTGGGTCAGTTTTTCACTTAAATACTCAATTATTATTTTTAGCTAGTTGTTATTGAGCGATTATTAGCACCCATTCACTTATCTACTTAGGGAGGTCTCAAGCTATTGCATACACGAAAGAAACATCATTCGCAATACGAATGTGCATGACCACTTTCTCCTTATTCAGAACTTCATTCCTTCATGAAACACGAAATTTGTATTCAAGGCATCACCATCAACTTCGTCTTGTAAAGTGTCTCAATCTTTTCACTCTTCATTGGGCTTACCACTATAAGCTCTATTAGCTTTCAGGTGCAAGCACACAAACAGGACGTTGTGTTTGCTGAAACTATTAGCCTCACGTAAGTTCTATTTAACGTCAGAATCTACTGTACGTCGGTCAACAGCTCATAATCTAGACAGCTATCCAAGAAAAAGGTTGGAAATGTCTGATCCAAACCGCTTTCTGCGGGCTCTTCGTGTTCAATCCAGCAAGGGCATGCAACCATCGGATCTAAATACTCAGATCGACCTCGGACTGCGATATGATTTCGACATTTATCGCGTCGCGACAGAGAAACTCGCATCTAGTCCTCTCTTTCTTCTGAATACCACTGCGGGGCGTTTGGCCTACAACCACAACTACAAATTCTCAACTGAAGCGGGGTTTGACCTTGACATTCATGAACTCGGAGGTGCTCTTAAATTTATGGCTTATGACTTTGTAGCATCCACATATCCAGACCATGCGCCGAAGTTGAAGGAACAACTCAACAGCTACGCAGAATCTCATGGAAATGAGGAGGTTTGGTACTTGGTCCAGCACCATCCTTCAACCTCCAGCCTTCTACAAGCGAGTCAAAAGAAGAAAGTGGTTCCATGCAGCATCGAAAACCTGGTCAAAGTCTCTACTGGCGAACGAAAGCATTACTATGAGTATCTAGAAGGACTTTCTTATCTCCGAAGTCTGGGCACAAGAGAGGCTCAGGTCAACGAATCCAAAAAGTCACCTCTGGAGATTCCGGACCTTTTTCCGCACCGACTTGACCCTAAAACGTCGCTTTCGGTGGAAAACATGAACAGGCTTTTCTTCACTCACCCGCTTAAATTCCCCCATACTCTTGTGGACGCCCAACAGAAGCTATTCCACGCTTTCAAGCAAATACGCCTGATCCCACCCGAAGAATTAACTTCAAAGATCGGTCTATTCTGTCATCCCACTATCATCACTCGTCGCGGCATCGCTCATTTGGAGTACCTCACAATACACATGCCTTACAATAATCACAGCTATATCTTCGACGTCGCAACGATTGGATGGGATCTTCTCACCTCCCACGCCGAAGGCTTTCACGGCCTACGCTTTCGTCGAATCCTCGGCGCAGCCCACACCACGAAGATATTCTACAACTTTGACGAAGTTGAGGTTGTTCTTCGCCAGTCTCGTAGACTGCAATTGCAAAACCGTATGAGCCTTCAGCATGAGGGTAACATAGTCTCTGGTGATCTTGATTTCGATTCCGCAGTGGAAAGTGCGGCTCAGTCGAGTGTTATTGGTTGGATATATGCCAAAAATCTGCGATACCTGCAGCAGAAAGTTGGGAGTGAGGAAAATGCGTGTTTGGTCCGACCGATGGGGAAGCTTACGCAGAAGTTGCTGGCGACTAAGGCTGTTGCTTTGAGGTGTATTTTCCTGGATCAGCGCAAGAAATTCGCTCAACTAGGAGCTTCGCTTAGCGTCGAGCAACCTTCCAGCGAGTAGGGCATACAATACTTTTATTTAGATGAAAGTGCTGGGACCCAGGAAGAATGACCGTGGCTGGTAGAATTGAAAACGAATGTGTCTATCGGGTCTCGGTACTTATTCGAGTTGTTATTCGCCTACCACCTCTATCTTTACTATGAATAGGATATCTAGGTATCGATGAATTTTCACTTCTATAATATTTACTTATCTGAATCAAAGCTAGACGTAAATATTTCTGAGCCGATTTTCATATTCATATCCCTGAATTAACCTTAACTCCGATCAGCATGCACTGCCTCACAAAGGCTTAGACGGCCGAAGATGCGGCGGAGCTCTTGAAACAGTTTTTCTTGATTTTTCGCGATTTCGAGTGTGAAGATTATTTTACTGGTGTTCAGTTGCCATTTTAGCAACATATTTCAGTCAAACATGCCCAACTATGAGTATACCTCCATACCGACCCCACCGGATCCCACTTATCACTGCATCAGGCTTCTCAAACTCAAACCAGGAGCTAAAGAAGAACAAATTAGCATCTCCGTATTTTTCGATGTCCTAGAAGATTGCGAGCCATATGAAGCGCTTTCATATTGCTGGGGCGATCCCGCGTCCCTGATTCAGATAAAACTCGACGACAAGGACTTCATGGTCACCGCAAATCTGTACACCGCACTTTTGCATTTACGTAGAGAAGACACTGAACGAACTTTATGGATCGATGCTATCTGTATAGATCAAAAAGACTGGGCTGAAAAAGGTCAGCAAATCGCTCTGATGCGACGTATATATGCGACGGCGGAGCGAGGAGTTGTATGGCTTGGTGAACTTGGTATTCTCGGTGAGCTGGGCCTCGGCCTCGTGGCAAGAATACTTAAGCTTGCGAGGAGTCAGTCGTTGCCAAAGATGCAATACAATGGAAATGAATGGGTCGGAGAAGGTCTTCCTTCCTCTCTCGAGGCTCCCTGGAAAGGCTTGAAATTGATTCTCGCCAGTCCTTGGTTTTCTAGAAAATGGATCATACAGGAGTTAGCAACACCGAAAGAAATCACTATTCTCATCGGCTCGCAGACACTTCCGTGGGATGATTTAGCAATTGCCATGTATCTCATTGGAGATGGTGACTTTGCAAGCACTCGTACATTGGCCGATCGTTCTCGGTGTGTACTACTAGCTGGCCTCAGAATGCATTGCCAGGGTAAAAGAAAGATCTCACTATTATCACTTCTTCGAGCATTTTCCGGAAACGGGGCTACGGAGCCAAAAGATCATATTTTTGGTCTCAAGACTCTGATTGAAGATGAAGATAACAATGATCTGTTTAACTACGAGAGCTCTTTTGCAGAGCTCTCAATCCAAACAGCCAGAACGATATGTTCGGAACACAAGCAATTGGATTCTTTGAAATTCGTTTTTGGAAAGTCTCTGGACCCAAGTGATGATGAGTTCCCATCTTGGGTCGCGGACTGGAGACCATCACAAGGGGAGCGGCCACAATTACTTAAAGGAAGCTACTCTGGATGGGAACACGGGCTTTCACATGGGGTATTTGCTGCCACGAAAGGCTCGGAATTCACGCCACAAGACCTTGAGCTGCCTAGATATATGACTGTTCGAGGCATGATTATCGACGAGATTTTTCGTATACGCGATTCATTTGACGAGGATGATCTCTTCAACCTGCTCCGCTGGACAGAGATGACAGATCTTACCACCCTTGATTCAGACACTGTTCCGAAGGAAACGTTCTGCAGAGTCATCTGCGGAGGTAGGAGTGTTGACGATGTGGATGAACCCTTCTCGGAGAAGGATTTACAACGAACACAGAGTTTTCTTGAAATGCTGCGAGAGAGAAAAGAGAAACGCATGCCTGGAGATGCTAACTCTGTGTATCGCAATACAGAGTATTATCCTGTTGGTCGGCATATAACATCTACCTGCTTCGAAAGACGATTGATACAGACCTTAAGTGGACACTTCGGCCTCGTTCCGCAAAGAGCAAATTTTTTTGATCAGGTTTGTCTGCTTATGGGGTCGGATGTGCCGTATATTTTACGGCAGGCGGGTGACGACTGGTGTGTGGTTGGACATTGTTATGTGGATGGGCTAATGAAGGGAGAGGGTTTTGTAGAGGAAGAGTGCAAGAATATGGTTTTGGTGTGAGGATGATGTAGTGTTTGGATGCACCGATGGATGCGATAGATGTCAAATTTCAGTTCAAAAAGGAAGTGATGCGAAGATACAATGTGAAAGTGTCAGAATTAAGTAACAAATCGATGATTTTAAAATGTAGTGACATTGAATTTCAAATGTGTTGTACAAATAAAACCAGATTTCAGATATTTTTCACCTCAGTGTAGTCACAAAAGCAGAAACACAGCAATGTTAATGTTTCCGGCGCTATGTGATCGATCTCAAGCAACACGCAATTTTGTCTCGCCCACGAAGATCAAAAGCTATACAACTTAGAATCTTTCGTCCACTTTCTAAATGTCTTTCCGTGATACCAAAATACTACAGCCGTTGAGCAAAAGAATATTGTCAGAGCCATATTCGTCAGTATAGGGGTTAAGTAACCATCTTTTATGATCCATGGCGTGAGGAACTTGACAAGCCATAACCCCAAACGTTCTTATTGATGGTGATCATAACAGAGATTGCTCCAGTCACCGGTTTGTAAGAGTCAATGGCGTATGTCGAGGATATTGCTGGCAGAGCAGCGACTTGAATGCCAATGCATGTGTAGCCAATTATGACGATTATCTGGGCGAGTGTTAGCATATATTCAAAATGGTTGAGAACGTATGCACTGACTCTCCAATCCCACGAACGCTCGTAACCAACAGCAACGACAACATTTCCAATAATCATCAAAATAACGTAAGGAATCATCGCCAATAATCTCATTTCTGGTTCTCGAATGCCACCGTTCCTCTTTGTCAGTCGAGCAGCGATGGCGTCGCTCAATGGGCCGGCCGAAAGTAGACCTATCCAAGTCCCTACCAAAGTTGCCAAATTGAACAAGCCAATCTTAGATGAGTCGAAGTTGTATGGAGGGGCAGCAAAAGCCTGGGTTTGAGTCAAGTTGACTGTTAAATATGCCGATCCGGTCCATGAAACGACGAAGGCAGCGAATTCAACAATTGGGAACAAAAACAATTTCCCCGGTAACATCAATTCCGCAACAAAATTGCCTTCGTACGGTTGAATGAAATTCCACTGCTGTTTGGAGGGTTTGTCTCGACCTAGCCGAGGGTGTTTTTGGAAATTTATGGTGGCGTCCTTCAAACTCCCTACGGGAGAAACTGCTCCAACTTGGTTTTCCGAACTATCTGACTCGCTATCCATAACTTGATGCTTGTTAAAGTTGGTAGGTTTGTCATTCCGGGGGAGATCCGTAGGTTGAGAAGCGCTCGACGAGGAGTCGCCGAAACCAAGAGTATTCGATCTTGTATATCTCGTCTCTGGAAACAGAAGAATGCCCACAAAAGAAGTGAAGCCTAGGATACCAACGTTAAGCCACCAAAAGCTTTGCCAACCCAGACTCTTGGCCATTGATCCAGCAATAACAGGTTCAATCTGCTGGATAAGCATGATGCCAAACTCTTGAAACGATAAACTCACCGTAAGAGCACCAAAATAGGCAGCAAAGTATAGAGTTTGATATTTGCCTCTGTCGTGGAGAAAAATCACGTCAGCAATTACTGTTGGCTGTAATGCTACTGATGGGCCAGCACCAAACCCACTCAGTCTGATCTTGTCAGTAACTCATTCTTGATTCGTGACCCGTGACTTACGCGCTTGCTCCCATAAAGCTTTGGTACGAAGTCGACTTAGCTCTCCATATACAACTAGCCATACAGATTAAAGTTGACAAAATTAAGACTAGTCGTCTCCCGAAACAAGACTGTATTGGGACCCTGCGAGAAATTGTTAATTATGTTAAGAAGGGAGAATGGCGAGCTTACCAGAACAGATTCGAGAAGCCGAGGACGAGAACCGATATACCAACAAATTCCACGACCCCTTTGAGGCCCGAGTCAAAAGTCTCGATGTAGTCACCGAACATTGGAGTCTATGAATGCCTCGTTACTCTTGTCTAGAACCATTTGCAAATCTACATACTAGAGATAATGGTCCTAGTCCTTGTGCTAACGTTACCAAAGTCGCACAGAACATAGTCCAAAATTTCCAGAAAGGGCTCCAATTCTAGGTTAATTAGCCCAAGCTCCATTTTAAAGGCGAATAAGTGTACCAATAGATCATGTTGATCGTTACTGGGTTGAGGAACGACCACTGAGTGAGACCTAGCAGTATCTTTGACGAAGTGATGTGACCCAACGTCTTTCATAAGCTCTGTCCCAGGGTATATTTCCATTTCAATAACTTCTTCCAACGCCTTGATATCCTGTAGCAGTCTTCTCGTCAGAGTCTAAAATTCATAGTACATCTTGAGCATGTTCGACTTACCGTGTGGTTTGAGAAACTAGCCATTTTTCTTGTTTTTTACACTTGATGAGTAGACTTGCCGAGTCTTAAAAACAGTAATATGCAAATCGGCTTCTTTATTTACGAAGAGAAAGATTCGTCTTACATGGTATACCATATATATATATATATATTCAGATTGAGACGAAGGAGGTAGGCCCGCAACTATCTGTAACGTACCTGTTGCACCACATATTGTACCCCACACGTGTCTGATCCGCATATTTTCTAGGCCAACAGGCTGTGCATAGACATTCTTAACGCCCATGTGCAATTACCCACGATCTATGTTACTCTTGTGTGCTCCTGAGTTACAATTACGGTGCAACTGTTGGCCAGAAAAAACTTTTCCATGAGCCCACCATCGTATTATTGTCTTGACACGGAAACCAACCTTAGAAAATCTGCTCATAATTGGACTCGTGCTTGCAGCCGACATTGAACATGCGCACCACGTTATGAACCCTATACAGCTGGCATCTGGCATGGCTTTTGTATGCTAAATTTGCTCCTAGTATTGGTTTTGCTCCCGAGCACACCACAGCACACAGATATCCAAGTCATACAAAGTCGAGTTTCTATCGTACTCGTATCTAAATACAGGCTCACAAAGAGTGTACGGAATGTAGCAGAAAGCAGTGAAAGCTATGAGTGTTCGACCTTCGCAGGCCGTATTCGCGATTACACACGGCAATTGGAATAAAGATATTTCCGAGCATGACAAAAGCAATGACCCGGGCGATCAATGCAAGTTCAGTGGAGTTTGAATTTGCTTTTGCGTGAAGAGAATACGCGAGAAGATACCTCCTACTTGGTATTAGTCTCTTCAATCAAACGGTTCATTCTTTGGGTACGAACCCTACTAACCAAGTATTCAATAGACTCATGGTGCTGGCAGCCGATGATATTCCCCCCTATGAGGCCTGACTTCGAATACAACTATTGGGCCATCACTGCGGGAGCCGGTTGTCAAATAAATCCAAAATCCAAACCCCATTAAAATTAACTGCGCGAGGAAGAACTGCCAATAATCTTTGCACATGCTTGTCATCAACAATCCAGCGACGCGCAAAACGATCTCCAAGCACAAATCAATGCCTTTAAAAGTCCAGCCTCAAAAGGTTGTCCAGATTTAAAGGTGTTATGAACCCGAGGAAGCATTGCCTGGGACCAGTCGAGGCGATGTTGTTCTCGCAACTGAGAAAATAGAGCCCTGGAACCTTTTGTGGTTGGCGTGCAAAGAAATTGGTGCCAACATGCTGTTGACCGAGCGCCAAGAACAACAATGCAAAGCGTTAGCAGTATACCTAGGTAGGTTGTGATATATTACCGGATGATGATCAGGGAGGTTATCATAACTTGCGTAGGACTACTGGTACAATTGCCGCTCACGCTCCGCTGGCTGTTCAAGTACTTGAATCGAGACTGGCGTATTGATAACTATTAAACCTTCCAAGGTCTTTGCGCTTCAACTCTCACTCCCGGATAAGAGGAGTGTGTTGGTTTATCTTGGCGTAGCTAAAACCCAGGATCCTTTACCGACCAACACAACAGAGGCACGTCTTTGCTGAAATGGTTCGATTCTCATGCAAAATTATGGCGCAGGAGCCTTTTGCATTATGCCTGACAGTAGAGTTGACCACAATCCTGAGTTACCAACCTGAAAAGTTTCTATAGAGTTCTATGGCGTGGACCCACGCTTCGGCTGAACTAATTGCGCGCATGTTGGGTGGCAATTTCCTCAGTTGATCGAGTAGGGGTAGAATAAATCAGGAAAGTGCTTTGAGTTTGGCATGCTGCCTTGCGTACAAGTTCTGGAAGACTCAATCTATAGCTGTTGGTATATGCGGACACAAACACAGTAACCCAGATTCCCCAGTAGTACCTGATGCCAGGAGCTTCTGCTTGAACCTTTGCAAAAGTCTTTGAGCAACACCGGGGAGACTTTCAGCCCGACTTTGAGCGGTGCGGAATTGCTCGAAGTACTGGCCATGATCTACCGCTAAACTATAACCCATAGAAGGCTTTCGCGGTATCAATCAAATGGATATGGCCGCTGAATACTACAAGACGATCGGCTTTCTTAGTGGCAGAGAACCATTACTAAGTGTGGTCTTTCTATTGCTTTAAAGGGTGTACGAAGGAGTGCGGTAAAATCTCCTGAACATTTGCGCATATTTTGGACGTAATTTTAACAATGCATGTTGGATTCGAACAAAACTTCAATCGGTATTCCACACTTCCCCTGGCCTTATGCTCATGTTCAAGCTATCCTTTGCTACCCACTCCACAATATTTCCGATTACTCCTGTTATTGCAAAAACGGACTTGTTCACCACCTCTCCCCAGCCAGTCTTTGAAGCCAGCATACTGTGGTGTGTAATCGATCCTGCAAGAACCTGCCGCAGAATTAGCAATAGTAGCTCGAGGCGTTATAGACCTCATTGACCAACCGACTGCTAAGTTATTCTTCGAGAATAGCCTCAACAATCCCGTCCGCGTCATCTTCAAGCGGAGCCCAAATTTTCACCACTTTCAAACCCGCCTTCTCCAGCAACTCATGCCACTGTTTCGAAGTTCGTTCCATCCCACCATTTATAGTCATCATTGTAAGGTCCAACATGGCATGAAATGGCGAAGCGCCCACGTCTGGGATGATCATTTCGTGGAGTAATAGCTTTGAGTATCCTGGTTTCATTGCCCCGCGGACGCTTTTCAGCATTTCGATACACTTTTCATCGGACCAGTCGTGTAGAATGTGGTGGTAGAAGTACACGCGCGCACCTGTAACACAGTAAGAATTTTCCGTAACTTAGAGGATGGCTTTTCTGAACCTACCAACATCTGGCTGCGGAGTAAAGAAATCATAGACTTGTCTCTCAATCGCAACGTCCAAGTCCTCAATCCCCTCAATGACCGGCCTAAGATCTTGCACAACCAGTCTCCCACTGCCAGGAAACTTAACGCGGAAAGCGTCAACATCATGCCCTCTGCCACCTCCCACATCCACGATTAGTGCCCCTTCGCTTGTAGCCCCATCAAGTATCTGCTCGCGACAGGGGTACCAATCCACCCAGTAATTCCGCGCACCCATCGTGTTGCCCATAAAGGTGTTGAAGTCTTTCAAGACTGACGGCATCGAGCTCAGATATTGGAACATAGGGAGTTTGGTTTGAAACGCGTATTGGACTATGCCATCGGAAATGCTGGTTGGGCTGCGGTAGCCTGCTTCTTTGAAGTATTTTGGGGCTTTGACTGCGGCGCCAATTACCACTTCCCATCTGCGAGGCGATTTAGCTTTACAATGGGTTTCGTTTGGAAAGAAGTGAGCTTACAGCATTCTGTGACCAGCCGCAATGCCTTCTGAGGCCATGGCATGGGTTATTGGTGTTGCTTCCCAGCTGTTCGCGCTAACTTCGCGGACGAAGTTCGTGGCAGATAGAGGGCGGAGGATACGTGCTGCGGGACGAGCTTATGTTAGAGAAGATTCAGCAATCTTCGAAAGTGAACTGACTTATCAAGACCGCCTCGGCGTTAGACAAATCGGAAAGTTCAGTGACTGATACAGGTTTCTCTGCTCTGGATATATATTCGAACAGTTTCATGTCGACAGCTACTCTGGCGCTCATTGGCAGGAGCGACTACATGGCGTCAGATGTTGTGTTGACGGAGGTATAATATGGTCACACTTACGGAAAATGCAAGTTCGACGGCGATGTTTGCTGGCTCTTCGAGCTGGGACACTAGTGCTTTACTTAATCTCAAGGCATTTTTGCGAGCAGTCTTGTCAGTGTCATCCGCGAGGGTCGATGACAATGCGTTGAGGCTGGCAATATTTTCTGCAATGCTAGAGAATTGACGAGACATGAGGGCTCGTTGGCGATGAGTACTGAGGTTTAAGATCAAAACAAATCAAACCTTGCTTCGACAGCTTGGAATTGTCAATTAATCACGCAAAGTTTACACTGTGATATAGAAGACGAAAATCAGATTATCATCGCCAAAGTTACTTGAGCTCCAACTATATACTTTTCCTCTATCACAATTTTGTGCCCTCATGCTGCATTGATATGAAGTTAGTTGGTGATGGGATTCTACTGGACCACGCACATTATCCGTGTTGGTCTGACTCAGCCACCATCAACGCGTACTTGAACTCAATCCCTCGGCCGAGTTGAATGGATATAGAACCAGGTGCTTTAGATAATTTTAAGTGTAGGTTTGTGTTCGGGCCTTCACGGGTTCGAGTGCCAATGCTGGACAGTCTCCCCTTCCGAAGATCTATCCATGTTGGCTTATTTGGGCCTGTTGTAGCCCGAAACAATTAACGAAATTGTTGACATAGCTCTTTAATGCTATCCAGTAGATGTTTAACGTCACTGCAAAGCACTTCTTCTATAATTTTTACTGATAGTGCTGTGTGCTACGTCGGTCGTTGACATGTCATCTTCTAGCTGTAATTGAGAGGTATCCATAGCATATTTTTGTTTAGAATATCCAACCTAATTCGACATCCATGATAGATTGCTATCACAATTTTGTGATACTATTTTAGATACGACAACTGCTTGCTTCACGAAATTTCATGAATCCTTGTGTGTGAAAATTATTCAGGTGATGGACCCAAACAAAGGGCGAATTAAGCGAGGGCCAAACAACAACACCAAAATCACCAATGTTTAGGCCCACTTTATCTACTGTATTCACGGCATAGCTGTGATTCATTAGGTTTATTTGTTCTAGAAAATTCTGTTATATTTTCAAAGGTGACTGATTGAGTGTATCGATTCACAAAACACTATATGGCAAGGAAGATATGACCGCGGGACTCCTCCCAAAGCTGATGTAAATAATCTGGCTTTCAGAGGCAGTGTGTTGTCGGTAATTTTCTCAATTCTACTATCCGTTACATTTTATCATGAAGAAAATTTAGGCTCTTACTGTAAATAAGCAACTGCTTTGCAGCTGCCTATCCTCCTGAATCCCCTATTACATAATGTAAGCGCCGCGTAGAAGGTCATCCCCAGCGATTCGTCTTGATGTCATGAACGATGAATTAAGCTGAAGAATTGATTGATGGGGCTATCGTCCCGTGGCTGTTTTTTCGACGGTCAGGACATCGTGCTGTCATCTTTTCGAATCAAATCAAATTATCAACAATACTCAGCAATACTCCTGCCAGCTGCCGTGAACCTGTAGCATTCTATTTATTCATCCTTGACCCTATGTGGTAATTTTCCACTGCCGAAAAACCCAAAACCAATGAAAACAAAACTTCATATCTTGGGTGACCTGGATCACAGGCAAATGCAGGGGAACGATGCTTCCCTTTGACTATAGCTAGCTGAGACTCGCGACATGCAGCCATGACCTCTCCGCCGCGATTATAGGCTGCAATATTTAAGAGACTGCTCTATCCCAAGGTGACTAGATATAGTTTGATTGTGCGGGCTCAGAGTTCCCTTACTGTAATCTGGTCTCGATATGGCACACACAAGTCAGACATCGGTCCCAGATAAGCCAGGTCTTGATTCAACTTAGAGTTAAGGGTAGTTTAGATTCATTGCCTGAGCGGCGTTTTAAAATTAACAAAGTTATAAACGGAAGTTATCGAACAGCAGAATGCCGTCGTCAAGGGTGTCAGAAAGACGTGAATTGGAACTTTAAACCTGCCAATTTGCGCACTTAAATGCCTACTATTTTGAAAACACCCTCCCCAGCTTGATCCTCCAACAGCTCCAAAGTTGCAACACACGATCAGCTATAACTCTGCCCAACTCTTTATCATTGCACAGCTCTGTACCACCTTACTATACAACATAATCTCGAAACGTCTAGCCCGAACCCACCATCCAACGTAGGCATAATGCGAGAACAGGGCGATCAAGCACGACGGAGACAGTCCGATGAGTTTGGGATTTACAACGACGGCTCAAATAGTGTCACTCCAACATCTGTTACGCAAAATGAGGGAGAGCGAGTCGATCGGAGTATGTTAAGCGAGTCAGAGCCCGAGGAAATCAACGATGATGTTCAACCCGGCTATGGAGACTTCGATAGCCTCTTGGAACCGGATCTTCCAGAAGAAGAACTGCGCCAGATAGAAGAAGAGCGTTCTCAAAGAATAGCGGCTATAGAGGCTGGGAGCCCGACCACTGGAGCAGGTACTGTTGTCTTTGTTATCATTCCATTTGACCTTTGACCAACGATTACTCAGTCTTGGATCCGGAATACAGCTGGAACGATGGTTTACTTTACAATTTAACAACACAAAACGTGGAAGGAAATGAAGAACAGCAATATCATCCCCAAGACTGGATTGTTAACGAATATGAGAATCACTACGACGATTACAACCATTACGACGACGACTGCGATTTGAGCGATCATGACGCAAACAATGAAGAAACAGGTCCTGTTATTAACCTTACAAATGAGGAAATAGCTGAACTGAACGATAAAGCGGCAAAGGATTGGGATAATCCACAAGTAAGTGACCAAGAAATCCTCAAAAGATACTCTGAATAGAACCAACTTGGCTGGTTCGTAGAACCTCTGGACTGCTTATCCTACATGTGAGGCTTACAAGCTCTAGAATACGGCTTAGCTAACGAGAGAAATTTGGCTTCGATTGCTAACATTAACAGCGCCGTCGTCTCGTACCCATCCCCTTCCCGTCAATCTTCCGAAGACATAGATCACGCGGTATTCGAAGCGCGAACTGCCGAATCCCGCGTCGAATCCGACGAATGAAATCTATAGGTTGTTCGGTAAAGGCTATTCACATCAGATCTAGATCCGCGAGATCCATCAGCCGTCTATGTGTGAGAGTTCCAAAACACCATAATGTTGTACATGTACTTTACAAACGTGGCAGAAACGTTCGAGGACCGGGGGCTGGAACAACCCGAAGGCGACGTACAGTATGCCATTCAGAAGAATTGAGCAAACCATTGCCTGAACTGAACAGGAAGGTACTAGTCTTAGTGGCTGGAAGACCTCTTGTTTGGTTGATATTCTCGAGAAACCCGCTGATTGTACCAAGCGCACCAATAGACTTTTATAATGGGTATCATCCAATTAGTAGGTTGTTTCTGTGGTTCATGGGCTATATCCGCTAACATAGGTATAGCTGGCGCCCCCAGACCTGGGAAAGTGACATGGTATGCGAACCTCCTGCTCCAAGATGACGCACCTCTAGTTACGAATATTAACAATTAAGAAGGATCGAAGATATGGAAGACTTTAGGAAATTTCTTCCTTACCTTTCAGAAATCCGTGCATCAGATAACCCCGAGCTTGCTCTCGACTGCGAATCGAGCGGATGTCTTAACCGTAATGGGAATATCACACACTTGACCATGACCGTCAAATCTATGGATCATACTTGGGTTCTCTGCAAGAACGGCATTCCTGATAATTATTTCGATATAGCTAACGATGAAGGGGTCACACTACGGTCCATACTCGAAAACCAGGACATCATACAACTCTGGTTTGACGTGCGTGGTGACAGCGACGCCATACATGGTCTCTACAATATCAGGTTAGGGAACGTCATTGATATTCAACTGATGGAGCTCGCTACCCGTTACGCGGATAACCACCAAAAGATAGTTGGTCTAGGAAAGGCTGTAGGGCAAAGCGGCCACAACTTCATGTCACAACTTGCTTTGAATAAATGGCTCTGGGCCAAAAGAGAAGGAGGTAGTCATCTTGGCTCCAGCAACTATCAGACATTAAACCAACATCCACTACCACTTTTAGAGAAGATGTATGTTGCCGGGGATACACATGTGCTATTTGGATTGCATGATGTTTATATAGCTAGATATCCCATCATCCAGTCTGCCTATGGAACAGTCGGGAAAGAAGTGGATTTAGCTGAGATCGTCAAGACACAAAGTATGCTTCGAGTTCACCAAAGCGAGAGTCCTGGTCATGAGCGTGGCGAAGGGTTCGAGATGCAAGGAGCACCTCGCGTGTTCCGTGACTTGGAATGGGTCTGGTCAGACGGGACGGTGAAGCGTAGGCAAATGCCAGGGCCATCTCTAGAACAGCATTCAGTTGAGCCAACCGCAGATGAATTCGCCCACCTGAATGAAGAGAACATTCTCCAGGCAACTCAGGGGGATGGGGGAGGGGATTTTCTTCTGGACGCAGCCGATCAAGGGTCGTTATATTCCCAAGAGACAGAACTGGGAATCGAATCAGAAGAGGATGGCGAAAGAGCCGGGCAGCTTCAAGAAGAAGTTCATCCTGGGGATGTCAGATCCCAGAGAGACGACGTTCATCATGGTGATAATCAATCTTCGCATTATTGGCAAAGGGTTCGAGACGACATCCTACCAGAAGAAGATGATGAACCGATTGGAAACGCGGTCCGTCGAGGGAATGAGTGGCTGGAGGGAAACGAAGGTCTTTATTACGAGCCGAGTTTGGACCCGTGTTCTGACCGTCACCAACAGGAGTTTAAACCAGAATTTGGTGACGAGCAACTCGATGAAGCATTTCCTAGAAGTCATCGGTTGCTAAACAGAAACCAAGATCGGCATCGCGAGCAAGCATTCTTAGAACCACTTCCCGAACAGCACCAACACGAGAGTATACAAGAAGAAACTGGTGAACAGATGTCAGATGAAGATCCTCGGAACAGCTTGTGGCTGGAAAGTCTAGGGATGGTACCACAGAGCAACGCATGGCTACAAAGACTAGAAGAGTTTAATAACGAACTACGAACCTCAAAGCGACCTTCGGAACAATGGGCGCTCGAAACTCCACCAGTCGAACTTATCGAGCCAACCGAAGTAGAAACCGCTGAGATGAATCATTCACATGAGATTCCACAACAGGGCTACGAAACCCCGCAAGCTTCCGCCGCTATAGTCGATCACAATGAACCAGCCGAAGAAGACCAAACCTACACATGCCGACCGCGCGGAATCAGACGTCTTGTCAACCGCTTCTCAACTCTAGACCTCCGAAAAAACAACCCAGAACCAACCAACCAGCCCACTAGAAGAAGAAGCTTCATGCGACTAAAAGCCCTCGTCGACCCCAACCAAAACAGACTCGCCAGACGCGCGAGCAGTTTCTTCAGACCCAAACAACCCCCTCAAGAGGTCCCACGAGAAGTCCCAGCAAATATCTTCGGGCCTCGAACAGATGGACATCTTCCAAGATCAAGTAGTTACGCGAATAACCCTGCGTGGCTGAGTGTTTTTGAAGCTGAGCAGGCGAGGTTGGGAAGTAAAACTGGAGGTCTGGGGGATGAGAAGAGGACTGGATCGGTTAGGCAGAGGGTGAAGAGTTTTTATATGAGTGGGAGGAGGAGTGTTTCTGAGTTCTTTACGCAGACTTGAGGGAATTCTGGGGTTTTTTAATAAGATGTCGAGATTGGCAGGAATTGATTGGGATAAATCATCAAGAGTTGCAGGGCAATAGAGTATTGAGATTGTTTTGGTTTATAGTATATCATGAAGGAGAATCTGGCGGGAGAATACTGGATACGCAGGATTAGGTGCGGTTAATAATGTACTGGAACGAGATAATATAGTTCACAGGCTTTGAATACTTCCGAATAATAATGAAATATCAGCTACAAGCAAACCAAATTTGATATCTCCAGTGATTAAAACTCCAAGCGTTAAGAATTGTCCTCCATCTCTCGAATATATTCACAAATCCTTTCCGGCTTCAATATTAATGCCAACACCTCTCACTCCCACATCTTTCCTTTTTAAAATCCCTTATCCCCGTCTCGAACCCAAAAACTTAACTCACCAGCAACAACCTTCCAAAATGTCCAATCCACCAGCAAAACCCCCACAAATACCGAAACACGTCTCGCAACCAACCCAGTGGCTCTGCTGCAACTGTCCCCGCACAGCACGCACAGTAACAAACCGCCGCCAAAAATCCACTCAAATCACAATTCCACCTCAACCCACCATCTCATCCCCATCCAAGTCGTCCTCCCAACCCTCCAAATCCACCCAATATCTCTCCTCGCAACAATGTCCAAAGTGCGCCCACACACTCTGTCCAACCTGCACAACCGACCCCGCAATCTGCGGCCGGCATCTAGTCGAAGAACTTGAATCGAAACTCTTCGTTAACAGAATGGTCAGACTGGCCGATGCGTTGGAGGAGGGATGGGGGTTAGATAGTGATGAGGAGGGGGAGATACGGGAGGAAAGCGGTGAGGGAAGGAGGAGAGACGAATTACCATGTCTATTCCAGCAACAACCTGGGATGCGAAGGCGGTTTGGGAAGATAGGTGATGAATGGCTGAATCCGGGTGGTGATAAGAAGGGTTAAAGATTTAGATATATCGCTTCTTGGGATAGATGTGTTTGTCCTAATTCGCTGAGTTGCTGGAACTGGCGATAGGGAGGGATAAATGGATGTGATGATGAATGATTTAGAGCAGGTAGAGGTAGAAGAAGGATAACTGCGAAAGGAGTACAGAATAAACCGATTGACGTGTTTCTTTTTCTTTTATTTAAAGTCATAGCGCTGTCTAGTGCCGAGACAACACCATTAATTTCATAACCATGCAAGCTCCAATGATCTTCTTCCTCAAAAAATACCCATTACCCCTAAACTCCCAGTTACAGCCGTTATAAAACCCTAGTAATCGACTATTTCGCTATTATTAGAGGCTTTGCGTAGCTAAGTATTAAAAGGATACTAAAACATAAACTACCTTAACGAATTTACAAAAGGTTATAGATATATCCAAAAAACGGTATAAAAATTAAGTTAAGACTATAATCTATCTAATGTAGGGGTATCTTAAGTAATTACTCCTCGTTCGCATACATGCCGCCTACCTTTAGCGTCCTGAACATCTGTCATCTCGACATCTCTTTCTCATTAGACTCATATGCTTCATCGAAACCCCATCTCCTTCTCGAACCCCATCTGATTCATCATGACCCATTCTTCTTCACACCCTTTTTTTCCACTTCCTCGGATGCATGTTATAACGACGTCCATTGAACTTCATTCCCTCCATCCACCAAACCTCTCGTACCCTATATGCTGAGTTCTTCCAAAGATCCAGGATCATAAATTTACGGTATCAGGATTGGAACAATCCTGTATCCGTCTTCCTCTCGGATCTGGAGTCGCTGGAAGCGAGCGACTATGTTCCTCGAGTGGTTTGGATAGTCTGGAAGTGGTTTGGCAGATCTTGCAATGCCCTCAAGACTATTGCTTTGGCGAGTTCCCTGGGGATGGCTCGTTGAGGTCGCTAGTACAGTGCTTTCGAAGCTTTGCCATTGGTGCTCGGATAGTCGTCGGCAGGATCGAATATAAGCTCTTTTCGACGCTGTCGTGTAAAAACCCTTGATGCAAGAGACGTGCCGACATCGATTTCCAAGCCCCAGGACATCAGCCAGAGTCCTCGCCTCTCTCAACGCATCGAAGATATTGAACCATACAAACGTACCGACCCTCTCAAGCAGGCGCACTAACACTCCTCTCCCCCACAACCGGTCTATCCTCCCCCCTCGCCCTCCTCAACACCCTATCCATTTCCGGCAACAACTCAGGAATACGGAAGGGTTTCGTGACCACACTATCCATGCCATGTTCCTTCGCATTCGCAATTTGCTCGCTCCTCGCATTCGCCGTGACCGCAATAACCGGGACATGACTGGTCATCTTCCCCTCTTTTTGAAGTTCTCGAATCTTCTGGACGCACGTGAGACCGTCCATGACAGGCATTTCGAGGTCCATGAGTACAATAGAAAGCTTAACGCCTTCGTCCTCGAGACCGGTCCAAAAATGCGTGGTTTGCAGAAATTCGAGGGCTTCGCGGCCGTGGTTGGCGACCGCGACGATGCAGCCTGCTGCGCGGAGTTGTTTGGAGAGAACCTTTTGGTTAACCAGGTTGTCTTCGACGACTAGGACGTGTTTGGGAGCGGCTGGGATTTCTAAGATCCGACCTTCGTGAACTTTGGGCAGGGGGCTTTTCCTTATGTTGGCTATGACGGCGGGGGAGATGAGCTTCGTGTGAGCGTCGATATCAACAGGGCTTAGCCTTGGACTGGTCCGTTCTGGCGCATCACAGCGTGGTGTTTGGATATAGAAAGCAAATGTGCTGCCAACTCCGGCTGCGGATGCTACACCTATTTGTCCTCCTTGAATCTCGGTCAGACGACGAGAAATGAATAGACCGAGACCATTACCACCATACTGAACATGGGTTCTGACAGATGCCTGGGAGAATCTCTTGAAAAGTTGATTCTTTTCATTTTCATCAAGACCTCGCCCGGAGTCCTGCACCGAGATGGATAAATAAATTGTTTGGTCCGGGGTTCCGCACGACAAGATCTCGTTTGAGGTATTATGGGATTTCGGAAGGAATTCTAGATCGTTTTTTGGTTTTGGTGGTTCGGTTGAAGCCCCAACTTTGACGACGATCTGCCTCTTTTCTTCCGTTGAGGTAAATTTGATCGCGTTTGAGATCAAGTTAATGAAGACCTGGTTGACTCGACTAGGGTCCAGCTTGACCCAATCAACAGAAAGTCTCGTATATGACTCTTCAACAATAAATCGAAGAGTCAAATCCGCTTTGTGTAGCTCTCCCTCAAACATCTTCAGCGCATCGCGCACAACAGCCACAGGCTGGGCCTCTATAGGGGCGATGAAAAGTAGATCCGCATCAAGCTTAGATAAAGTCAAAATATCATCAATGATACGTTTCTGATGTTGCGCGCATAGCAAAATTGTGCTACTAGCATCTGCGATGGAATCGATAGTTTCTCGTGGAACGACAACGTCTTTACCGCCACCGTCGAATTCGGAGAGATTACCAATCCAGTCAGCCGACATTATTATTGCAGAAAGTGGGTTTCTCATTTCACTATTAACAACACGTTAGATGTGATTCGTCAGCCAGAGATGAAGCGCTTACTGTGAAGTCATATCGATAAAATTCTCTTGTTGTCTCTTCATCTCGACAGCTTCCAGCATTTTCGTCTTTTGAAACCCCTCGGCCCATTTAACTCTGCTGATATCCGTTATGGTACCTAATACTCCCGTGACCTCACCAGCTGGATTCTTTTCGGCATAAGCGGCGGCGATGATCCAGGTAGGGCCCGTAATCTTTTCCCCAGCAAAAACTTCTTCGGTCACAAAGGGTCGTTTTAGTCGCAGTTCGAAGTTTACTTCTTCTCCACTTAACAGCTTTGCCCAATAAACGTCCATCGTGGGGTGATCTGCTTCTAAGATGATAGAGTACCAGCTCATCGGATATGATACGTTTTTCGGGTGCTCCGTGAGTGCATAGTATTCGTTATTTGCATAAACAAGCACTCCTTGGGTGTCGATATGAAACATCCCAGTAGGAGCAAGATCGGCCATATTACGAAATCGATTTTCAATCTCAATCGCTACGTGCTTCTGGTTGTCGAGTTCTTTTGATATTTCATTTCGGTCTATGGTAGCTTTTTCAGCTGCTAATTTACTTCGACTGGTCTCCTCTTCGAAGAGAACGGCGGCCTAAACGTAATCAGCAGAAGTCCAAGAATGTCCGCTATCGTGGGTGTAGAAATAGCTTACAGCGATACTGGTGGCAAGTTGCCTACTCAGTAGATCGATAAATAATTGATAATCATCATCGAACCTCTTCATGGGATTAATTCCCAAGATTAAGAACCCGAGAGTGGTGTCAGATGTCGATTTGATTGGCAAAAACACGGCAGCTTCAAACGGCACGATACCATCTTCTGTCCTCAAATTATCAGCTATACATTTTGGCAAAGACCCGTCTGCCAATGACAAAAGGGTCGGTGAGTTTGCCTTGATGAGCTCTGGAAAGTTGGGTAGGAATTCCTCGATTTTTTCACAAGCACCAAACCTGCGAGGAACAGGCGAGTTGCGTTCCGGTATTTCTACGAGGCCTTCTAGTGACCAATTCTTGAGGGCGTGACTTTGGTCTGATGATTCAAATAAGGTTTCATGGATAGTGCATCCAGCGGAGTAGAGCGCAGCAAAAGGCAGGTCTAGATGTTTGACTCCCAAGCATTGTAAAAGTATCCACCAGAAATCTTTTGGTTCTGTAGCAGCCGAAAGTTCTCGGCCAAGGAGGAGTAGAAATGCCATTCTGCGATCTGAAAGTACTTGTCGTGTAGTGTCATTAACAGGATTGTAACTTTTGTCATGTTAGAGAGTGAGAAACCCGAGATGTAATTCTTTCTGCGAATATGGTGACTTACTATGCTGTCTGCCCCTGCCCGAGCTGAATTGGAACCATAGAAATGTGGTAGTATATCTCCTCAAGATATTCATGTCTGACCAAGTTGAAGCGAGCATTATCGATACTGAACCCACAACCAGTCACGGCAGATTTTTCGAATGGGGCTGTAAAGTCTCCCGCGACCACCCCCCAGGCATCCAAAAACTCCTTCCCCATCATCCCCGGATGCATGTCGCCGGTGACATGGACGTAAGCCTCGTTGTACATCATGATCTTCTGTTCGCCCCAAAACATTGACGCAGGTCGAGGATCAGCCATCAAGTAATTACACATCCGTCGGAGCTCCAGTGACCATGAACTGATTGGACCAAGTTCGGTTGAGGCCCAATCGAAATCGAGGAAGAATTGTACATGTGGAGATATATCGCCCGCACTGTTTGGCCTGGTGATGTCGAACGGTCCAATACCGTCCATTGTCCCGGTGGTTTCCATCAAATGGGAGGTTTCGGTGGGTTGCCGCTCCTCATGCTGGGCTGTTCGGCGTACAATATTGTCAATTCCTTGATCGATGCTGAAAGCCGCCAGATGTTTCTCTAACGACGCCTTTGAAATGGAGCTCGCATTTGACCCTCGTCCACCTGTGCTCTCCGTCCTGGAAGGAGATCTGCTTCGGCGCGATAAGGAGGAATCGGTTTGGGAATGCCTCTGAGAACTGTCGGGGGAGAGCGTAGTTACATTTCCTGTAATAATTCTCCACTTGTTCCTCAGAGTCCTGCCTGTCCAGCGGATGCCCCAATGGCTTGAAGGGGGAATGTTGGTCGCGTCGGGAAACGACACTGCCCAATCCAGCAGAAATCCTGATTGTGCATCAACAACTGCGTGGTCTGTGTTTTGATGTCCATCCCCTCCCCCGATGACTTGAAGTTTTCTGAGAGCCGCATTTTGATACACCGGGATCTTGTTCGTTGGTGACTTCAAATCGAGGGCGAATATGGGTCGGTCGTCGGTATCCAGGTATTCAAATAGCCCAACCGCCTGGAATCCAGAAGCATCATCTCCCTCTGTCCGTACAACGTCGAGCGCTGTATTTGTAACTGTCGACTCGGTCTTCAATAGTTCTCCATAGGGCAGACTTCCTCGTCTGTGTAGTGTGTTCATGGTCGAACAATGTATTTTTATGTCTGCCCTCGATGGATGTGTATCGCCACCCTCTGCCCAACTACTCGAACAAACTGACGAGTATTCCCCTGGCACCTTCTTTGTGTTCCGATTGTGCAGTTATCGTGCTGCCGTCAAGTTCTACCTCCAACGTCGAAAGAGGACTCCTTGTCCGCCTCCGTGAATCTGCATGCTCTCGCTCCTGCAAACCCCGCCAAAACGCGTATGAAAGTAAGGTTGTACGAATAATCAACAAGAGTGAATAATAATGCAACTGCGTTCGAGTGGCGCCTCGTTCACGTGTGTCCAGAGCCCGACATCATGACAAAAAGGACAGAACTTGGAACGAATTCCGAGTGGATAGGAGGAGGATGGGAATGTTTGGACAAAGCAGAATCCCAATCCAACCTGGAAGCGATTAAGGTTAGTGCGTTCCACTAGCATGACGCCAGTGGCTCAAGGGGCTCGCCCGACGCCATTGTAGCGGGACAAGGTCGGATCTAAGGTCCGGCCGAATTTGAATTACTATGGCATTTTAAGATATCTAGCCTCTATCAATCAATAAAGAGTCAGAAGTGTATGTGGAAGGTATATATACTATTCATGGTATTTCAATATGGTGTTGTGCTGGTATGATCACCACGTTGATCGGAGCCCCTTTGACGATCTCCGGGTATCTGGGAAGGCAATCGAGATTCCAGATTCGCGGACGTCGCCTGCATCATTGACGTGCAGGGTGACTTGGTGGGTGCGGGAAGACCCATGAACCAATTTAAAGCACCAATACGCTTACATCCATATTTTAAAAATGCATTATGGCTTCGTGATACAAGTAGATAAAGTTAAACGCTCTAAACCAGCACAAAACAATCATGGACATTTGAAAACGACTAGCACGCGAGCAACATTCCATACCACAGTCTAGAAGCCAGGCGGGCGCTCCGTAGCTGGGAACTAAGTGACCCTGGATTTGAACCACATTTTGCACCTCCGGACATCTAGACCGTTCTAATTATTTGTTGGCTTCAGCTCTTCAAAAATTCACGTACACATCTAACTAAGTCGTCAACCACCCAAACCAGCCTTGCCACTTCAGTACACTTCTGGTTGTTCCGTGAGCTTCTCGCCATCGATACCAAGCGAGACCAGCTCCGAGGACCACAGGACTTGATATCAGGCTAACCAGACTGACGAATATGATCCGGCCCTGTCTCTCGCTCTTCTTAATAATCTCGCTATATCTCTCGTTTCCGAAGCTGACTCTGGAGTATTTGGTCTGCCAGCCCAGACTCGGTACATAGACACTTAATGACTCCTCTAACCACTTCCGCGCCGAGTAGAATGGAGATACGACGGATGCACGCATCTCGACGTAATTCTGAAGAGCAAGGTCGTTGATAACATGTGCATCTTCCTTCCTATATTCAGAGTATTTGGCTAATGCTTCAGCTCGAGACGGGTACTTGTCAAGAATCTCGAACAGAATCCGAATGTCTTCGAGACCGGCATTCATACCCTGGCCATAAAATGGTACCATTGCGTGGGCTGCGTCGCCAACAATGACAATTGAGTCTGTGTAATGATGAGGTTGACACTTGATGTTGATAAGTGGTAGGTGAGGGTTTTCGTTGAAGGACGCTATTAAGTCGGCTGGTGGTATAAGAGAAGATACCCCTGGAAAATGGGCGTCGAAGAACTTTGGGACCTCGGTCGGGTCTTCTTCCAGAGCAGCAAAGTTGGAAGAGGGCATAAATAGAGTACAGGTAAAAGATCCATCCTATATTTCAATTAGGAGACTGTTATATGCACGGCTGAGGGGACTTACAAAACTGGGTATTGCAATGAACATAAAGTCTTTGCCAGGCCAAATGTGCAAGTGATTTGGAGAAATAGCGAATCTTTCATCCTCACTCCCGCCAGATTTTACTGGCTTTGCTGCGATATGGAATTCACTCCATAGGGTGTCGATATATTCCTGCTGGTAATCCATTCTGGCAAACTTCATCATGTGATACCTCGCAGCCGAATGTGCTCCATCAGCACCAACCATTATATCGAAATCCACCTCGATCTCTTTATTACGACCAGTATTCGTCATGGTAGTGCTCCCGATGACTTCAAACCAGGCCTTGTGTTTCTTGAAATCTGCGCCAGTCAATTTATGGTTAAAAATGACTTTGACATTCGGCAATTTATCGAGCTCATCCAGCAGTGCATTGTTCAGTCCTCCTCGGTCAACTGCATAGATAGACTAATGAACGTCAGTAGGGACTCCAGTTTTAGGATCTCCGATTGTACCCTTCCGTGGACATCATACACCTGTGACTGCTCATAGAGCTCTCCTTGAAGATCTTTGCCGTGAATCATCCGACCTTTCATTGGAATGGTCTCGCTGAATATCTTTTCCAATACGTCAGGTCGACCTGACTGCTTCATAGCGTTGATCCCTCGTTCTGAAAGAGCAAGATTGATCGATTTGGTAAAATTCAACGGAACGGTACTTGGGTCTCGCAAGTCTATCGGTGGTTAGCAAAATCCCTACCAGTAGGCTATGTGATGTGGTGGCAAACGAAAATGCAACGCCATAGAAATTCATCGAAATAACGCGCTGTAAGAACTAGCAATACTCTGAAGTGCGACTTCTCATATTTGGCACTGTCAATGAGGGTGTGACCATCTTTGAAGCTGATCCTGTCTGGCGATAAGCTGATAGCTCAATTTCGTCTTGGCAATGTCTCTCGTTTGACGATCTCTGAGTCTCTGAGCTAAAGGTGCGCATTTCTATCCATATCGACGTTGCAATGCGTGAATACCGAATAATAGGATTGCTTGAAGGTGCAAGATCGAAAGGAAAATATGTGCGGTACGTACCACTTCGTAACTCGTAGACCTCGACATCGTGACCACGTTGTGCAGCATATATTGCCGCAAGCGTCCCCACTGGTCCAGCACCTATAACCACAGTCTTCTGTTTTTGACTTGTCATAATCGAAGCGTATATACAGGTTGAAAACCAAAATTCAGCGGAACATGTCAAAATATATGTACCACGAGCCAGATGTCCATGACACTGATACATTGCTATTTTTCCCGGCCCGAAGCTCTGATTGCTAAACATCTCGGGCGATAAATCCACCCTATATTTTACTTCACGCCGACCGAGCCGAGAACCTTCAACGGCAGGTGCAGGACTATCAGAAAATTGATCCGCGCCCTTCAGATCAAATTAAAAAAAGCCTACAAGGCTGCGACAATCACCACCAGCACCTCATCTGTACAGAGTTTCGGAATTGAATCCTTAAGTGCTTTTGTATTAGATTTGTTTATACTGTAGGATTATTCCAAATGGCGTCCGAAGACCCCGCGCCTCGAAAATGCATGGGGGGCGACTGCGACAATGATGCTGGATCTTTACAATGTCCCACCTGTCTCAAGCATGGGATGAAGGAGAGCTTCTTCTGCTCGCAAGATTGCTTTGTGAGAAATTGGGTATGTTATTACGCGTTCGCCCCCAAATTTTGTGACTTTTATGAACTCGCTAACAAGTTTACAGAGCACACATAAGGCTGTTCATAAATCAAAGAGTAACTTTCTCACAAATCTCTTCCCTCCAAAAGTTGTCTCTGAACCCGATCCAGCTACAGGAAAATTCAATCCGTTTCCAGCCTTTCATTTTACCGGAGATTTACGCCCAGTATATCCCCTCTCCCCGCGACGTGAGGTCCCTAAGTCAATAAAACACCCCGACTACTGGGAAGACGGATATCCAGCGAGTGAGAACACATATAAAGGAAGGACCCAAATCGAAATACTGGATCAGAAACAACAAGAAGGCATGAGGACAGTTTGTCTACTTGCGAGACAAGTTTTGGATATCGCAGCGGCTGCGGCCGTACCGGGAGTTACTACAGACTACATAGACGAGATAGTGCACAAGGCTTGTTTGGAACGAAATGCAAGTCCATGAATTCCTTCAACAAAGCAGCATGTGCTAACCGCCACAGGCATATCCATCCCCCTTAAACTACGTAAACTTCCCAAAATCTGTCTGCACATCGGTAAACGAAGTCATCTGCCACGGCATTCCAGACCAGAGAGTATTAGTAGATGGAGACATTCTCAATATTGATGTTACACTATATCACGGCGGGTTCCATGGAGACATCAACGAAACATACTACATTGGCGACAAAGCCAAAGCGGACGCAGATTCAGTACGGGTGGTTGAGGCAGCCAGAGAATGTTTAGACGAAGCGATCAAGCTGGTCAAGCCTGGAGGGTTATTCCGAGAATATGGCAATGTCATCGAGAAACATGCCAAGTCGAAGAAGTGCAGTGTCATCAGGGCATATTGCGGTCATGGAATCAACAGTTTATTCCATTGCTCGCCGAGCATCCCCCATTATGCCAAGAATAAGGCAGTTGGAGCCGCGAAACCTGGAATGTGCTTTACTATTGAGCCGATGATCGCACTAGGAACGCACCTGGATGATACATGGCCAGATAAATGGACAAGTGTGACGCGGGATGGAAAGAAGACAGCGCAATTTGGTTCGTGATTCTTTCCCTGCAGTTTGATTACCGCTAACAATACGCAGAGCATACTCTTCTCGTGACAGAAACCGGTGTTGAGGTCCTTACTGCAAGATTGGAAAATTCCCCTGGAGGGCCGATTACCATGCCTGTGCCTGAAGTAGCAATAGGTGAAAAGACGGAGCAGACAAATGGCGATGCATCTAAATAATACCCATAAAATATAAATAAGTAATTAATGGCTCTCTCGCCAAAGTATCTGGCTAACGGCCCGA
Source organism: Glarea lozoyensis ATCC 20868 (assembly GCF_000409485.1). Classification (NCBI taxonomy): domain Eukaryota; kingdom Fungi; phylum Ascomycota; class Leotiomycetes; order Helotiales; family Helotiaceae; genus Glarea; species Glarea lozoyensis. Next base: position 326,177 of record NW_007361000.1, read on the forward strand.
GCCGAAATATCTCAAAGATTTCTCCCACGGTGATTTCTGATCCTTTGCAAACCGTTTTACTAAGTGAGCATGTGGTGCACTGGTGAAATGTCCTCATATTTGTATTCGACCGTTCTGTTTAGGGGTGGCTTAAATACGTATCCATGATGAAGGATATGTATATCCTTAAATAATCATATATATGATGAATATGAAGTTAGATTATGCCAAGTGATGACTAAGCTGCCAAGCGCCAATCGGATGACTAGTGTCTTCTCGGCTAAGATAAAAGCTTTTACAACTTTCCTTCTTCTTTTCTAAATATTCGACACTTCTAGTATAACTACTCTAAAATAACTAGTTTAGTCTAGATAACGTCTTACTAAATACCTTAATAATTATAGAATAAAAATTAATTAGCAAAGTTGTAACTTAGGTCATAAAATTCCCTTATTATAATTTTTTTTTAAAACTTTTATAGATTTTCACGATATAGTAGAACTATAGCTGTGCCTGAAAATGCCTAAAAATACGTAAAAATAATCTTAAATCATCGATATTATTAATTATAAATATCATCGATATCGGTCATTTATAATTATGGTTTTGGCCAACCCTAGTTCTGTTGCCTTGTATGAATTCATCGAGTCGTCTTCGTCCCCTGACATGTGCTGCTCAGCAAGCGATGCTGGGCTGCCAATGAGAGAGATCGAATAGTGGGGCATGGCCTTTTGCCCTCTTCGCCAACGAGCTCGAGTTCCTGGAGCTCCACCACAGCACGCGAGAAAGCCATTCCGTTTTGCGCTGCGACCTTGATTCGACATCTCCAGCCTCCCCTCATCCAGAACATCTTCGCAGGCTCTCCATATCCTCCTCGAGAATCCAAATCTCCTGCTAACCGTTGTCGTCGCTGCCTCACCCCACAAACGGAGATACTCGCGCCGCTCAGAAGCTCCTTCTGCAGAACTTGATCTCAAGCTCCAGCTACGTCAGCACAAAGACAGCTACAAGAAGCCACAGACCGGCACACAAATCGCAGTCCAAGCTTAGGAGCTTCGAGACAGAAATCGTCCCACGCACACGCTCCCACGGTTCGGAAACCCATACACGCTCGTCAAGATGATGTCCGGCGAGGCATGGTTATATCTGTTGGCGGTGTTAATAAACGCCGTCAACCTGTTTCTGCAGGTCTTCTTCACCATCATGTATAGTGATCTGGAATGGTACGTCTCCTTCAACTTCTACGGCCTCAAGAAGGATCTTGAGAATCCCACTTTTGTCCCTGTTCGACGGAGATTCCTGTAATTCTACTTGTTGAAGTCAGGGAATTTGTGCTAATGATTGTGGTGGATAGTGATTACATCAACCCTATTGATCTCTGTAACCGGCTCAACACGTATATCATCCCCGAGGCGGCGGTACATGGTGTCCTGACGTTTTTGTTCCTTATCAATGGGTATTGGATTGCGCTGTTGCTTAATCTGCCGCTTCTCGCTTTCAATGTTAAGAAGTACGTTCCTATACCTTTCCAACAAGCTGGGCACTGGCTGCCAGCTGGAGTGCTGCGATGTTTTGGAGAGCCTTGCTGACGATTTTAGAATTGTCGATAACGCGCATTTACTTGATGCTACTGAGATCTTCAGAAAACTCAATGTTCACAAGAAGGTAAGGAAAGGGCTTAGGAGTTTCCCCTGGCTTACGGCTGCTAATCTGATTTCTAGGAGTCATTCATTAAGCTTGGGTTCCACCTTGTTATGTTCTTCTTCTACCTCTACAGCATGATTGGTACGTTTTCCCTTTATATTCCATAAGCTTTAGGATATTTCCCATTCAGAGTTTCACCGCCCAGTGTGCTGGCATTATCAGAACTACACGCTAACTTATCCAGTCGCCCTTATCCGTGACGAGTCTCATTGACTTGCTACCTCGATCACCGCCAATACAATATCGAATAGGCATAAACAAAAAGCCAGACAAGGGGGAGTTGCATCCCTCATTCATACGGGGTGCTCCGGTGTGGAAAGGGATGGAAATGACAAGATGTGTATAGCAATAGCATACATGGCAGGATAATTATGTTGGGAAATCTGCAACGATTAGACGACTATGAGGGTTTTCGGAGTAGTGATTCTTTTGGTGTGCTATTAGGGTTGGCGACATTCCATATAAGGGATTTCTACATGAAGTTCGAGGTGGATAGATACCATGGTGTACCTTTACAGCTGCATAGATGTAATCTGGGTTTGGTGAAGTTTTTACTAGACTCTCGAGTGAAGCTTGACACGGGAGTGCTGTACTCTGACGCTTAGTGTCTGGTCTTCTATATAACCCTATTAACTAATTGAATGCTTGCTTGTTCCGTATACATCAATCCTTTAGACTTCAGGGCTGGCAGAAGGCTACCACACGTGACTCTTTCTATCAGGTTACAAGGGTTCAAGGCCGAGGCTGAGACCTAAAACATTTCTACATCCAACTTCATTGAGGCTAGGTGCTTCTCACTTTCAGTATTAGCGCCCAACTCATTGACCCTCCTAGTTGTACGACGCTGTGCAGTTTGTTTTGATATTCGATCAAGTTGCGCACCAAAAGCGACATCATCATGGCAGATTTTGGGGATTACCCGCCCAACATGGCGCCCCAAAACGCGCTCGCAGTTCGAAATGCAGCAGGACCAGACCATGCGATACAAAAATACACAGCGGACAATCTATCGCGACCTCTACAGGGGCCGCTAAATCCGTTCAAAGATGAACAGAACGCGCTCAAACGAAAGAATGTTCTCACAGGATATGCTGAAGAGACGTATGTCAGCGAGCATACCTTTCGGAGTCAGCATCGAGCCGTAGAACGAGGTCCGGATAGAAATTATCGAGGTGGCGTGGCGGAGAAAGAGGAGGCGGCGAGGATACGTGCAAAAAGGCAGAAGAAAGGTGATGCTACGGTTGCGGAGGGCGATAATGCTTATGTTGGTCCTTGGGCGAAGTACAAAACTACGGATTATGAAGAGGTGGGAGAGGATGAGGAGTTGGCTAGTGATGAGGAGTATGAGGAGGTTGAGGAAGAGGAAGATGTGATTGAAAGTGGAACTTTAGTGCCAGCATTACCTCAGGCGATCGCAAAGAGGAAAGAGGAAGAGGAGACTGGCGGGGAGACGAGTGTCTTCGAGGGTTCAGAGCAGTACGATTATCAGGGCAGGACATATATGCACGTGCCACAGGATTTGGATATCGATTTAAAGAAGGAGGTTGGAAGTGTGAAGAATTTCGTGCCGAAGAAGTTGATACATACTTGGAAAGGTCATACGAAGCCTATTGCCGGACTTCGATTCTTCCCAGGATCTGGACATCTATTGCTTTCTGGGAGTGCCGATTCGACTGTTAAAATTTGGGATGTGTATCACTCGCGCGAGCTATTACGGACTTACTCGGGGCACACAAAGGCCTTATCCGATGTTACTTTCAATACCTCCGGTTCGCAATTCCTTACGGCTTCATATGATCGGATGATGAAGCTTTGGGATACGGAGACTGGACAATGTCTTAACAGGTTCACAACCGGCAAAACGCCTCATGTTGTACGGTTCAACCCCTCTCTTGAGCATGCCAACGAATTCTTGGCTGGCATGTCGGATAAGAAGATTGTGCAATTTGATATCCGTACAAAAGAAATCGTCCAGGAATACGATCACCATTTGGCAGCTATCAACACTATCACCTTCGTCGACGACAATCGGCGATTCATGACCACATCCGATGATAAATCCCTACGGGCTTGGGATTACAACATTCCAGTCCCGATCAAGTACATTGCAGAGCCATACATGTATCCTATGACACGCGCCTCTGCTCATCCATCTGGCAAATATGTCGCATATCAAAGCTCAGACAACAACATCTTCGTCTACGGCGCCACAGACAAATTCAGACAAAACCGAAAAAAGGTCTTCAAAGGACACAACAGCGCCGGATACTCGGTGGACGTGGCATGCAGTCCCGACGGCCAATTCGTCGCTTCTGGAGATACGGGTGGATATGTCTGCTTCTGGGATTGGAAAACATGCAAGATGTGGCATAAGATGCAGGCGGCGGATGGAGCTGTTACTTGTGTGGAGTGGCATCCTCAGGAGAGCTCTAAGGTTGTTACGGCTGGGTTGGATGGAGCGATTAAGTATTGGGATTAGATGATACCCCCCATTTTTCAATATACAATTGCAAGCATGAGGATGAATTCTCCAATCCCGAACTCCGTTTGCTGAATTCCGACAGTTGACAACTCGGTAGTGCCCTGATGTTGAATGCAGCTTCAATCTATCTCCTACCCACGCCTTTTATTCTACAGACCCACAACACCGGCCTCGTTCAAGCCACCAAGACTCAAGTCACTGCTGGATTTGGATGCCGTTGTTATGACCAGGGAGGGGTTCAGAAGCTAATGCATCATTTCAGTTCCTTCATTGGCCAATTCGTTCTCACACCGCGATCATCAATAGCTATTGATTGTGACTCAATTCCGGCATGACGCTGGATTTTTTTTATTATGTTATTACAAGGCCATGTTAAGTATTTCACCATATTCATTTCCCTTTCCATCATGGAATAGCAAAAATCTCATCTCAAAATGCCCAACTCAATCGAGCTCATCCAGCCCTATCCCACTCTTCACCCACACCACCACCACCACCACCACGACATCGAAACCCCCAAACCCCAACCCTACCCAACCCTCGACCAAACCCCCTCCATCTCCCGCGCCTCCTACTCCTTCCCCGAAGGCGGCACCGCCGCCTGGCTCGTCATCCTCGGCTCCTTCTCCATCATCGCCGGCACCTTCGGCCTCATCTCCTCCGTCGGCCTCTTCCAATCCTACTGGCAATCCCACCAGCTCTCCTCCTACACCTCCCGCGATCTCGGCTGGATTGGCGCCGTCAACGTCTTCCTCAACTTGCTTCTCGGCGTGCAAATCGGGCCCTTATTCGACCGTTACGGCCCGAGATGGCTGATTGCCGTGGGCAGTGTGGCGTTTGTGGGGAGTTTGGTACTGCTGGCGGAGTGTAAAGTGTATTGGCATTTTATGCTTGTTTATGGTGTGCTGGGGGGGAGCGCGAGTGCGTTTTTGACGACGACGGCTTTGAGTGTTGTTGCGCATTGTAAGTGCTCGTAACACAACTAATCTCATGACTACCCTACACCCCGTTCCCTGCTCATCCTCATAGGGTTCGAACGCAAACGCGGCATGGCCTCCGGAATAACCTTCGTCGGCTCCTCCGTAGGCGGTATCGTCTTCCCTTTAGTGCTAAAACACACGCTCGCCTCGCTCTCCTGGGCCTGGGCTATTCGCATTCTCGCGCTCATCGTAGCGGTGCTGATGGCGATTGGGAATCTATGCATCAAAGGCCGTTTGCCGCCGCGGAAAAACGGGGGCGCTATTAATCTCAGATGTTTTCTGGATGCGAGGTTTAGCTGGGCGACGGTGGGGATTGCTTGTATGTGCTCTCCCTATTACTTCAAATGATAAATGAGAAATGAGACAGGAGATGAGGGGTCCTCACTCCTCACTCCTCACTCCTCACTCCTCACTCCTCACTCCTCACTCCTCACCCCTCATCTCATATAAGTGTATGGATGTTGATTTATACAGGCTACGAATTCGTCCTCTTCGCCGCCCTCGCCCTAATCCCCACCTTCGCCCTCTCCCGCGGCTTCTCACGCTCCACAGCCTTCAACACCATCGCGATCCTCAACGCCGGCTCCGCATTCGGGCGTATCTTCGCGGGCATCTTCTCAGACCACTATGGACGGTTTAACACCATGATTCTCACCCTCCTCTTATCTCTATTCTCGATATTCGCGCTCTGGTTGCCATTGGGTAAGTATCTCATAGGATTTTATGTGTTTGCGCCGGTCTTTGGGTTTAGTAGTGGTGGCATTATCAGTATGGCGCCGGTGTGTGTCGGGCAGCTTTGTAGGGCGGATGAGTATGGGGCGTGGTATGGGACTAGTTATAGTGTTGTTGCTTTTGCGTGAGTTTGGATTCCTCCTCGTACTACGTTCGATCCCATCGTCTTCGTTTGCACTACGTTCCATCCTGCTGTTTTTGATAGAATGCGGCTAAATTGAAATAGGGTGCTCATTTGTATACCGATAGGTGGCGAGTTACTGCCTTCGATCGGTGGGACGGGCTTTATTTGTTTCTTTGGCGGGATATTGGTGTTGAGTTTGGTGAGCTTTTTGTTGGCTAGGTGGGCTTGTTTGGAGTATCGGTGGAAATGGAATGTTAAGATTTGATGTTTTGGGGAAATAGCGATAGAGGGGAAGGTTGATGATTGGGAGAGATTTTGTTCTGGGTTCGGTGGGCGTCCGGCGAGTGTCAAAATGTTTATGTTGGGGCGTGTTTGGTAATTACGCACTTATATTTTATATATTACGGATATCTTTTGTCGACTTTGCCCTAACTGTCTGGACATAAGATAAAAGCATAAAAAGGGGTAGTCTGGAAACCCCCCAGATTTCTCGCTTAATTCATAACAAAACATACGTCACTCAAGACTCATATATTTATTTGTATGCCTCGTTGCCACTAATATTATGTTTTGAAAACAAACAAACACGCAAAAATGAAATACATGTTCACCACTCATCCAGTTTCCAAAGGTCCAAGGACTTCAACTTCGATTTCTCCCCTTCCAAATCCCACCTCCACTGGTTTCAACAACATGTCCTCCCCACCATCCTCACCTTCATCATTTCGTTCCACAACATCCTCCATCCAGGTCAACCCACCTTCGCCAAAACACTCACCGGTATCGAAATTCAAGAATTTTACAAGACCACAAACCGCGACGCCTGTCACGAAACCAAACCCACCATCACCACTGGCCAAAACAACCTCACCACCTCGGACTAAACAAGCACCACCATCGCTTCTGGAACCAATCTCCCCACAATCACCGATATCCAAATCCAAAAGACCTCTACCGCCGCCACCGAGTGCGAAACCGAACTCACTATCTCCAACCAAACCAAAATGGATATACACAGGCAGATTCGTAGATCGATACGTCCCACCCCCATCCTTCCCACCACCGGTCCTTCCACCCGAAATAGCTCGATATCGCGCGACACAACAACACAAACCCTCTCCTCCCCGTCAACCGTCATTTGGGAGGCGGAATCAGATATTACCACCGCAGCCGGTGTTGTTGAGACGTAGACCGTCTTCTCGGGCTCAAGTTGCTCCACCGAAGTTTCCGCCTGCGGTAGTTCAAAAAATAGAGGCAGGGGAGAAGGTGAAACGAAACACGGGATTGAGGCCTTCGGGTCCGTCGTTGGGTACGGAGGGATTGGTGGTTGGGTTGAGAAGATCGGCGCCGGGGCCGCCGCAGCCGAATTTTGGGTTTTTGCCGTTGGGTGGGGATGAAAAGGAGAATAAAGGGGATGAAGATGGCGAGAAGGGGGATGATTAGGAGCAAGATGGTAATAACGACAGTGAGATGATGAAAGTTTGAGAAATGGGGCAAGTTGGTAATTGAGAGGTATAAGGTGGACGAGGGTTGGGAAGGTGTTTTGGATATACAGGATTGATTTCATGATCTGGGAGTTAGTTTAGGGATATTTGGTGGAGAACAGGGTGTTAGGTTATGTTTAGGATCGATTAGGGTGTTAGTAGATTTTGATTTTTAGTAATATATTCAACTTTGACCGATGAAGGTGGAGTTGTTAATGCTAGTGACATAATTATTTTACGGAATTAGCTCAGCGAACTGATGGACATCTATCATTGCTTACCTCATCTGTATTGATAAATTTAGGCTTTGAGGTTCTACAACAGCTCAGCAATAGACTTACAAGATCATAGATCTTGATAAGATGTCACAAATCTTTTATAATAAGGTAAAGTTGGTTGGTTTTTTTTGTTAATCGCAAAAATAGTTTATAGTTTTATAACTTGCGTTGGCATTTGTAGGGAATTGGCGGATTTTGCTATTGATGTTTACACATATTTAATGCCTTTCTTGCGGGACTGTGTTGACTTTTCCGGTTTTCATTTCTTTTCAACAAAAGGCCACAAAACCATTTCCTCATCTTCGGTACATTCCAGCGTTCACGAGAGCCTATCCCACTCATTGTACATCTCTAAGACCTTGTCAAACTTGATCTTCGCCTTCTGCACGTCCGAAGCTTCCTGCATAGACAAACACTTCTCAGCGCATACGAGTTTGCCCACTTTCTTCGCCAGTCTATCCTCGGCGGCAGTAATGTCTGCAAGGGCTGAAGCAAGTTCAGATCGCAGGGACTCAACCCGTTCCAGTTTTCCAGAACCGGAGAGAGAGGACCATTCGCAGTCGTAAAGCGTCCATCCAGCTCTGAAAGCATCTGCTGTGTCTGATTCTCGTAAACCAATGACCGACTCATCCTCTCCCATTACATATTTTATTCCCTCAGATGTTGTACGGAAATACTGGTACTCCTCCTCCATTAATTCTTCATAAGTAAGGACCCAGACTTCCTGCGGCACAGGAGGGGTGCCAGGCTGCACTTCCGAATTTGGCTCGCCCTTTTCCGTCATCTCTATGTCTTGGGATTCAGCTTTTGCATCCCGAGTGAAAATTTTCTGGATAAAATCCCAGAATCGAGGCTTCTCAGATCTAACTCTCTCGTGAAATAATCTTAGTTCCTCCTCCACATCTTCTCTATACCTGCGACCATGTATAGCCACGGAGACCCACTTCCAATGCTGCCAGTATACACCCTTGTTTGACTGGCCGGCTGAGAAAAAGCGAAGGTTTGATCTTCTTTGCTCTGAAACAGAGCATGGGTAAGATTTAGTGCCAGATTCTTCCGATAATTCAGTAACTGCATGGCTATCAGCAAATGGATTCACTATTTCAGAGTCAAAAACCCTAATTCTGGGAAGGTTTTGTAGCTTATAGGGCTCGGAGAAATTATTGGCGTCTTGACTAAAGAGCTGCTTATGCCAGATGGTAAGCACCTGCCATCTCGCGATAGTACTTCTGTTCTTCATGTACCTAACCATCGCTTTCGAAGACGCTTTTCTTGGATGCCTATTACGTGCTTTACCTGTTCTCAAACCACTCGGTTTGGTAGGAGAACCATCGTCGGCAATCATGATGTCGATTCCAGCTGCGATTTGTCTTCAAATTTAATGTTACAAAGTTTTAGTTGTGAAGTATACTTTCTTACAAGGGATTATGGGGAGAAGTACAATGACTCTCGCTCTCCTAACATATGCTTAGTAGTCTGACGGGAGGAATTATCAGACTAATATATAGTTCCCAACTTTCTATTCAATGTTTAAGAGAGTGAAACTAGGTCAAGTGTCGAGTCTGTATTTTTTGTTCGGGAGCACAGACAGTGAGCATTTAGATCGTAGTTAGTCTGAGAACAAAGGCATTGTCACTTGCCGTTCTTTGTTTTAATTTTGTGAAATTATGGTCTTTGTTATTATGAACTTGAGATCCTCCCACTCCACACGCACATGAAAATTAATCCAATAAACATGATAACGTAGGTGAATATCTGATTTAAATACTAAACTGTATGAGATACAAGGCGCTCCTCTCATTATTCCTATTTATTAATGCTATTTCTGAAATATCAATTACATTAATAAATCTATTGATATCTTGAATCCTGCAAGATCAAGTAAATATGTGATAGAAAGAGAATGTATTTTTTAAAGAAAATAGTGATCATCGCAATACAGTATTCAGACATAACAGTGTCGGATTTCGTATCAGCCGAAAGAATTTTGTCATTCTTTGCCTCTACTACCTAAATACAAGAGATATACGCACAACAGCACAGACCAGACTTATAGCAAAAACAACAACTCATGACTGTCAACAGTGATATACTATAAAGTTGCGAGTACCTAGGTTTATATGAGTACAGAAAAGCACAAAAAATATTAATCAAATGCGCCATCAAGTATGGAAGAAATTTACCCTTTTTAGGAATGGGAGAAATACCAATGTCTATAATCTTCACCCCTAGAGATGAGCTTTGAACATCTACCCTCCATCTACTCATCGAGTCTTGCTCTCTTGGGCGCTTTGACTTATTGAGATTCGCGAAAGACATTGTGGGTGAGGACCAAAATAATACTGTGTTACTCAAATTGGGCGTTTTATGCCCGTATTAGATATACATCATTAATGATGTTGAATGTGATTATACTTCTATCGCATGGGTTTTCTTTGGGCTCGATTAGTAGGTAGAGGGGAGGGATAACAAGACTCTACTTGCTCCTTGCTGAACCTATGCAATTATGCCTCTACAGTTCTGCACGACTCCCCGTTGCATTATTCGCACTTTTGTGTTGGAGTATTGGAGGGTGAGTATTTGGATTATGAAAACTAAACAATTTATTAGTCCTGCCAGTCTCCGGAGTGTGGCCATCTGCTCAGATGCTGAAATGTTTTGTTGACAATCTTTTTACATGAAGATGTCTTTAAGACTTTCATTTGTTACTATCAACCACAAAACCCTTGTCCTCGTTGTATTCTGCAGCCAAGAACGGCAGCATAGGTGTAGAGTCCGCTGTGCTATCAATTACCCGAACGTCTACCTAAAGAACCAGTAATTTAACTCTTCATGCTTTGGATCCTCAAGCATGGACAGAGTTTTATTCCACTCGTAATACGTTGCTATTGCTCTTTCATAGCTCAATCTCTTTTTCTGGAGATCAGAAGCTTCTGACACGCTCAAACTATAAGCCACCTTTGTATCTGCGCCAAACTTCGCCTCTATTGTGTTCTCGATCTTACACATATTTTCGTAAATCACGGATATTCGATTTCGTAGCAATGCAGAACGTCTTAGTACTCCGGTCACACCAGTAAAATTGCCAGAGTGCGTGTAAGCGCACCAGCCAACCGCAAATGCTTTTCTTGTGTCCAATTCACCTAGACCAATGATAGATTCGGATTCCATCGCTACGAATCTTTTTCCAATTTCTGTATTACGGAAAGCCAGATAATAATGATTGAGTCGTTCCGATTCTGGCACATTCTGACCGAATGCCATACCTTGGTATCCCGCAGTGGTTGACAAAGAAGGACGAAGAGGAAAGGTTGCAACCTCAGCCTCACGGTTTCTGTTCCTCTCCCAACCTAAAATTGAATTAACTGAAGCGTTAAAAATTTTGCTTGAAGGAGCCTTCGATGTATCTCTGCATTTTGGCTCCTTCAACGATGCCCTCAAACCTGACACGATGTTTTGCAACTTGTCCGCGCGCTTGGCTTCCCAACCATGGCTAACAACATCGTACCATTTCGCTTGCTGCCAGTCAAGACCACGATTTGATAGACCTGGGTAGAAGAATGTAAGATTCGTCGTTCTTTCCTCCGAGATACTGCAAGCGTATATCTTGGTACCGACCTCGTCTAACGAGATCGAATGAGCAGGGAATGGGTTTGATGATTGCGTTCCCAAGACTCTGATGTCGGAGTAGTCAATTAGCTGGTACAGATCGGAGAACGGATCTTCTGTCTGGCTAAAGAGGTGCTTCTGGCGAATAGCAAAAACCTGGCATCTGGTCATTTTTCGTGTCGACTTCCAATCGAATTTGACTAACGCATTCCGAGTTGGTAGATTTGAGCGAGCTTGTGGGCTCGCAACTTTTGAAAAGAAGATTTTCTTTTGTCGAGGTGTCCTTTTTTCTGAGAACCTTTGATTTTGTGGAGGTGGAGGCTTTTCCGAGAGGGTTTGAGGTGGTGGACTTGTTCCGCGACGTCTCCTCAATCCGGAAGACATAAATGGATGTGGGAAAGGCATGAACTTTATACTAGGATTTGAATGAAAAGGAAAGTATTGGGTTTGGAGGTAAATCGTTTGTAGATGATAGAGTAGGATAGCTAGAGAATGCCAATTTTAATACTTTAGTCAAGGTGGACGGTGTATTTGATGGCTGTGTTGACGGAAACAAGGATGAGTGTGAATTGTAGGATTGTTCAGATGCATCTATAGTGGATCAGTGAAGAGTGACTGAACCCTTGACAATTCATGGCCACTGGTCGTTCTCTGCTTTGAACTTTAAACAGGTCACTACTCTTCCCCGCATTATAGGTCAAAACTGGACTCATGTATACCGACATCAGTATTGATTTACTATTATGCGAAGAATTGACTTTTATCTAAAAGTGATTTCACCCGAAGCCGAATGAATTTTTCAACTTTTACATTCATATAAGCCTGAAAAAACTGTAGTTGCAAAATTCATTATTTCAAGTGTGATTCATCTCACGAAAGAATATATCCTCTAAGAGTGAAATATATGTTATGGAGGAAATATCTGAAAAATGATAGCAACTATATTTATGACTCGATTCTCTCTGTGGGTTCTGTGGTGTTAAATCTGAGACTAGTAAGATTCAACATATTATTACTGTTACTAATCTTGTTACATGTTACCTATCCATATATTGGACTTCGGCAATGTTACCGAAAATCCAAGTCTAGGAAAATGAAAACGTTGAAGTTTTGCTCTTCCCAACAAACAGTGACATCTTCCTCAATTTTGACGTTTCAGCGCCTAGTTAAGATATTGACCTACGCACCAAATAGAGTTAATACTGAGCGTTCGCCGCCCTGAATTTATATCACCTCGCTTAATTCAGTAGGCTGGTAACGCCCGATCATGATTATTGAGAAACTGAAGATGAGCCAGTGAGCCCACCGTTTCGGTTCAAAAATGACACCAAGATGAGCTGCGTATATAGACGAGCAAAACGGGCGCTGTAACTCAGTCTACCCAAAAGGGATTGAATAAGAAAATACATGTTTCGGAGCCGGGCCGGTCTTTCCGTCTAAGATCGGACCAGGGAGTCCGACCTGAACCGAGATCGGGAGTGTCTCGGGATGCAACAAATAGAAACCGAAAAGGGGTTACCGCCTAGAATTATGCCTTTTTCCCACCTCATCTGTCTCGTCGACACCTCTAAAAGAATTCTTGTTTTTGATAAAACAGCGAAAAATGACCATCAACGGCGCAGAATCAGTAACAGACGCCCATTTGGCCGCTCAAAACATATGCAACATCTCGGCTTCTTCCAGCTGTCAACCCCTAAATTCCAATACGACTCGAAATTTGAACCGGAAAGCATGTTTCGCCTCTCCTCCTTTCATCCCCATTTTCGCTGGTCTACCGTATACAGGACTACTACACCTCAGTATGTTCGACCAGTAATCATGGTGACAGAGAGAAGCATACACATGTAGAGTACAAGCCACTCCCTGGCAATGCCTCTGCTCAGCGCCGTGAGAAATGAGGGCATTGGTATGTACGGTACAGACACCCTGAGAATTCTGCTCTAGTCTTAAAACTCTATAGTGGAGAATGTTTCAAGGAGAACCTCTTTAAGTATACAAGGCATCGCTGGGTGTTCGTTCATTTTTCATTCCCGACATAGAGAAACCCTAACAGAACCCAGATACAACGAATCACGCCGCCTATCGGAGAGGTATCTTGAATTCGACCTTGGACAACTTCTAAAAGCCGCAGTAGCAGCAGGGTCCTCCTCGGGGGCCCGTTCTTGTATGTTCTTTAACCATCTGCTTCTCGTTAACCTTATGACTAATTCGAATTAAAGGCACTAGTCTACTGAAGGGTAAAGAGGGGTTAAACAACAAAGCCTATCTACTCACAATGGACAACGGTGCAGAAGTCTTCGCAAAACTCCCAAATCCGTGTGCGGGGCCATCTTTTTATACAACCGCATCAGAAGTTGCTACTCGCGAATTTGTGAGTGCATGGTTTGAGTTTGAAAAACACGAATTGACGTTGACGATGTTAGCTGCGCGAAGTATTGAATATTCCTACTCCTCGCATAATTGCCTGGTCAGGCGATCGGAGCAATCCAGTTAGAGCAGAATACATTCTCGAGGAGAAGGCTCCAGGCAAGCCGCTCGGGAGACTAGTATGCGTCTTTTTCCTGTGTTCTCCTTTCTAAGCTCCTACTCCAATTGGCTGCGAAAAAGTTTCATCCTTAGGCGCTCCTCTTTGCTCTTGAAACATACAAATATTCATATGCTAACTTGTTGGAGTGGCAAGACTGGGATGAATGGCCAATGGAAAAAAGATTCACCATCATAGAGCAAATTGTGGAAATTGAGCGGAAGCTTTCATCTCTGAGGTTCGTGAGGTCCGGATGTATTTATTTCAGGGAAGATATTCCAAATAGTGGCGCCCTTGTGACGAACCCGCCACTTTCCTCGCCAATACTCGAACGTTTCACTTTGGGACCACTCGTCAAGACGGGATTATGGAGCGGCGAAAAGATCAGTATCTTCGACTGACTCCGGTTATGGTGCCTCCACAATCTTCTCATGATACGCACTCGCCAACACTTTGGCATACTCCATCTCGATAATGTATTCGTCGATCCCCAATCAAAGCAAATTACCCGCGTAATCAACTGGCAATCAGCTGCAAGCCTCCCGTTCTTTTACCAATGTCGTGTCCCAACAATGTTTAAGCATAAAGGAGTGGTTTCTGATGACATGACCCTCCTACCCAAACGTCCAGATAATTACCACAGCCTAGAACAAAATGAGAAGGAAATGATTGACAATACCATCAAGAGCGAGATAATCCATAGATATTATCTTGCAGTAACTCATAACAGAAACCCAAGACATTGGGTCGCCCTACAGCTGTATGATGAGGCACGAACACAGCCAACACGTATTGTCCAGGGCGTATGGGAAGATGGCGATATATTTTTCCTTCGGCGTTCGCTGATCACAATTGTGAATAGGTGGGAAGATCTTTGCTCGGGCTCTGGACCATGTCCTGTAAGCTTCAGCGAGCAAGAAATGGCTCAATATGCTCACGAGGAAGAGAATAGGGGCTACATTAGCGAGATACTAACGCTTTTTCGAAACAACTGGGGATTGCCTCCGGATGGATCTGTAGAGGCAGCTAGATTTGACGAAATACAGACTGAACTAACTAAGATGAGAGATGCTTTCGTCGGGAGTACTGAAAACGAGGAGGACGAGCTACTCGCTGAGAAGTTATGGCCGTACCAGGATACTACGGAAAATTAGAGTCGTAATGTGGGAAAACAAGCGAAAGATGAATTATTAGATGCTAAATGCTCCAAGGCCCGCGCTTTGAAGAACTTCTTGCAATGCTTTATAAGATTTGTTTGTGAAGCAAGTTCTGCTTCAGCGACTGCAGTCTAGGGCCCGAAAGATGCCCTCCTATCATTGCCCAGGTCTTGTCGTCGTGAACTATTTTAGCTAAGTGACTCTCTTGTCCCCGCCACTTCGAAGATTGTGGGCTCTCGGTTGTGTTTCGTTAACTACAGAAAGTACTGAGGAGAACTCCCATAAACAGGAGGGGTGACCCCCTGGTACGTGATGACTAATCTGGGGGGGTGAGGGGGGGTGTCGATCGTTTCAGCTGTCGCCAACACTCGACTACAGCCGCCACTTCTACTCGCGTTATCCAAAGTTCTCTTCGTTCTGCTCTGAGATGCCAATACCAGGCGACAGTCTTGAATTTTGTCGAGGCCTTCCTCGTTAAGCCTCGCACGACTCAGAACATACGCATTTCTTTTAAGGGCACTGTACCTGATAACTACTATATGTGGTCCCGGATAAGGTATTTCGAGGTTGCAGCTTCCTCGTTTCAATCGGACCCATATACGAACAAATTTGGTCAATGTGAGGGAAGGTTACGATTGGCTTGAGGCAAAGCCAACTTTCCTATTATGGTCCCGCATTGCGACGCTGTGGTCACACAACAGCAGCTGATTGCGATCACGCCTTGTGAGTTCTACGAGAAGTTCAGACATACGCCCATCTCAAATTCAAGAGCGCCACGTCTGCAGTAGGTTGTATGGAATATGCAACAGGTAAGGCTCATGCCGCTCTCCATCAGGTGCTGAGGCTATATTTAAAACCTGGACTTCTTTTGAAGATGGTTCTTGTTTAGTTTGTCTTACACAGTTGCTGAATCGGATTGTGATTAGAACCCTGTTCAGGGCCTTGAGCCTTCTACCTTGACAAGTTAGAGTCATCGAATTACGCTTTCATTGAAACAAAGTATTGATCCACTATCTCGGTCGTTATGTATTCGTTACTCTCCAAGTGTCTGCTCCTCCTTCTCCTTTGCGGCTTCGATCTCGTCGCATGCCAGCAGAACGAGAACAACACAGGCACGTCTTTTACGGCGAATGAGGCAAGAGTGTCATGGGTGGCCGGTCCGACCCGACGCGGCACTCTAACTCTTCTGTGGGGTTGCCTAAGTACCATCTTCGCAAGCACTTGGACCGTCCTACATCTCAACGTCCCTGGTCCGAGGGAGAAATGGTGGGAGGGGCCAGTGCGTAAGGTCAAATGGATGGCTATCACCGTTTTGTTCCCTGAGCATCTTTTCGAAAGCCTTTTGCGAACTTCGACAGGCGGTGGCAAATTTGCGGGACATGCATGTCGCAATGAAGATGCGAAAGACTCGGCTTCAGTGGACGGCCACCGTGCCCATATACATAGAACCCCAGGGCGGCCAGGCTCATATGACCATGTCCTGGGAAGTCGATTTCAATCGTCGAACGAGAATTCTGTACAGGCTCTTAGCACTGCCTGCTTTACCTCCTGCCGATGAAAAAGAAGACGAGGAAAAACAGAATTCTACACATTTACCACCTGCGGTTGGCGGCGACAACAATACAAATTATGCTAGGCTAAGCAATGCGCGTGTCGATGATGACGGAACTCTGAACGTTAGCTCTGGGGTCCATAGTTCATCCATCTCTAGATGTAATAAAGAGAGCTTATCGTCAAATAAAGTTCCTGCCAAAGAGCTGGCAGAAGATTTCACTCACGCGAACCTTGAAGACGCTGGGCACATTAGTGACGAGAGAGGCAAGAACGCCGACAATATAGCAGACGCTGTGGCCGCAGAACACGAGCCTGCAAGCTTCACTTGGGCTTCTCATTGGGAACAAACACTGTGCCCACAGAAACAGTATTGGACACTCAGACATTCTATTTATGCTAACATGGGAGGCCTCGTATATCGTCTTACCGCCAGCAATCTGGATGAACTCAGGTCACTCACCTCGCGTACTCTAGCTGACATCATAAGAAATAATTACTCAGCGATCGATTTGCTTCAGTACTTGGTACTAGCTGAGGAAGATATTAAAGACAAAAGCAAAGCAGATTGGCTCCTAAAGACAATTGCGGTATTACAAATTTGTTGGCTCATCTTAAACGCCTGTGCGAGAGCTGCTGCCGGCCTTCCTGTTACTCAGCTTGAGGTCGCTACGGGAGCATTTGCCGTCATGGCAGTTGCGACATTTTTAATCAACTGGTGGAAGCCGAAAGATGTGTCGAGGCCCACAATCGTTTGGCTGGTACCAGCCACAATTTTTACTGATAGCAACTACCGCTGCCATAGTTTTACACGCCGTATCTTATCCCCTTCACATGTTGCATTTGTCACACCGCTGGCCCCAACACTGATTTCGAACGACACCATCTTGATGGATGGGAAGCCACCGTTGATCTTGGTCCTGATTGCGATATCCTCCCTGGTTTTTGGCGGCCTCCACGGTCTGGCCTGGAACAGCGAATTCCCCTCGAGGACTGAAGTTGTACTATGGAGGACCTCCTTCGTAGTGGTAGCCGCTCTTCCGGGCATTATTCTCGCCATCACGTTTATCATTGAGCACCTAGCGACGAACTTGCCCGCTAAAAGATTCTCAGCCGGTCTTGTGAAGCTCTTTGTTCATCTTGACCAAGTCCCGCCCGAATATTGGTCTCAGCTCAAGGAACCATTTCCCTTTTTATCTTGGCCGCTCGAGTCACAAATCGTCTTTTTCGAAAGGCTAGGGCACGCGGACTCCGATACAGTTCTCAACTGGGAAAAAATGCCGACTCCGCCAAACAACATTTCACCCGAGGCGACCCTTAGGAACACATGCATATCAAGTATATCGGAGCTTACAAAACAATATAACCCGCTTTGTCGACCACTGGGTTGCAAGCAGGTTTGATTACGAAAAGGTTTTAGCATATGAAAATGTCTCATTAACTTTTAACAAAATCAACAAGGATTGTGAGATGCTTAATCGATACTGGCGCCATTATGAAATTCATATTAAATCTAAGCCCCCGGGTGTGAAGTCTCAGATCGGCGAGTTTGGTGTACGCGAGTTTTTAATTAGTAAAAGGGCAGACTTCGAGTCTATCCAAAGAGAGAAGAAGGATTTGAACAAAACTTTTAATCTGCTCTCCCTATATATCGCCGTCGGTGGTAGCGTAATTTACGCTACTGCGCGTGTGGCTACACTGATTCTCATCTTCTCGTCACTTCGCTCCGTTGATCATAGGGTCTATGACGATGGAGTGTGGACTCGGTTCTTACCAAGCTTCTCTTGACCTAGCCAAAGGTGCTAACAGTGGAAGAGTTTTATGGGTGGCAGATGTAAGAACGGATTACTGTAGCAGGAGTTGATGACGATTTTGTATGGAGAAGATACCGGTTACATAGGTCTATAAATCTCAATTACATTCGTCAAAAAACACTACCCTCCACAATGAATGCTCCCCTAGATCACCTCGCTTAATTCGGAAGGCTGGTGAAGTTCAACTTCACGTGCTTGATCGCAGCCAGGGAGCTGCAAAGAGCTTTAATGTGTTTTAAGACATGTGCTTTCGCACCGAATTCACTTATTTTGACGTCAAAAGCACGATATGTTGCAGTTCAATCTTGTGATGAATGTTGGATTTAGCCTGAGTGGACTCATGTGACTAGACAAATTCCCGACCACCCCAGTCCAAGGTGACTTTTACCCAGGAACCTATTTCCAACGCCTTTTTCCCAATTCTCCCTAATTATTCGCACTCAACGTCCCGTTGGTGGCGCGATGCAAACGCACGTGCTGGTACCACTGGAGGTGTTTATGATCTCTTGATATTCCACCTTTTTGGGCATCCAGATGAGGTTTGGGGGGGATTCGGGGAGTAGGGAGTGATGCTTGTTGGTCTTAATTTAATCATTTCATTTGGAGTTGAAGTTTACGGATAACCAACGCGATGTATATGAGTTTTTTTCTTTTTCTGTCGCGTACTTCGGTCTGTTGACCAAATGATCAATACCGCCAAGAAATCTCCTGCTCAACGTTCTTCCGCAATACCACTTTTACCCGCACTCACTTCTCAATAAAAGCACTTCCCATCCCTCCATTTTCCCAAACACAGAACTCACTATCCCTACTAGTGTCATTAATCCACCAAAATGCTATACTCACTATATATCGCCACGTGCGTCTTCCTCATCGGCTTCAGTACCGCAAAACAACTTCCACTTTCAAAACCAGGCCAAGCAGTCAAACCCGTCAAAAACACACCATGGATCCACGTGTTTTACACACCAGTTTTACAACCTAAAGGCTCATCCTCCTGTCTCGACGCCTCTGGCAAAATTATCCTGACAAAGACATTCGCTTCACCATGTTCGTCGTTCTCCTCAGCGGATTCGCCGGATGGCAAAGCAAGTCATATTTGGAATGAGAAATTAGAACCATGTGGCTTTGAGGATAAAGTGTTCAAGTGTGGTAAAGGAGTGGAGAATGCGAATTTCACTGTAAGTCCTTCTGAACATCTCATAGGGCTGGAGTACTGACGCAATGTGTAGTACGAAGGAGATTACTATGTCCCAATTCTGCTTGTCGATCGTAGTAAAGGACCTTATGATCAAAATCTTAGGTCGAAGCAGAATTTCACTACCATTGCAAATTGGAGGCCTGATCCGATTGTTCTTGGGGATGAAGGAGATTATGTCGCTTTGTGGTGGGGAAATTATTAGAAGGATGATGTTGCGTCAACACTGTCTGTTGATTTGTCACTATTGAGGAATTTTGTAAGGGTGCTGGATTGATTTTGTAATTGTTGTCTTATCTTGATGGATCGATTCTCCGGTACAGCACTGGAAACGGGAGTAATCGCTTTGAACCATATACGTTGTTTCTCATATTCACAAATTCACGTGTATTTCGATAATTCTCGTTTATGAGATTTGCTCAGCTGTGATCTAAGAACTGGGATTTTCCCGTCTACCCATAATTTGGAATTTCACAACGCGAGACGGGAACTAGGAATAGCAGCTACCATCGGCTAAGTCAGCCTGAATAGGTTAGCAAAGTTCAGAGCTTATTGAGTGGAGCTGTCTTGGGCGATCTGGCTTGAAATTATCTGTGGAGTATTTCCTATTGATATAAATGCATGGTTGCCAAAAGCAGAGTTGGCCGATCACACAATGGAACATTTGTCCAATTTGCTAACTAAATAAATTCTATCAGAAATATTTCATTCTCGTAGAGACAATTTTTAAAGCGGATGATTATTCGTCAACATATAATCAAGCCATAATCTGAGGAAAAATTCATCATTGTGCTGACAAATATCTCGTCTGCCGGCTATTCTCAAATCAAGGTTGAGTGGGGCAGGTCACGATTAAGAATTTACTCTGGCACATCTTGCAATTATCCGTCAATTGAGCAATTGGATTCAATGAAATGACGGAGTGAGCCCCTTCCCCTCGGTAAAATCAATAGGTTGTGTGCGGGGTGCATATCTCTCATGTACCCCGGATTCCACTTACAAGGATGCAGAATGATCGGAAGGGTAGTACGTAACTTCCTGTTTGATAGATGGTGTAACATAATGTATGAGTCGCTGGATAAGTTTGAATTACGGCTACTATGCATGCTTGAACGGTAAATAAGAGATCAATGGTATGGCGAAGGACAATCACGTACTCTGATTGCATATATACTCTCCACTCAACTTGATAAATATTCCATAATGTAACCTTTACAAGATTGTTACTGTTTTCAACAGCCATGTATCACTCTCTGTTCCTACTTGAACTAATAATTCAACAAGTCAGTGGTCAATCATTTGCAACCTTACAGCCTGAAGTTCATCCATTGATGAGATGGGAATCATGCTCCTCCGCAGGCTGCTCTAAACAAAATGGGTCACTGGTTCTTGACGCAGAATGGCGATGGATACACGAGAAAAACTCATATACGACATGCTTCGAAGACGGTCATTGGCTTGAAAAGGGGTATCCCAACAAGACACTTTGCCCCGACGATGCAACATGCACCGAGAACTGTGTGCTTGAAGGCACGGAGTATCAAAGCATGGGAATATGGCCTAAGAATGATGCTGTCACGTATGATTTTCAGGAAAGAAGATTGTTACCTGAACGATACTGACGGCTGACAGGTTGAAATACTACAATTACTTAGATTATTCGATGTCCAAGGGCGCCCGGCTATTTATGTTAAGACCGGATGGAAAGCAGTACAACCTGTTCAAGCTTCTGAACAAGGAGATCAGTTTTGAGGTTGATGTTTCGAAACTACCATGTGGGATCAGTGCAGATGTGAAATTTGTGGCTATGGATTCGAATGGTGGGTTCAACAAATTTCAGGGGAACACAGCGGGTGCTGCTTATGGAACTGGATATTGCGACGCTAGCTGTCCCAGAGATTTGCGGTTTATCAATGGGCAGGTAAATAACTTTGGTTGTTCCTTCAAGTTTCGCTAAGCGACGTTTGACATGATTCTTCTGAATCTTTGACTAACTTGCGAGTCTAGGCAAATGTCAAAAACTGGACAGAAACGCCCGATTCTCCCGAGTCAACAGTCGCACAATATGGTTTCGGTCTCCGCGGATCCTGCTGCGCACAACTCGACGTCTTCAACGGCAATTCGATCTCAAGCTCATTCGGTCTTCATCCATGCAACTTCATGACCCCAAATCAACATCAGTGCATTGGGGACGGATGCAATCCAGATGTAAGTTGCGATGCTGAAGGCTGCGCTTTCAACACTTATCGCATGGGGAATACCGATTTCTACGGCCCTGGCGGGAAAGGCGTCGACACTACTAAACCTTTCACTGTGGTCACTCAATTCCCAAGTACCTCAGACACAGACTCCGGAGTCGCGTTTCTCAAAGAGATGAAGCGGTTTTACATACAAAACGGCACTCGATTCCCGAATGGACGTTCTAAAATCGATGAGGTTCCTGGAAATTCCATCACCGGCCCCCTTTGCACCAAACAGAAAGAAGTTTTCAGTGATGTGAATGATTTCGATAAGTTTGAGGGGATGTCAATGATAGGGGAATATCTTGCGCAAGGAATGGTTATGGCGATTGGGATTTGGGATGATAGAAAGACGGGGATGGCGTGGCTTGATGGGAAGTTAGGCGAGGGAAAGGGGGCTCTGAGGGGGACGTGTCCGGATCCAGCGGCGAATATTCACGACTTGTTGAATAGTTTGGAGGGAAGGAGAGCAAGTGTATCTTTTGGAAAGATTAGAGTTGGGGAGATTGGAACTACTGTTTGAAATGTTGATGGATAACTGCTTGGTGAAGAGTTTACCCGAATTTGTCCTCAATGACTAAGGCTAAAAGTTAGTTAATTTCAGGTTTATCTGAAAGATCTAATCTTGATTCACTCAAACAAAGTTTGAAGCTCATATGTATGATTTGACTTGTTTTAAGTTCTACACCATGGGAAAATTTGACAAGTTTGTGTCACCGGGGATTTATTGTTTTTAAGCATATTAATTTTCTCTATTACAAGATAATCACTCATCTTAATAAAATCATAACTTGTGTTTTTGAGCTGCTAGCAAGTTTGATAATTCTAAAGCTTGTTGTCAGTTTCTAAGCGCCAGTAAGCGCCGATTATTCAAAGGATAAGCGGAATTGTTTGTAATGTGAATAAATATTGTTTACTCAACTTCAAACTTTATCCAACTCTATAGAATTTTGTGTCATAACAGATACTCGTCTTACTGAAACCTGACTGTGTGATTGTCAGTCATATTTGACTCAAACTATGGATATAATGTTCAGGCAATTTAAGAAAGCAATACACAAACCTTGACTTCCGAGAGTCAAACTCTTTCTATTCATATCTATATAACTTGCTTCATCTTACACAACGATCATGAAACCCAATCCAAAGTCCAAATCCAAAGGCAAAGGCTTCATTTCATTGCAACGCCATCCAGCTTCATCTGTAAATACCATCTAAATTTCGATTAGCTCACATAAGCTGAAAATGCCACTAACAAAAAAAGAGAGACACAAGAGAAACTTTAGACCTCAGGCCGTTGCACCAAGTCTTCCACGGCGCCCACTCACCTATAGACATTCATTTGACTGTGAGTGTAGTTCTTGCGAGAGGACAAATAACCTGTGTCATGAAAGGAAGCAAAACATGTTAAGTAGGCAGGAGGACGATGAACAAAAGAGACAGCAACAAGAGCTTGAAGAGGGCGGTAAGGAATTATTGCAGCAGCTCGCTGAATTTGACAGATGGCGGCAAGCCTGTAAAGAAGAAGAAGAAAATGAACGTAACAGAGAAAGTCAGAAGGTAGTGAAAGAATCAAAGCGATCTATGAGGTTGGGTGAAAAGGTGAAAGGTGTTGGTGTTGGGCCAGATATTGGAGGTCGAAAGTCTTCTACAAAGAAATCAAGTGGGAAACGCGTTGGATTTGAGCCATACTTGGAAGGGGAGAGCCCAAATATGAAGACAAAAACAGACAGAAAAGCTGATGTTGGGTCAAGCAAGTCATCTGAAAAGTCAGCATTGAAGAGGAAGAGAGAATAGATGGGAGTTTTCGACCGGGTCGAGAAGCCAAAAGTCAACATGATTACAAAGAAAAAGAATAAGTGAGACTGTTGGAAGAAGCGTGGAGGTAAGACAATCAAAGGGTTTGGTGTTCTTCTAGACTTAATCAGTATTGAAGTAGAAATACGAAGTTTGCAGACAACGAGTCACAATCACTTGATTTTGTTTGTTAAGATACTTTTTAGAGTGAGTGCTTTTGATTGTTTACTATGTGGAATTCTTGATTGTATAAAACTTTTCAAAGTTAAAACAAACTCACTCACAGAAAGGTGTTATCAAGAGCCTACCACGATTGATAAAAGAAAAGAGTCGTATACCTCTTTTTCTTTCGTGTTAAGCCGCGGATGCAATTCCAATTTCTTCTCCAAGTCGTCTTAGTGACTTATTCTTCATTTTCCTCCATACAAACACTATTTGACTCATTGGTAATCTTCGTAACTCTTTGTTAAACTTGGGTAGGCCCTGGTGACTGAATGACTCTTTGTCGCATTTGACTTAGAACTTCCAAACTAACGATTAGGGTCAGATCATCAAGTCAGCAAACAACACTCAAGCTTCCCTTCATAAGGTCACGCTCTTTTTCTCGATATGTTCATATAATCTCCAACAGATATCACAACAATATGGCTCCATCACAGACCAAATATTTGCATCCTCTCAAACTTTACGCAAGCCCTTGCCAACTTCGCCTGAATTTCCAATTTCAAGATGCCTCCAGCAGAAAGGTCCAAACACAAGAAACACCATAATGATCCGTATCCTCTAGACAAGAGTACCATTCGCCTCTGTAAACGCGCACCGGGCTGTCGGTGTTACAATTGCCAAAAGAGAGCTGAAAACCACACCGCTGAAAATAAAGAAGAAGATGACTTAAGCATGCCGGACAAAAGTCAGAAAGGCGAAAGCTCGCAGGTTAAGCCCAGAGATACTGAAGAGCTGCAAGAAGCGACAAAAGAGGTAGGCGAGGTGGAGATTGGAGAGGGCGAGAAGGGCTCAGAAGGATCGAAGGGATCAATGCGATTTGCTGAGGGGAAAAGAGGGATTCTTAAACGCAGCGGGGAATCTGAGGGGTCACATACGATAGAAAAAGAAGAAAAGCGTGTTGGTTTTGAGTATGGCGTGGGTCGTGGGAGATCAGATGGTAGGAAAGGGCAAGGGAGATATGTTGGCGCGCCACGCCGAAATTGAATTTGATAAGATGTCTTCGAGTAGGCATTATGTTAAATTACAAATTGAAATTTTGTCGTGAAAAGAACAATTGTGAAATGTTGGTTTAGTGGACAAAGCTATGCTGAATGAATTTATTTTGCTTCTGAAGGAGATATGTTAGTGGATTGTTCAAAACTTACAAGTCTGAAAGTTGTTTCTGACACAATCAGCAATCTCAAGAGCTTACTTGCACAAGAAAACACAAGTAAAAATATTATTCTCATTTAACACTAACTTGCCCATACGATGGGAGACCTCCCTCTATTTCTCCAGCAATTGATTGTCCACCGTTCTATCACAAACCACAAATACGACATTACACGCCTTTTACCAAAATTCAGTATAACAATTATTTTGAGTGTTTATTTCACCAAACCAAGTGAACTTGAAAATAAATCCTAACAAATAGCAATATTTTGTATACTCAACATTTCTGAAAGTAGTTAAATATCTCCACTTGCTCTTTGCATATTCACAAGTCATCCTACAACTCTCTACTCCATAAACATCCTGTATCAACACTCTCCACAAGTCATGACACCCATACCCACGCCAGCACCATCACCCAAAACCGCACCAAATCCCCTGCTCATACGAACATCCAAGCCTGTACGCAATGCAGTTCCTACACTAGCATCCAGCCCTACCATGGATAGCTCCAACCCTCCTCCAGCCTGTCCAAACGGATACAGATGCTCTTGTACTAGAGTATGTGGGAGTTGTGGGGAAGGAGGTGGTTGAAGGATGAAAAAGAAAGTGGTTGGAGATGGAGATGGTGGAACAAAAGATAACGGGAGGGAAGGGAGTGAGAAGGTAGCGGATGAGAAGAAAGAAGTAGAGAGTGGGGATGATACTATTGTAGTTGATGTGAGTAAAAGAGAGGAAGTACTGCCAGATGGAGAGTTTTCGGAAGAGGGAGTAGACGGATGGGGAAAACGAGGGGGGCGTGCAGATAGGATATACAGGGAGGAGGTGCAAGGAAGAGCAGGAAGTGAGGATAAAGTGTAGTGAGGAGAAAATATCGACAAACGAAGGAAGATAGTAGGGTAGTAAAATGAATGGAGAGAGTTAAGATGAGCGTTAGAAAGGTTACAGGTGTGAAGCAGAGGAGGGTTAAATTTGTTCTTCATTGCTTTATCGACTGATTTGTGGAATTCGAGACAGTGCTAACCTCTTTTTTTTGACACAAACTACTAGTGACTAAATAAACTCAATGAAGAGGCATTTACTAACACAGGATCCGCCCCGAAGACTACTGCTAAGGTATGGTTCACTGAATCTGAGCTATTATATGTATAGTTACAAAACCAACTAAAATCATCTTTACGTCAGGTCTACTCATTGTAATTTTCTCATTTCTTTTCCAAAATTCATCTATACGATCCTTCCTAAAAAATAATGTATTCTGTGAAAACCTCAGACCTGTCGAAAGTGATGTAAAACGTTCCGTCGATATACATTGTTTATTGTCTATTGGATTAAAAATAATTTCGTATTATGACTCTTTCTGTTTTGCGTGGATTACTACTCAGTTTCATAAATAACGAGTACAGAATTTATTTTTTCTTATCTACGTGAAGTACTTGCACAAAATTTCAAAAATCCTAACCCACGCAGTGTCGTCGGAATGCAGCTGCACTTTCAACACCAAAACTAACATACTGAACACAACCACCCTTACCAAAAAAACCAACCCAAAACAAACACTCTATGCTCATATCAATATCATGAGCACTTAATTCTCCCCATCCTCCCCATCTCTGGTTTCCATCTCTCCAAATTATCTACCTCTGCCCTTATCTTCCTCCGTCACTCTCTTCACTTTCTGCCAAACGGATTACTCCACCGTTTACTTCCTAGATTATCACTTCCTTGTTGACATCTTCCCTGCTGACTGTCTCTCTGCTGTCTGAAAGACATCTGGTCAGTGCTCTCTGGATCCTGATCACTTCCCCGCGGATTGTTTCTCTGCTGGTCACTTCCCCACGAATTAATTCCATGCTGGACAGTTCCAAGTTGGTTGTTTCTGTGCACATTGACATAAGGCTGGTTAGTGCCGCGGTTTTGCTGGTTATTTCCCCCCGGGTTACCTGTCCGCAATTGACCTTCGGGCTGACTGCTCCACTGGTGGCTGCTTCTTCGCTGGGCCTGCTTCGTAGAGTTTCTCTGCGGATGAGTTCCTCCCTCACTCTCGGTCACATAGTTTCCCCGCGAGTTGCTTCCTCCCGAATTTCCTTGCTGGCTGTTTCTATACTGACTGTGTCTCTGTTGATCACTTTCCGGCCGGCTGATTCCCCGCTGGCCATCCGAGAAATAGTTTCGACGAAGGTGACTATCTTGCTCGCTATTTCCTTGGAATGATGAGTTCTGTCCTTGGTCTTCATCAGAGACAGAGAAGATCTCTGCAGATTGGGGTGCAAGCCTTGGAAAGCTAGAGCTTTGTGGAGTGATATGGGGTTGAGTGCGCGGGACAGTTCTTCTTTCGAGTTGTTCGGAGAGTACATTTGCATCTAGTCTAGAAGTGAAACATTCTCGAAGAACTCTGGATGATGATGAAGATGATCGTACGGAGGAGGGCTCTGCTTACTGACCTGAACACAATGGCTCTCGAGAGCTTCCGGGTGTTGATGGTGATTGTCCAGAGAAAGGCAATACCATCCGTCCTGTGGATAATGATCCTCCAGTGTCGCTAGCCGGTCGTGGGAGTTCTTCATACGAAAGATTTGCGGGCTGTCCTTGGGGGAAGGGCCCTTGGGGTGTTCTCGGCGTTGGTGGGGGTTGCTGGGAAGTGTTCCTCGGGGTCTCTGGGGACGACGCGCAGCGTTTTGTCTTGAAAGCTCGACTGGTGGAAGGGGTCCGGGAGTCGATGGGCGTTGCTGAAAAGAACGTCTTTCATTCTCTCCTGAAGGAATTGATCCTCGGTTGGGTGCTGGTGAGAGTTGCTGGGAGACTGATCTTGCTTGTTGAATTGGAGATAATGTTAGTGGGAAGTGGGTTTTGATTGGAGGAATATAGAAGTCTGACGATCTACGTGAGTCAAGTGAATCCCTGTCCATTTTGGCAGAACAGTTTCAAGCTATTTCCTATATTGATTGGGTCAATAGAGGTTTGAAATCTAACGAATCAGAGAAATAAACATGAATTGTATTTAGCCATTGGACGCTTAAAGCGCATGTTTTATAAACAACAATATTCAAGTTTGTACAGAATGTCAGTTTGCGATGTTCATTATTTAGAGTAATACTCGTGAGGCGAAAGCACGTAGATATGAGGGTTTAGATTGATTGCCTCAAAGTCACACAGTCGTCTACTTGAGTACATTTTATTCAAGCAATGTAGGATGCAGTGCTGTCAAGATGAACTTCGAAACATCCAAAGAACTGGAGGGTATTCCATACCTAAGACGTGTCACTACATGGCGATTACAATACGAAATGTAAACGAGTTGAGATGAGTCTCAATATTATTTCCAGTAATCACCTAGCACTTATTGTATCTGCGAATACCAAATAATGCGTCATAATTGATGCGTCTTTCAGCATTATGAGGGGGCTACAGGAGCTCAAAGTTTTGGAGCTAGCACATAATCCATTCTGATATTTTTAATCTCTAACTCGAGTAATATATCCAAGTCTCCGTTGGATCAATCCGCCCAGCCGGCTACTGGGGCGTTAAATATAAGCCACCTATCGAGGCTTTTTACTATATTAAAATCAAAACTTACTCGCCAAAAACGCTCTACAAATTGATATTATACCGAAACGTCACTTCTAACGACATACTAGCAGAAGTCTATATATTTTAGGGTATTAAAGCTCGCCCTACTTAGAGGATTTTTTTTAGCGACCTTCGTGTAATAACACGAGTTTTACGGGCACTAAGGTAGAGGTATGTGGTAGTACGTGTTCGGCGTCTTATCGGGTCCTACTAGGTCTAATACGAAGGATATAAAAAGATAAGGAGCGTATGTGTAGAAAGGACCGCCAGCTATATACCCAAGGTCCTGACCCGAACAGACCTGAATCACGCCCGACTCTAGAACGCCTGAGTTTCACCCCAAACCAGGCCCCGAACCTCTTTGCCATGTGAGCATGTGACGGTGCGCCGTTACAGAATACCCCTTTGAACCACGCTGTAGTACAGTGGAATGTCTTAATTCCATGTACTCTAGAACTAACTATTTCCCGTACGCTCCTCTATATCCTACGCTATAAATAAAAACCTCTATACTTCTATTAGATTCTCCTACTTAAACATTACTTCTCTCCTCAAACAGTTAATACTACCTAAGAAAACGTGAACATTACATACAGGTTTCTATACCTAGTAGAGATACAAATTACTTTTCGTAACTTGGAGCTTACTATTTCGACACTCTTTCAGGAGACAGGGTGTTTAAAGTAATAATGTTATTAGATCGGGAGAATAACTCCCTACTAAATCAAAAATCACGTCACCTAAGTCACACATCTAATCAAGTAAAATAAAACTAAAATTAAAAATTACGTTCTAATATCCATCCATCCGGGTATCTAAAATATCCTACGCACGCTCCGTTTCATCCAGCCTAGAATCCAAGCTGTCTGCCCTATATAATATACCAAGTTTATCCTATCCTACACCCTCTCAACGTATCCTACACAAACCCATCCCCACCCCTTCATCTCCACCCCTCCACCTACCCACCCCGTCACACACTACAACCAAAACAACCACCTCACCACCCTAACCCCCCCATCCAAACCGCCCTAACAACCCTAACAAGCACGACCAAAAACCAGACATACCACATAACCCCCACCAGTGCCCACTCAACCACGACCCAAACCCCCTGTCTCAACCACCTGAACCTGCGTCGTCGTCGGCGCATCATCGTGTCCATCTTATCCGTGATCGCCTTGACCGCTAACGTCTGACTGGTGACTAGATCCTTGCTGACCTCGTCCGCTTCGTCCGCTGCTGTGCGGGCCATATTCGTAATGCCCTCGTTTACTTTAGAGCGGAGGGCGTTGATATCGTCGAAGAGTTTCTGAATGGATGTGCCGATGAAGTGATCTGTAGACGCTTGCCACATCTCCGAGGAGTTGTGGATATCAGTCTCGAGAATGTGGGCCGCGAGGTTGTGTTGTTGGCTTTTCGGGACGGGGCTGATAGGGGCATGAGCGAATTTGGAAATGCCGGCGTAATGAGGGTCGGTTGTGGTGTTAAGGTCCTGGGGTTCGGCGGCGCGACGAGTGATTTCCTTGGCTTTGATGCCGGAGCTGAGGAGGAGGGCGCGGACGCGGGCGATTTCTCGTTTGCTCATGGGACCGCGGTGGACGGAGGGGGCGCGGTCGGAGATGCTCCATTGGCGTTGGCTGTCGATGGAGGTTCGATCGTTGGTTACTTCGAGATTGGCTAGGCCGGTCATGGGGAGAGCGTTGCGTCGATGACCAGGGCTACCGAGGATTTCATTGAGTCGAGAGCCAGAGGCAAGACTCTGTCGACGAGAGATATCGGTGTCTGAAACGGAAGAATCTCGTTTCCGTCGGTTCGAGCCATTTGGGTCTGGTGATGAAGTTGGAGACGCACTTTGAATGTCGATTCTTGGAGGCGGCTCAAGTCCAGTGGAGCGAGCTATGGCTTTCTTAGACTCTCGACCTAGCGGATCCGAACTCGAAGTTGATTCAGTATTCTTATTTCTGATGGTTCGTCCACGACCTTCGAATGGTGAAGTAAAAGTTGGTAAATCCCGTGTATATGTCGCTCTCTCCTTGGGTAAATCAGTCGCAGCATTATCATCCGCCGCGCCAACTGAGCTCGCATTGGAGTCTTTCTTTGGTCTTACTGATGGTGGGCTAGGCTCGTCAAGTTCAGAATCATCACTTGAGTAACCCGATGACAAGCCGGGTATTTGTTCTTTGGCAGTCTTCCAGACGAAATCGCCAACCCTAGAGACGGGATTACGGCCTTTGAACAATCCTTTGATCCCTGATTCCTCCAGCTTGCTCCTCCGTACGCTCCCTGTGTTCTTTAGAGCAGGTCGTGCACTCTCGTCAGTCTTTTTAGACGATGAACTCTTGAAAGGACTTATTGAACGTTTTCGTCTTTCACCTGGACTAGGTGTTTCGGGTACATTTCCACTAGAATCCAATCTCGGCGGTTCATCCAATGACACGCGTTTATGGTGAGAGTCATGGAACTGATTTATCTTATTCTTAACCTTCGATAGAGGCGTTCTAGACGGAGATGCGTGTCGACTCTGGGCATGTGACAACTCCACTGTCGGGACGAAGGCATTTGAAGTTCGAAAAGGTCTGGCTTCGGGCGAACTTGGTGCCGTGCTGTCGAATTCGTCTAAAGAGCGCCGTGGTCGACCTCCTTGCATTGGTACTTCCAGACTGGCTCGACCAGACGACGAATGTACAAGAGAGTCTCTTTTCTGGTGCTTATTCACTATAGAACCAGATGTATCTTGACTCGCCGACCTATCTCGATATGTTTGAGCGGGTTCTCTGACTCCGTCCGTGTGAGATGGTGTCGATTTCTTCTCTCTTGTGTCAGCAGTCCCACTCTCGCTTAAGTTCCAGTTTCCATCCTCATTCTCTCTAGCCAGCATTTCCATCATTTGCTTCTCTAGAATATCAGTACCCAGATCATTGCTATCGGCAGTACCACTGCGTTTTCTTCTCGAGCGACGCAGTTGACTGCTGTCAGCAGAGTCTGAATCAGACCGGCTAATATATTGTTGCGTTTGGCGTCCAGGTTGTGCAGAACCATTATTACCATGCGGTAGACCAGCAGCATGCCGAACTTGCCGCAGCTTATCTTTTGCTTTTGAAACAGCACCATCAGAATGCTTGTCAGACTCAGCTTTGATTTGCATGAATTCTGGCATTTTGGTATCGACGTAGAGATCCAAGCCCGAAGCCTGATCTTTGATCCGACTATTGAAGTTGAACTGGGAACTATTTCCATTACCTTGCTTCGATATTGGACGCTTGAGATCAACCTGTTGAGGAAATATCTTTCTGCCATGACTGTCCTCAATGAATTTCTTGTTGTCTTCCTGTTCCAGCCAATACAGGTCCGCCAGCAAATCTTTCGGATCAATAATCCAGTCATTCCTAGGCCGTTTCACTTTAGGTGCAGAAGAGTGCCCTTTGCCATGGTTAGACGACGGAGAAGTATGTGGTGATGCGGCTTCTTTGGCAGCCTTTGAGAACGGAGGCATGGGCAAACAATCCGCAGCTTGGTACTCTGCAGACGATGCTTCCGTCAATACCTGGTCGACCCAAGATGAGACTTTGGCTAGATCTCCAAAACCCTGCTCCTCTCCATTGATAGCTCTACCAGTCCTCAGACGCATCTTTCGATTTCGAACATACTGAAGTGGATTATATGGTCGTCCTAATGGCAGGGGAGCGGCATATGTAGAAGAAGCCACACGAGAGGTTGGAGCTGACGTAGTGGCTTCTGAAGAGTTTCCACGATCACTTCCCCCCATTCGGTCTCCTTGTGGCTTGAGTGGAGGCACATAGAGAAGCACTCGACGATATTGAGCCATGAGCTCGATTGCGGTTTTCGCTTTCTCCGCCCTGGCCAATGTTGACGCTGAAAACTGATACCTGTAACCTCCATCTCCCTGCGGATCAAAAGCTGGTTGTAACGGGCTCGCAAGTCTTTGGGCAGAAGTAATTCGTGGAGAGGCTGTTACAGCTCGTTCGCCACGGGCTGGCTTGGGTGATATATTTCTCGACACCCTCCTCTGCTGTTGTAGATGATGGCGCAGACTGCCACCAGCGAAACCTTCTGTAAAGCCTGGTGTGAGGGGTGGTAGCGGAGTTGAAACATTTCGTCTAGCAGCATTTCGTCGACTTTCATTGAGGTTCAATGCCAAGCTAACAATCTGAGCAGAATCTACATCGAGTGGATTGGCATTCACTTTGTCTTCTGTCATCTCATTCCCACCATTGTCCTTGTGTGTCGGCGCAGTCTCTAGCCCGCCGGTAGCTGGCGCCGACGTGACATTTGTTGAGAGGGGGCTGCTCTGAACTCTAAGTCCCAGACCCGATTTCGTCTTCGTGTGTCTTTTTTCGGGACTTCGGACTGGCGTTTTTCCTTTGCGATCCCTGGTAGAAGGACGCTGGCGCATTCGATTGTCTTCGTCTATAGTTTTGCTCGATAGCTCTTGGGACGGCGGTTCAAATGTATTGTGTGACAATAAAAAGCCACCGCTCCCTTTACTGCGATGGCTTCTGTGACTTCCCTTTCCATCACGAGCAGCAATGCTCAAATCTAGTCCACCTTTGCCTTGGACCACGTCCTCATCTACCACATCTGTAGGCTCAGTCGTGAGGCTTCCACGGTTGCTTGCGGCCCTGCTCGATTCTCCCGTTTCGCTACTAGCAAAGCTATGTCGCTGGTTCGAGTCGTAGGTGCTCGCGGTGGTGCGGCGGTCCAGAGAAGTGGTGTTCGATACATCTCGGCTTCTTGTAGCTTCTTGAGATGCGTGTTCTCGAGAATTCATCGTGCCAGCTCATGCGGCAGTCGACTTCAAGACCTTGTAGTTGTAGGAATTGAATCCATCATCAAATGATACTAATCGCCGTCAGTAGCGACCGAGAGCAAGAAGTAATGGTGTTGATATCTTCGCTTTGCGCCTTGTTCACATGGAAGAAAGTCTTCTGGAACGACGTTGACCCAACACGTTCGGAAGACTTGGCGATTACCAGGGGGTCGGTTAAGGTTTTGGTCAGTGCGTAGCCTCGGGAGCTTTGCGCGTCCACCCGAGACCCACCTGCGGCTTTTCATGTCACACCTGTGTCCCTCTATTGCTTTTTTCCTATATAAGTCATTAACATAATCATCTCTTTATTATATCGATTCGTGAAACACATATTCATCTATGGAAGTAGTAACATTTCCTGAAAGTAGTGGTATTTACCTTAAAATCTCGCCTGGAAACAGAATCAAAGGAGTATCCTTAGGCTGTGAATGGTAGTGTAATAGAAATTTTTATGTCTAATGTAAATTAGATCACCCATCATTTGAATATCTCATATTCTCATCTATCAAAAGAAGGCTCATACATGATACCAACAGAAAACGCCCTCTCACCCCAACGCCGCTACACTTTT
Source organism: Glarea lozoyensis ATCC 20868 (assembly GCF_000409485.1). NCBI lineage: Eukaryota > Fungi > Ascomycota > Leotiomycetes > Helotiales > Helotiaceae > Glarea > Glarea lozoyensis. Next base: position 360,179 of record NW_007361000.1, read on the forward strand.
CCACGTTACCAATCTACAAAAACACTCACATCTCAAGCCCTCGCCGCGCCCTTTCCACCCTTCTCAATCTTCCGCCTCTTCGATCTCAGCCCCTCAGCCTCCGCATCCTTCTTCTTGTTACTATAAACCATCTTCTCCAAAATCTTCCTCTTCTTCCTGCTCATCATCATCTTCGCGCGCTCTAACTCTTCATCTTCCTCTTTGGCCTTCTTCGCTGCCTTCTTCTTTGCATTGGCTTTTGCGTCAATGACCTTTTCTTCAACTTGGGCACCCGTTAGTTCGGCTTCGAGTTCGCGTTGACGTTGAAGAGCGGCGGAGGTGGCTTCATCTTCTTCCTCATCTTCAGCGTCAGAGAATCCACCGAATGAACCTTCGCCCTCTGAAGCATCTTCCTCGTCTTCATCGTCGTCCGAACCGGCGATATCCATGCCTTCAGCTGTCTCATCGATTTCGGCGTTGGTGAGGAGTTTAGGCTTTTGAACCGCCATATCGTCTTCCTCAACATCCTCCTCCTCCTCTTCTTCGCTGTCAACTTCGAGCTCTTCATCTTCGCGCTCTTGTTCGTTGAGTGGTGCGCTTGGATCATATTGGCCGCGAACCTTCTTCACGAAAGGACTGAGATGAGGTGGTAATTGTGCTCCTGGGGCGTATAGGTCTGGTCGCTTTAGCTCTTCGTCGTTTACACAATCCCATATCCATTGAGGTTGGACATAAATACGTCCTGGAACTCTTGAACCTGGCTGAAGTTTCTGTGCTGTTTGGTTATCCTCGGTCGTTGCCTCATTATCTGGGTCAACCTGAATTGGTGGACGATCCACGATCTGGTGAGTGATTGACGGATCAAGTTCGTTATGTGTATATGCTCCCTCGCCCAAAACAGCATCCCATGCAATTCTTTTGCATCCGAATGCTCGTAGGATGAATTCTAATGGTTGTCGTGGAGTTTCTCGAGAAAGGAAGAAAGTGAAATTGGCGAAAAGGGTTGATGGATCGGTTGCAGAGTAGGATGGCTGTAGAAGGATATCTCCACCAGGCGCAGCGGGCTCGAACTTATCAATCGTATCAGTGGGCATCTCCTCATCCTCTCCTTCGTCGTCGCCATCGGTGATCTGTTTCGTAGCAGACTCCTCCTCCGGCTCTTTCTCGACATTATTCAATTGCGACATCAATTTGTCAATTTCTGCTTGTAACTTAGGATCTGGCGCCTTGTTTTCTCCATTTGTAATCTGCTTAGGCTGCTCAATTGCGCCGACTCCATTTCCTTCCAGTGAGAACGCACCAAGCTCAGCACCCAAATCATCCCTGGCTTTGTCGAATTTGGGAGGGTATACTAATCCAACGGAAGTGTATAGGCGGAAGTTGACGAAACCAAGAAGGGTTTGGTAAAATTCCACAAAGGTTCCCATGATCCTGAAATCAACATCGCCTGTAACTCTCTGGTTGAATCGATATGGTACTAACCACAAGATATCCTGGCCTTGAATTGTCGCCTGGTAATATATCCCCTTGATGGAAAGGAAGGATTTTCGTAGGCTGTGCGACACGATTAGGTAGTGTTCGAATTCCAAACACAATCGCTCGCATCTGGCAATCATCTTTGCTGGAACTGTCGGTGTGGAGGGAAGGTTTGCGAAAAGGAACAGCATTGAGAGACAGTCGTCCAAATCCCTAAGCGCATCAATGAATGTTGGGTATCGTTCGCGAATGACATGGTCGAGTGTGTATTTCGTCTTTCCGGTCTTTTCAGGTCTCGATGCATTGCGCTCCAGTCTCTGCGCATCGTGTCCATCGCCTCGGCCCAATGCCTTTGCAATCTTCTTTTCTAAAGCCTTCTGCTCACGGAATTTCTGCAGCAAAGGCTCATGCAAGAGATACTGGATATCTTTGGTGTAGTAAAAAGTGGTCGAAGCGCTGGAAGATTTCGAAGCCTTCTTCTTGTTGCGCGGTTCGCGAGGATAAATTCCTTTCCAGATGCAGAGTTTTCGGAAATCCGGAAGACTGATCTGAAGTTTTCGTACTGCTTGAGTTCTGGTAATGAAGTTCTTGGCCTGGCCAGTGACTCCCTTCTTCTTGATTCGTGCCATTACTGCGAATTTTACGTTGCAGTAGAATTATCTTTTCTGTCGATAAGGTGTGGGGTCTTGAATTTCTCGAGAACTTTTTTTTGGCGGAGAGCTACAATCGAGAGCAAAAGCTTGTGATTGGTTGGGTAGTCTCACCGCTTTTATCTTGGTGGGCACTTTGAGCCAAGCCGAGTTGCAGTTCCAGGGGTCCGTCCTGCTGATATTCGGCCCCGTCGAGTATGAACACGACATCGTATTGACTTGAGCTTCACTCCTTTGCTCATCCGCCATGTCGACTTTTACCATTGACAGACGGAAAGCTGCCGTATTTGGTGCTGCAGCTGCTGTCCGTCTGTTACTTTTTACGGCATTTCCAGGCCTCCCAGAATTGCTAACGGCGCGGGTTGAAATATCCACACCAGTTACAAGCTTCAAGAGATGTGAGTCTAGAAACAATTGTAGCAAGACACTGCTAACAGCGTTTGTAGTACAAGAAGGCCTCTTTCTTTACAACCACAACGTTTCCCCTTACGATGGCGGAGTCTACCACCAAGCTCCAATACTGCTGTCGCTCTTCTCCCTCCTCCCGAATTCGACAACATACCCCTCCTTCACCTACCTGTTATATATTGTTATAGATGTTTTAAGCGCAAATGCGCTTATGAAGATTTCGGAGTCTGGGGAAGCTGGTTCTTCCAAGCTTTATACATCACCAAGGAAGGATAAGAAATGGACGTCTTATGCCATTGCTGCTGCGTAAATAAACTCCCATAACTGAGCGAGCCAAAGCTAATTGATGTGATAGTTTCCTCTTCAATCCATTTACGATCGCAACATGTATAGGACGTCCGACGAGTGTCTTTACCACATGCGCCATTCTCCATGCTGTTTCGGCGGCTATTGCTGGACAATCCTTCACATCGATGTTCACGTTGGCCATTGCATCTTACCTGTCCATGTACCCTTTATTACTGTTTCCACCATTAGTGCTTTTATGCTACGATCGAAGAAGCTCCAAGCAGCAAGATAGTTCTGTATACAATTTTGTGGCCAAAAATGCCGCTAGTATGGTTGGACTTTTGTATCTGCTCGCTCAAATGTCCTCAACAATTACCGGATCATGGGAGTTTATGCGATCGACATACGGAGTCCAACTCCTCCTACCGGATCTTACTCCTAATGTTGGCTTGTGGTGGTACTTCTTCATCGAGATGTTCGACTCGTTTCGGAATTTCTTCCTCGGAGTTTTCTGGATTCATCTGTCTTCGTACGTTGGCGGGTTGACAATTCGGCTTCGAAGACAACCTCTCTTCGTGATCACAACCTTACTTGGCATATTTGCCATCTTCAAACCATATCCATCTATCTCCGACACATCATTCTTCCTAGCAATGTTGCCATTATATCGACACGTCTTTCCTCTGATGAGGTACACATTCCTAGCATTGTCGACAATCTTGTATGCGACATTACTAGGTCCGGCGTTTTATTATTTATGGATATACGCAGGAAGTGGGAATGCAAATTTCTTTTACGCTATTACATTGGTCTGGAGTTTGGGGCTGAGCATATTGGTTGCAGATGCGTTGTTTGCCGTCTTGCGAGACGAGTGGGAAGTAGAACGGCCAGAAATGAGAGGGAAGGAAATCCGACAGGTATAGAGCATTCGAATTCAAAAACGTTAAATCTCCACCCCATGTCTGAAAATTCGCATGGTGATTATAGTATTACCTATTGTCAAAGGGACTGCCTTATCTTGCGGGTTTACTCTCCTAAAGCAATACGTCAACCTTCGATAATAAAAGTGACCCTACCGATCGATAACTCTATTCCGAAGAGAGCCCATCTCCATCACATTGATTCCAATTTCAAAGTAAAGATCCATAGATTTCATGTCGTCTTAGGGCGCCCATTCATATGTCGAAGTGAAAATAAATACTTTAAAATGTAGACACCTAGCCCACGTCTTGTAGGCGGTGAACCGGCAGAATTCCAAAATATATCCTCCAACCCCACCAGGACCATCAAAGTCACACTTTCCACTTCCCACCCACGATGTCGCTGTTATGTCCGATGCAAGTCAAGATGCAGAATACACCAACTCGGAATCCTCAGACTCCCCACGTCCAAATCGCTGGAACGGCCCGCCTACTACATGGCTCAGCATCACCGAGTCAGAACGCGCTTTTGCGGCTTCGCTTGACCAGCTGAGAAATCGTGATTTGAGTGTCCATTTGTATAATGCTCATGCGTTGAAGAAACGGGCGAGGAGCTTGGAGAGGAGGGGGAGGGAGGGGATTTTGGTGAGTGAAATAAGGGGCTGAAGATTAGATCTTGAGGGTTAAGATGAATGTTGCTGAGTGTTGTTAGGTTGATGATCCACTTGCCCCAGATGCTGAGGATCCTTTTGTGCCGCCGAAGGTGTGGACGGCGTGGCCGATGTCGCCTGATGAGGTGCCTAGGACTGGGGAGAGGGTTGGGGAGGAGGATGTTGATGAGGTGTTTACTTTTAAGAGGAGGGAGAGGGAGGTGCCGAGTCGGGAGCTGGAGGATGTACTTACGGGGTTTGCGTTGAGGGATGCTAGGGCGAGGTTTGAGGGGAGGGGGAGTGAGGGTGATGTTGAGATGTGTGGGGAAGCGATGGTGGATGATGGGGATGAGTCGGATTCTGAATCTGAAGATCGTGGGTGTGAGGAAGAGGAGGGTGAAGATGAGGAGAATCCTGATATGGAAGAGGAGTTCAAATCAGAGGCCGAAGAAGAGTTCGTACCTGTTGTATCCCTAGACGACGACCAATCCGCCGAAATCCTCAGACCAAACATCCGCCACACCCTCTCCAAACTCGACGAAATCCTCACAGCTCTCCACCACGCCCGCGTCAGCTGTCGTCGTTACTCGTCACCCACAGAAGCAGACGGCCTTGACGATCTCCAAGAAGCCAGTGACCAACAACCGCCCGAAAAGAAACCCGTCGGTCGTCCACGGAAATTTCAAAACCTAACCCACCGCTCAAGAAATCCCGCTCAGGGACTCAACGTCGAAGACAACGCAGTAGACGATCTCCGCCGTAGCAAATCAACCAACCGAGGCCGTCCACCAAAACAATACCCCCGTCTCGAAGGCGAATCAGCCCAAGAATACCACGTACGCATTGCAAGATTGCAGAAGAAGCCATTACCGCCTTTTGCGCCGCCTTTGCCCGTCAAAGAACCAGAACTGGAAGATGAGAAGCCAGTCAAGAAAGAGGCTGCGCCGCGGAGCAAGAAAGACGTGGAGGACCTGGCCCATCGACGGGCATCCAAATTAGAATTAAGGGATTGGAGTGAAGTCCTAGGAACAGCTGCGCTAGTGGGGTTTTCACCGGCCGTCATCGCACGAGCTACGCAACGATGTGCTAATATATTTGGAGAGGGCATGGTGTTGAAATCTATTCCCGAAGTTCCATTTGGCGACGATCCATCATCATTTGACACTATCTATCAAGCTGAGGAAATCCCAGATCACACATCCCAAATCCCTGAAGAAGAATCTCAACCTCCGAGTGTTTATGGTGGGATGTATACCTGCCCACTTGAGGATTGTACGGCCAGTTTCGAGACGAAGAGGCAGGTGAATAGGCATATGAAAAGGAGGCATGGGATGGGGGATGAGGAGATTGAGAAGTACGATGTGCCTAGTGATTTGGAAATGGAGGGCGCGGTACACGTTGATAGGTTCTTGAGACCTTCGAGACGATATGTGCGTGGCCCGGATAAAAGGAAGAGGAAGAGGAGGGGGACCGGTGAGGGTGAGGGGGGTAGGGGAGAGGCAGAGGATGAGGATGAGGAGGTAGGAAGCGGTCTTGACGGCGAGGGGACTGTGAAGTCATGAAACTGTGGTATTCGCACGGTACTTGATGAAGCTATAGCACGTTATAAAGTAAATTATGCCAGCCTGCACAAAAGAGGGGGTATACTATTCGAATCGCCGTTAATACATCCACCGCATGTTTTTCAACAAACGCATTCCTCCCCTTATACAAGACCTCACATCCCTAACCCCAAAAAACAACTATCCAAGTCTTGGTACCTGATTATCTTAAATACTATAGTGTATGAAGTTGATTGTATAAAAAAGACGCTTGGTTCCGTTACTAGACCTAGCTTTGTACTAAGAAACACAAATCCAACACCTTTAGTAAATCCTACATATCCATATTTTTCTGTATCCTTCTCTTTCTGTATCCCTTCTAGGTCAACCTAAGCTCGTCTCCCCGTGAGGTTAGTATCATATATCTCTGCGTCTTCATTCTCCTCTTCATGTGTATCTGCTTTAAGTTTCCCAAACATCGGTTTAGGCCGAGGAAAACCATTTGCCTGGGCAGATCCAGCAGTCCAGGAATAAGCGGATTAAAGATATACCTAGGTAGAGGTACTTGGTCTAGATTTCGATTCGCCAGTGATAGTATAAGTCGTGCTCTCAGTGTGGACGGGAAGTCGCCGATCTCGTCGCAAAAGCCTATAAATCCGTATAACGTGACAATGTCAATATAAAACAACACATAAATTATATTTATCTATAATTAGCCCCTAAGAAGAAACTTGGAGCGTTAGAAAGAAAGCATGTGAGGAAATACCTCTTATAATCTATATTTTGTAGTAGAAACTAGGACGTTATGGTGTAGCCTGTGCGACGGAATCGGCGACTTCCTGTCTGCGTTGAGAGGTCGTGGTATATGAGATAGGCGTATGGTATTCTATGCAGTAAGACTTTAATAAACCCCTCGTGTGCTACATGTTGGACTTTGGTGCCATTTTCCCAGATCAACCTACTCAGCAACCAACAACTAAGGTCACTAATACTCATGCACTGATCAAAAATCCACCTATAATATTCTGTATTCCGTACTTCAGACTTACATACCACCCCCCCAGGGCCTTCCCAGAAATTTCCTCATACCCGAAACATATCTATCTATCATACAAACAAATCCCCTTTTCACCCACGCTAGCACGATGGCTTGCTCCCAGACGCCGAATCAAAACCCACTCATACAACAAACTACCAACTTAAACGCCCTAATTATTACCCCGAGTCCACCGCAGTGAAGCCCCTCTTTACCCTCTACGATTCCCAAGACTCAAGTCGTACTAGAACTCACACTGTTGATGAAAGATTGATAGTTGTCTTGTTCAAAGACGGGCTTTTTGGGTGGTTTGACCACTTTGTTCGCGATTGGTGGAGTGTTGTTTGTTGTTGCCCATAAGAGTTCTGGTGTATGATGGGGTTCGGCTGGGGCTAGCTTCTCAACCTGTGGTGGTGCATCTGATTCTTTCGGCAGACGCATTGCTAGAAGTACGTATTCTGCTCTGGTGGCCTTGTCCATGATGGTATTCATGTATTCCCGGACTTCATCCTGTGGCGCAACTACTTTCTGTAATGCCTCCAGTTGTCGGCCTTGATGGGCGTACAGGCGTATCGTCACAGGCTGGTAGTAATCTAGTTGCGGGTCGTATCTAGGATACTCACTCGTGCTTCCTCGTCGAACAATCAAAAATGATGCAATAACCTGGTTTTGCTGATATTCTAGTATACTAAATCTTGGGAAAGCAAAACGATCTCCAGATGATCCCTGGCCAGTAAATTCAAGTAGTACCTTTGTAATATCTGATTTCGCCGAAGGTACTGGGCCTTTAGATCGCAGCGCCTGAGGTTGACTTTGGAATTGCGTATTTTGTTGAGAAAATGGATTGTTCGTAGGAGGTGGGGTTGGTGCAGCTCGAACCGCTGGCACTGGAGTTGAAACAGGTCTCGGGTTTGGCGGAGGAGCTTGATTTACTTGATGGGCGACCTGTGCGGGAGCTGCTTGCTGTGAATTCGGAGGCTTTGGCGACGGTTGTGTCGAAGCTTCTCTAGACTTCTGGAGCAGCGTAAGATCATCAATGTGACTTTGAAATCGCTGTAATTGATCTTTTGTAGCTTGGCCATTGGCTACAATCCTCATAAGTGCTTTCAAATCGGCATCTGTTGAAGCCCGTTCGGCCAGCATTTGTATTACCGGATCTTTGCTTTTGTCCGTCGGTGCCGAATCGACTGACGTGGCGGGAGTGGTTTGTGGTTGATTCGGAGGGTTGGCTGGGTTTGGCAGTGCTGGATTGGGAGTTTGTGGACTCGCACTGGTTCCAGCAAAAGGAGCACTCGTCTGGACAGGCTTAGGAGCCGGAGCAGGGCTTGTATTCTTCATCACAGTATCCTGCATCCGCGGTGATGCCTGTGGTGTCGGTTGTGGAGTGAATTGTTTGTGCTGAGGGGGTGGAGGGGTGGGCATAGGAGGAGGTAGCATGCCATTTGGAGGGCCGTACTGTAGTATAGGTCGATACATGGCTTGGTGCGAGGTTGGTGTTTGTACTGGCGTCGGGTTATCCTCCTTCACCTGCCACATAATCGCATCGAAAGAGTGCGGTTCGACCGTTATTACACAGGTACCCAGCTTCTGCATCGTCTTGATGTCGGGATTGTTTGGAGGCGGATCCGTGCTGCCCTTCTTCTTCACGGGTTTCGTCCAGTATTTCTCGAATATGCCTTCGCTGATCCATTTCTGCCGCGATCTGTGGATCGATTCTGCAAGAACTCCGCTGAATGACCTTGTGGTTAGCCAGGATCTTCGCGATGAAGGTTCACAACTCACCTTTCCGAGATGGATTGAAATTCTGTTGAGGATAGATTGTCGCTTTGCGGCTCGTCGACGGTAGGCAGTGGTTTGTTTGGCTCGAGTTTTGTTGGTAATGTTGCCGCGATAGGTGGTGGAGGAGGAGGAGGTGCTGTCGCAGCTGGGGTCGACGACTGTCTCCGGTCTGGCGATTTCGAGGCTCTTCTTTTTCCGGCTGGTTCAGCTCTTGTGCTGCGCGCCGGAAGCTTCCTCTTCTTTTCCATAGCTGTCGCTTGCCGTCCAGCAGCTATGTATTGTGGTGTTGTTGCGACGACGCGTCACGATATAAAAAGCGTGTAGACTAAAAGATGTGGGTTGGGGAGGATTTGGGTGTTGGCGAGGAACACCAAAATTGAGGCGAGCCTGACTTTTATGCCTCTTCAACCTCGTTGGCCGCAGTGGGTTGCAGACGCCGCAATCATCAAATCCTATTCACCAATACGTCAAAGAGGCGTTATATGTTCGTGGTTATAGAATAAATGTTCACCTGGTCAAAATATCTCATTTGAAGCTGGTACGTCGTCCCGCTTACCTCACAAGTTCATGATGACCCGGACCTCGCACCTCAACATATATAGCCCCTGGCACGTGAAAACAATTGCTGCGATGTCTTAGTGTTCCAAGTTTATAACTAGATCTAATCTTTACTCTAGCATGAATTGTTAGACCTTAATGTAACATTGGGCCATCCACTCGAGCTTCGACTGGCCAGTTCTTACCATGGCATCGGTAGCACCAATATTCAAGAAGGCATACTGGTCACTCTTTTGGGGCACATCATTTTATGTGCTAGCTCTGATTGCTTTTACCAATCCATGGCTCCAGAGACAGTAAGTATCTCGTCAAGATTAAAGAAGTCACTAAAGAGTTTAGGATACTTTATGCTCATAATGTTCAAACTACGTGGTGGCAGGATATCAACAAACCGGAGCAATTCGGGTTTGTGAGTACGTTTGATAGAAACCTTGATCAATGTTCTTCTCTAACATGCTGCAGAGAACCAAATTACACCCTTTAACTTTACTACGCCCGATCAGGAGGTCATATATGCATGGCATATCATGCCCCTTGCCTTATATGCCAAGCACGAGTCTGAGATAATTGCTCAGCCTTCCGGTTGTGCGGAAGACATAACAAAAACCAAGGCCTTCAGACTACTTCGAGATGACCCTGATGCAAGGCTGATCATCAACTGTACGTGATCAATTTCAATTTAAAAGATTCTCTAAATAACTGCTCACATCTTACAGTTCATGGAGTACGTTCAAAGGACGAGCTTCAAGCAGCACAATGAGACCTTGCTGACATCGGTCTAGAACGCGGGTACAGTCGCGCAGGGCTGGCGAACTGACAGCTATCGAGCTCTGGCTGACGGAAGTACCTCTAATATTCACATCCTTGCCATTGATTATCGTGGCTTCGGTCTATCCACCGGGTCGCCTACAGAGGAAGGTATCATAATCGATGGCATTGCAGCTGTTGACTGGGCGATTAATGTTGCCAAAGTACCCTCAAGCAGAATCGTCATACTTGGACAAAGTCTTGGTACTGCAGTCACTGCAGCTGTGGTTGAGCATTATGCTCAAGAGGGCGTCGACTTCGCGGGCGTTGTGTTAGTCGCAGGTTTCACAACTTTGACCGAGCTCCTTCCCAGTTACTCTATTGCCGGTTGGCTTCCTATTCTGGCTCCCCTAAAATCGTCACCAGCACTGTTCCGGCTGTGGTCAAATTACGTTGTCGATAAATGGCCTTCAGCTACTCGAATCGCAAATTTTGTCCGACTCAGTAAGAGAGTTCGCCTCTTTATCGTCCATGCAAAAGACGATGCTGAAATTCCTTGGACAAACGCAGAAGGCCTATTCCTCGCTGCTGCAAACGCCACGACAGAAAAGGGAATGGATGTCTCGCTTATCCAGAAGATGAAATCCCGAAATACAGTACATATGGGAGATGGGGCTTTTATCAGCACATGGAAGAGTGGAAATGACAAAATCATACGAGAAGAGATTGTCGCTTATGGGCGTAAGTTTCCAAATCTTTAAAATACATACACCGAGCTAATTCGTTATCATGAAGACCATAGTCGAGTTTTGACATATGCTACTGTATCTCTTGCAGCCCTCAAAGCTTTTGGTATGGACGAGGGGGGAGCTCTGCCTGTATGAGTGATCCGAAATAGAAGCATAGGTTGTACGTAATGTATTCGATTGTACTTAGCACCCTGTACTTTATCACTGGGCATTTGATGTCAGACGGAGAGATAGAATAGAATTCTTAATAATTATACACGACAACATATGTTCCACAGAGCTACGGATAAACAAAAACTCTGGTAGTTGAGGCTCTAAGTGGTTGGAAAAGCACGTGACCAGCTCTCGTGATACTCGAGGTGGGGTAAACACCTCCGAAGCCACCAATCACAGAATATGGACCCCTCCATCCCACTTCGAGCTTCCACGTTGGCACAAAACCAGCAACATCAATCCACCACCAGAATGAATAACGAGTCCAAGATTGCAGATCCTGCTGCGACGCAGGATGCTGTGGAGGAGGTTGTCAAGGATGCGAAAGCGTCCGGCTCTGTAAAAACCCAGATTGAATCCGACAACGAGGACGAAGAACACGAAACGACGACCACAAATACCCCAGCGTCTACTGCCGCGGCGAAAAAGAAGAAATCGAAGAAGAAGCGCATAAAGGATGCCTTGACTCGTAGTTCCAAAGATGAAGCTTCAGGATCTACATCGGCGCAAAATGATATGGCCAAGGCGATGGGAGGTCTCAATAAGGAGCAAATCCAGGAAATCCTAAAGATGAATCCAGGGCTGGCACAAGATCTAGGGGTCGGGAGCTCTGATCCAAATAAAGTCGCGGCGGATTTTAAGAAACTGAATCTGGAAGATATCCTGGCCGGGTTGGCTTCGAGTGGGAAGAATGTGAAGGATATGGCGGGATACAAGTTTTGGCAGACGCAGCCTGTTCCTAAGCTTGGTGAAAAGGGGAAGATTGAGAAGGAAGGGCCGATCCGGGAGACGGACTTGAATCTTGTGCGGAAGGAACCATATCCTATGGCGGAAAATTTTGAATGGGTCACTATGGATATGTTGAATGATGAGGAATTAAAGGAGGTCTTTGATTTGCTTTATGGGCATTATGTGGAAGATGATGAGGCTATGTTCAGATTCAACTACTCGAAATCATTCTTAAAATGGTAAGTAGAGCAGGAACTATTGTCAAAATATGCTAATAGTTCCAGGGCTCTCCTATCTCCAGGCTGGCGAAAAGAATGGCATGTTGGGCTTCGCGCTTCGGTGTCACGCCGTTTGGTGGCATTCATATCAGCGATACCTGTTCAATTGCGAGTTCGTGAAAACGTTCTCAATGCATCTGAAGTCAACTTTCTGGTAGTACACAAGAAATTGCGGGCGAAAAGACTAACGCCCACGCTCATCAAAGAAATCACTCGTCGGTGTAACCTTGAGGGTGTTTTCCAAGCCATCTACACTGCGGGTGTCGTTTTACCAACACCAGTCAGTACTTGCCGATACTATCACAGATCGATCGATTGGCAGAAACTCCATGATGTCGGCTTCAGTCCTCTACCTAAAAACAGCAAGCCATCATACCAGATCCAGAAATACAAGTTACCCGATCACACATCCACAAAAGGCCTCCGACCTATGGAGGAAAAGGACATCGACGCAGTCTTAGACTTGCTAACTCGATATCTGGCAAGATTCGATATGGCACCACAATTCTCAAGAGAAGAAGTGATCCACTGGCTCGTCCACAAAAAGGGGGAGTACGAAGAACAAGTCATCTGGTCATACGTCGTAGAAGATCCCTCCACCAAGAAAATCACAGACTATTTCTCCTTCTACTGCCTCGAATCATCCGTCATCAACAACCCACGACACAGCAACGTCCGCGCAGCCTACCTCTTCTACTACGCCACCGAAACCGTCTTCGCGCCTAAATCCACCAAGGGCGACCTCAAAATTCGCCTCAATCAACTCATCAACGACGCGCTTATTCTGGCTAAGAAATTCAAATTCGACGTCTTCAACGCGTTGACACTGCAAGATAACTGTCTGTTCTTGGAGGAACAGAAGTTTGGGGGCGGCGATGGACAGTTGCATTTTTACCTGTATAATTACAATGCTAATCCGATTGCGGGGGGTGTGGATCAAAGTAACAATATTGATGAGGGGTGTAGTGGGGTGGGTGTTGTTATGCTTTAACATGGTGGATGTCGAGGGGTTGAGTAAAAGTTGGCGCTTGCGGAATACCTATTATCTGCGTCCTAAATGAAGTCATGGATTTGAATTCTTCGAATTTCTAGATCTATATGCTGTCTCACAAATCAATATATACCGCCTTATGAACCTCTACCTACCTCTTGACTATATCTACCCTTTCACCATCCACCATCTTTCACGCCCCCTCCCCCCTCGTAACCCTCTCCCCCCCCTCAACCCCCTCCCTCACAAGATTATTATGCCACCTCCACTCCTCAAGCATCGCCACATGACCCATCCCCTCCACAATCTCCGCCCGTCCAGGCTCCAACCACCCAATCAGCTTTCTACCATGCGGCACACTGATCATCCTATCACTCGTCCCGTGCACAACCGCTATCCTCTCCCTCCCCACTAAATCCCCTAACTCTTTCAGTTGCGCCGGGGACTTGTAATGCCATCCCGCGGCTATCGCTTGCAGTATAAACCCCTTTTTGCCGAAGAGATTAGGGTCGCTGCGTTTTGTCAGTTCCTGCGCAGCGAAACGCTCGAAATTCGTCGCGAAGCTCCTATAGAAGCCGTGAGGTGGGAGAACCACGCCCGGCGTCGCCGCCGTCGGCACGACCGTCTCATCCTCGGCGTCCAGCCAGCCGGGGGAAAATAACATCAACGCGGCGTCGGTGAGAGAGCGGTCCACGGATTTCGGAATGAACATGTTGATCCTGTTCCACAGGTTTTCGAGGAAGGAGGTTGTGTTTTCGATGCAGGCGGCGGTGGAGATGAGGTTTAAACTGTTGATGCGGGTGGGGATTAGTAGGGCGAGTTCTTGGGCGATCATGCCGCCCATGGATACGCCGGTGATGTTGAGTTGGTGGGGAGAGGTCCAGTTGAGGTGGTTGAGGAGCTCGAGGAGGTCGTGGGCCATTTCTGTGGTGCTGTAGCGGAGGAGGGGTTTGTCTGATTTGCCCATTCCTGATTCTTGTTAGATTTTTATGTGGATGGGATGAAGGGAATTTAGGGAATGGGTTGGTTACCCCGATTGTCGTAGATTAAACTCGAGTATTTGTCCCCTTCATCATGGCCGAATTCTAGCGTTTGTCTTTGCCATGCCGTCTATTCTTAATCAGCACACTTCTTTTCACAACCAGGCCCCCCCAAGCATCAAGCCACACCCACTCGCACCTCCCCCCCTTCTATTGAAACTCACATACCTTGATAGTACCCAACCCCATAATCCACTACTTCCCAAATCATATCAGTCACGTGTTTCTCAAATCTCATACCCCTAGTAATGGCCACACATACAACTAACTTAACATCCCCCGTCCCATGAACCTCCCAATCAATCATAAACGGGCCTCCTCGCCCCTTCGCCACCGGCAATCGCCCGCTTTGCGAGGGCGTGAGGTTCCATACTGTGTCTGGGTAGGCTTCGAGCTCTTGGACTTGAGCGGCGGTTGGTCGTGGGACCCTAGTACTCTTTAGTGATGGGTTTATTAGGGGGGGGTGGGAGAGGTATTTACATGGTTTAGATGAGTGAAATTGAAAAGGAGAATGATGGAAGGGATTTGGAGAGGTTGAGAATATCTTGAATGAAACTCGGAAACGGATTTTGTTGCTGCCGAGGCAAGCACGTGAGATTTGGGGTGGATATTGGTCGCTTAATTTGGTGGGATGGGGACGCGTCAGTTCTTCTACTGTTGAGAATAATTTATTTATCATATGTTGCAAATCAGATGGTGAATAGAAAGTCTCGCTTCCTCGATTTATCCTGTTTTCATGTTGTGCCTTCGTCCAGAATGCAGAGGCCCGGTCCAATTTGAGGTCGAATGTACGAGGACGTTAAATAGGTTCAAACAGTGTGAATAAAATTTCATTATCAGTAGGTCCACGCAAATCAACTTATCCAGGTAGCACATGAGGGTACGCGCCATATCCGCCAGTACTCTCATGGGTTGCATCTGAAGCCTCTGACTTCGCTTTTCTCTTACGCTCCCTCTCCTTTCGTTCCCGCCACTCAAACGCAATCTCAGGCGTCTCCTCTTCGCCATCCTCGTTATCACGAGCCGCATTCGGTCCTCCAGGCTTAAACCCAAGTCTATCATCAGTAGGCTCCTGCATAACGATCTTAGCAACATAGCAAGTCGTCATTCCACGATCAGTAGTCGCAACCGGGATCGTCATGCTGTACTTGAAATCTTTCGATTTGGGTTCCATACACCAGGCTTGGTCGGTTGTCTGAGCTGTGATGATGATGTTGCGCCAGGTCACCGGTCCCCAGTTCCAGACGCCTTTGCCTTGAAGTTCTATGGAGAGGCTTGCTTGGTGATAGGGCTCCGGACGCTCGCTGTCTTTGTCTGAGGTGGCTAGTCTTTGGTTATATACCGTTCCGCCGGTGAAGCCTTTCTTGCCAGCTTTGACACCCTCGGCATTGACGACGAGACTCCAACTATCGACGTACTTATCGTTCAGTCTGTCCCAGATATACTGCGTCGACATAGCATCGCCCGGATGGACCTCGAACTCTTGTGAAAAGTTACCGCCGGGATGGCAGCAGAAGAAGGGTAGGTAATTCCATTCTCCGGGTCTGGCACCGCCGATTCTTTGGTTTGTGAGGACGTTTTGAAGAAGATCCTTGCTCTGTAGGCCGGGCCAGATGGCTGCCAGATGTCCACCTGGGGGTGATGGGGACGGTGGTGGGATGATCAGTGTTGATTCAAAACGGTATATTGGAGCGTTTTCGGGGGTGCGGAAGTCGAGGCCGTAGATGGCTAAGTTTAGGGGGTCCTGTGCGGTTGTTTCGTGGAAGGAGACTGCTGCTGCGAGTGCAGCGAGGGTACTATGATAACGCATACTCCGTTTGTCGCGTTACTATATAGTTTGTAAGTTCAAAATTTTCTGTACTTCTCCTATTTGATACCTTTACAAAGTTGAGAAACAAGTTTCAAGCAAGAATTTGACCTCTTAAACTTTGATTATTATAGGAGCATTCTGGGAACAATGACATTCATCCTTGACTGTTTTTTGTGAATGGGGCAAAGCACAAATCAGAGTCTCAGCAAGTCAATCAACTCTCTGTTAATAGATTTGTATATTTCAAGCGAGCCACTCCGTTAAAACAGACCGATGATTGTCCTTCGGTCAATCACCACGAAAATAAGAGCACTCAAATCAAGCTCTATTGAATATTCATGGGCGCTTAATATCTGCTGCAGCTCCACAAGATTAATTCTGCACTTTTATATTTGCCTTTACTACTTTACAGGCTTGGTAATTATAATTCAAGGCATTTAATAATTCTTTTCAGGTACCTCGAGAGCCCTATATTTAAAAATCTTAGTAAAAAGACTACTGCTCATTTGGGGTATAAATCTTCCTTTATATCAAATTTTGGTGAAGTTGTTGTTTTTCTTCATCTTAATTGTTGGTATATAACGTTACACAAGGTCAATGTCGCGCCGCAGCCGGACCGGAAGCTCCCTTGGCAGAAGACCGCAGTGTTGGAAGGAAACATTCACCATCAATGATAAGGAATCAAACGCACGAACGCTGATAAGCACATTAAACACAAAGCCCCAGTCCCCACATGAAATTTTGAACACCACCAACACACTTCTGATGAGTGGTATCGAGTCTCAGTCACACCATCCTAACCCTAAAACTGCTTAGGAACAGGCAAAATGACCAACGACACCGACACAGCAAGCACTTGGACAGACTCGCCAGTCGAAAAGATTCCAAATACAACGCCATCTCTTGAGGGACTTCAAACTCAAGAGCAGCGGCTTGTTTTGGACACTGTCGCGAAAATTCGAAAATGTGGTCTTGAGGGTACTGTTTCTCTACCTCAGATTGTGGTTTGTGGGGATCAGTCCTCGGGGAAGAGTTCTCTTCTTGAAGCGTTGACTGGAATTCCGTTTCCAAGAGCTGATGACCTTTGTACAAGATATGCCACAGAAATCAGTCTCAGGCTCGAGCCGACGGAGTCTATTAGCATCAAAATCATACCTGATGAGCGCCGTTCTGCACAGAGCATTTCTGATATTCAAGCGTTCCAGGAGACCATTACCGACTTTAATGAATTGCCTCGGATCATGGAAAAAGCAAACACAGTCATGGGAATCCGGAAGAAAGGAGACATCGCTTCTACCACGAACGCAATTGCACGGGACGTACTGAGCATCGAAATCGCCGGCCCTGGACGTCCGCAACTCACCTTAGTAGATATTCCAGGCCTCGTAAGAGCGGAGAGTAAGAATTCAACTCAGCAAGATATCGATATCATATCCGCCATCACTGAACACTACATCGCCCAAACTCGCACAATTTGCCTTCCAGTTATCGCGGCATCTTACGATCACGTACTTCAAGAGATATTGAAAAGAGTTAGGATTCATGACAAGGAAGGCGATCGCACACTCGGTGTCATCACCAAACCAGACAGACTTTCACACGACTCTGGCGCTGAGAACACCTACATTGACCTTGCAAAAAATCAACATGTACTATTCAAGCTTGGATGGCATGTGATCAGAAACAGAAATCACGAAGAAAGAAATGTATCGTTGACTGAGAGGAGTATTAACGAGGACACATTCTTCAGTACATCAAACTGGAAGCATCTCCCAAGTGATACTGTTGGAATCGACAATTTGAGAAGACGGCTAAGTGTTTTGCTTTTTGACCATGTCAAGAAAGAGCTTCCCAGTCTTCGAGAAGAGCTAGAAGAAAAACTGTCTTTGACTCTGAACCAACTCAACCAGCTCGGGATATCTCGCTCTACGGGGGCAGAATGTAAGGAGTACCTAGCCAAACTGTCTCTGCAGTTCTATGAATTGTCTAAAGCAGCTGTGGATGGTCATTATGAGCACAGTTACTTCCGGCAAAACCCTGATCCAGATTTCAATCTCTCTTCATCCTCTACAATCTGCAGAGCTCGTGCTGTTGTCCAGTCGCTGAACACAAAGTTTTCGGAGGCAATCGATAAGTATGGGAAGAAGTATGACATATCTCTCAAAGACCCCGAGGAATTTGTGGATGAGGAAAATTCTGATGACGAAGAAGATGATGAAGACTATGAAAATGAGGACAAAGATGAAAAGAAGCAAGAATCTGATGGAGAGAAAGAAGAGGAAGAAGAGGCTGTCTTTTCCACCTCTTCGCAGCATGCTTCAACGCCTTCGACACCTGTCGAAGCTCTTGAAGCTACCGAAGTTATTCACAAACTAACCAAAAAAGAAGGCATTGAATGGGTGCGAAAAGCCCTTATCCGAAACAGAGGCAAAGAACTAATTGGAAACTTCAATCCTCTTCTGATTGGGCAACTCTTCTGGGATACTTCTGAAAATTGGTACTCTCTCGCTCTAAAACACATCAACCAAACATCCGAAATAACCACCAGCTTTCTCCGAAACCTCCTCAAAGAAAAGTGTCCAGAAGATATCGAGCAGCGAATCTGGAACTCGCGAATCCACGATGTTTTACGGCAAAGATACAACGCGGCTGTTGATGAACTCGATAAATTGTGGGACGATCACAAGAACTATCCCATCAACTACAATCATTACTATACAGACACGATCGCCAAACGCCGCCAGGTTAGGGAACAAGCGGCCCTTGAGAAGGCAATCACGGATGCTTCGCAACCAATAACATGGTCTAAGAAAATCCAGGGATTGCCCTCGGCTCCTCAATCGTCGAATAACGTCAACATTCAACAAGCAGTGGCGAATTATTCCAAAATCATCGATCCAAATATGGACACATTCAGCTGTGAAGAAGTCCTAGATTGCGTCGATGCTATCTACAAGGTTTGTCACTTCCCAATCCCATTTATGTTCCCTCATATGGAACGACAACTAAATCTTAATCGCCTTAGGTCTCCAAGAAAACATTCGTCGCCAACGTAACCACGCAAGTAATTGAACGCCATCTTCTTCGCGGCCTCGAAATGATTTTCTCGCCGATCTATGTGAATAGTCTTGATGCCGCGCAAGCTGAAGCACTGGCTTCGGAGCCGCTGGCTAGTCGACGCAAGAGGGAGTTCTTGGTAAGTAAGATCAAGAAGCTGAAGGAGGGACAGGAGATCTTCAGGGGTGTGATGTGAGATGAGATGTCAGAGAGTCGGCGTGCACTTTTTGTGCGAAGAAGTGTGAGAATTTAGGATACCTTGAGATCTTGTTGGATTGCATGTCTTTGGACGGACGTATTCAAGCAAGAAGATTTGATTCAATAGAAGATGTCAGTTCTATGCTTCGAATAACAGACCAAGTCCCATTCGTTCGCGACCAGGGTCCCTGAAAGGTGGATGATTTGTGAGTAATTGCGAGTCCAATCAAAATAACACACTCGGCCACTCCATGAATATTCTTTATGAATTGAATACATCTCCACGAAAGTATTAGTGATCTACTAGCTAGTAGTTCCAAATGACTAACTAGTACTCGATATAAATATTCATACTGTTAAATTAAATTACTTAAGACTACTGTTACAACTCAATCCTAAAAACTAAATCGTTTTTTTATAATTGCATACTCAACTCTATATAACGCATATAATACTATAAGCCAAAATTGTTCGTATAACAAAAAGCGTCTTTAAAAACATTCCAACGACCAAATCCTAGATGACTTGACCAATCACGGGTTGAACATATAATTGTTGCAAGGTGATTAATTACTTGTTCATTTTTGATTAAGCCACTTTATCGCGAGCTGGTTAATGAGCGAGGGTTTTCGGTCATAGGGCTCCCCGAGGAGCCATATCCACCTCAGTTTTTCCTCCCCCCTTTCAGACATTCTGTTGCACATCGCACCAATGCTACTGTGCCACTGACCCCAGGTATGTTTTCTTCTTTGGACCTTCTTTTTCCCTTCTTCATGCTTCTTTTTACTTCGTCATATTACTTTTTCCCTCTTACCGCTAGTTTTTTAGACAGTGTGTTTTCCTTTTTGCGGCTGAGCTGCTATGGTGGGGGGTTGATCGTTTGCGGCTGAAAGTAAAGCTTGGAAGATTTATGCGCTGGTGAAAAGGGGAATCGAGGGTTGGGCCACTGAGGACGCCAGTTGAGGTAACAAGATAACATGTAGTTTGTGTATTATTTTGGGTTGGTGAGATTGATAACGTTAAAGTGATTCATAGTCTGAAGTACTTATTACTCAGGTATGAATCGAAATTAATGGTGATAGAATAGTTAAAAGGCTCTGCTCCTTATTTAGCCTTCTGCGAGCAGGATACGGACATGATTTGGTGGATTTGACAGTATCCGTTGGTTGGATATTTCTTAGATAGTGTTTGGATAATGGGAGAAAGTACTGCATCACATCAAACAACATTTCTATAAACAACATCTTATTCATTAAACTACATCCCTTCCTCCCCTGTTTACAAACAAAATCCCTCCTCACAAAACCCCTTTCACTTCGCTAAAAAAAAATCCCTACAACATCACCGCAGCCATCAACCCCAACAAAACCATCCCACTAACTTTCAACCCTCCCGCTCCACTCACAGGCACAAACGGCGAACCCGGTGCACTCGAGCCCGGCGCACCAGGTGCAGTGCCCGAAGGCTTCCCCACCACGCCCGTAGACGCGACAATCCCACCGGTCGTAGGCGCCGCAACACCAGTTCCATTGCCTGCTTTAGTCGGGTACACGACTGCCGTGCTGAGCTTGATGACTGGAGAAGAGGCAGCGGAGGGTGCGGGGCCGGGGTATGTGTAGATTGTTGTTTTGGTTTGGATGATTGTTACGGGGGGGCAGGCTGGGCCGTTGCATGGGAGGGACGCAACTGGGGGAGGAATGGAGGTGCCTGGGTTGAGGGTGGTAGTTGGTGCGGTCTTCACAGAGACAGTCCCTGGGATCGACGCAACTGGAGTTGGCTTTCCGGCGACGGGACAGATTGTGGTGTACAGCGGAATTGTGACGGTGGTGAGGGAGCCGTATGGGCAGTTTGTTACTGTTGCTGGGCATTTGGTTACGGTGCCTGTGGATGTGGTGTAGACTGTTGACGTGGTAAGAGCGCCGCCGTTTCCGCCTGCAGGGGTTGTAGTTGGTGTTGAGATAGCGGAGACAGGGCAGATGGTTGTGTAGAGCGGGACGATGACTGTGGTTACGGAGCCGAGAGGGCAGTTCGTCACGGTCTCTGGGCACTTGGTGATGGTGCTGAGGAAGGTTGTGAAGACTGTTGAGGTTGTCATTGGGGTGGTTGTTGGCTCTAGTGTTAGGGTCTCGATGGTTGAGGATGGGGTGGTGGTCGCGATGGTAGAGCTGTTTCCGTAGTATCTTGATGAGGAAGATGTGCTGGTGCTTATGTTAGCTAGTTTAATCGTCGGTGCTTTTGTTTTGACTTACGTGGAAAAGGTCAATCCGCTGTTGGTTGTTGTGGAAGTCAGAGTTGGGTCTGGAGTTGCGACTGTGGAACTACTGAAATGATGTTAGTAAATCGCATAATACTTCTTTGGGATTCGGTACATACGTGGAAGAGCTGGTCTCGCTAGTGGAGGTTGTGGAATCGCTTGTGGCAGAGCTTGAGACTGAAGTGGATGTGCTTGTCTCGCTAGTCGAGGAGTCGCTTGTGGTCGAGCTGGCAGATGAGCTGGTTGAGCTAGTAGATCCTGTGGTGCTCGAGGAGTCAGTCGAGCTAGACACGGAGCTGCTAACGCTGGTAGAACTCGTAGGATCAGCCGAAGTAGAGCTAGAGACTGAGCTGCTAGTGCTGGTCGAGCTGGTAGGATCAGCGGACGTAGAGCTAGAGACTGAGCTTGTGGCGCTGGTTGCGCTGACAGATGAGCTTGTGCTTGAAGATGCGGTGGAAGAAGCGGAGCTTGACGTGCTAGTAGAGGAGGTTGAGGCAGCAGTTGTTGCTGAGCTGGACAATGAGCTTGAGCTGCTCGTTAAGCTGGCAGATGAGCTCGCACTTGAAGAACTGGTGGTAGAGACGGTAGAGCTAGTCGTTGGCTTGCTGCTGGTAGACGAACTCGTGGAAGATGAAGACGTGGTAACAGGAGCCTCATTCAATTGGAACACTTTCAGACTGTTAATCAACCAGTAGGTATCGGCGTATTTTGAAGGGTTCTTCCCGACGTATTCGGAACAAGTTGGGTACAGAATTGGATCGTAGCAAGAAGTTTGCTTCCAGAAAAAGTCCTGACCGGCCCAGTTTCCACAGAAGGTGGTATCGAGAACCACCTTGTGGTCCTTGAAGTGACTATCAATATCACCCTTTCCTTGAGCTGTGGTGAAAGTGGGCAGTCCCCATTTCGATGGGTCAGGCTTGCCGGCTATGATATCAAGTGGAATGACTACTTTTGGGAAACTCCAGACTCTGATGACATCGCTTGTCCATTCCATTGCGTAAACTCCACCACCGACAGCATTAAGTGCGCTTCCGTATGAGCCAGGGTTAATGTTTGTTGATGCGCAACCTTGACCTGTGAATTGAGATCCGTAGTCAGAGCTTTGGGCGTTATCGTCACAGTTGTACGTAGTCTGATCGCCGCTCTGTTGAAGACCCTTTTTGTTACCTGCGACTGAGAATCCGGCGCTGGTGTGGAGGACGTTCAAGCTCTGAGTGTTCTCGTGGATGTTCTCCAGGATATCAATCTCACCCTGTGCAGGATAGTTGACGTCCGAGTAGCTATATGTGTTATCAGTATTGTCGAACCTACCTTATAAGTTAAGGGCTATACTCACGTCCAGAATGCTGGCCAGTTACCGCAAGTACTTGATGGCATATGGGCCAAATCCAAAATGAACAGACCATGGTTGTAAGTCTTCTTCGTCTCAATTCGAACACTTGGTCGTCCAGCTCCGAATGGGTCGTATGTGTTCGTGTGATCGACACCCATAAAATTCTGGCCGTTTATGGTATTAACCAGTTTACTTCCGAACTTCGTCGAGGCTGCGTCCGCTTGGGATTGATACTGAACATATCCTCGGGTAGGATCAAGGCCCTAACAATGTTAGTGTAAGAACGTTACCAATATCCAAACACATACAGTGAAGAAGTTAAACTTGTTGAAAAAGCCTTCTCCCTCATAAGTCTCGTCAATAGTATAGATCTTTGCGGCGGATGCAGCGGAAGCACAGGCAAGCGCGAATGCGCCAACCTTCATTAATTGTAAAGACATGATATTAGTATTAGATAACGAACGTGGTATTCAAAAGAGTGACTAGACGTATAGACGTCAAAAAGATGAGAGGCAAACTGAATCTCAGAAAGAGTGATGAGAGAAAGTTTGGCCTTGGCCACTCATAATGTGGGTGACACCAGCTCTTTTGTTGCGGGCTTTCATTCAGGTACGGGAAACCAAATTACATTGAACCCATGTCAAGCGACGGATGTGGGAGGTCGTCTGTATACGCACCATACAGAAGCGACATCGTGCCATGTTCACCAACACTTTGATAGTTGTGGCTTGAGTTATTCAAGGACGGGGCTCAAAGTGGTTAGAGCGAGATGTGCTACATGGGTCTGATGGTCGTGTCAGCAAATGCAAAATCACGCCGACTGGAAGGTTGTGAACATATATTTCACTGATGGATGTGAAAATGTCAAGAGTCTTGTCCATGTTGGAGTTGGAAAGCGATGTACTCACTAGCAGATCTTTAGGTTCTGCGGTGTAGCACCAAACTTGAACACAGAAGCATGTTTTGGCGTCTTTCCTCATGGTTCAGCCGTCATTGTCTTGGGCAATGCATCTGGTGTGCTGCAGCTGCCTTCCAGTCGATTGGAAGCGCTTAGCGTATCACAAATCCAGATCAATAATCCAGAAGTGGAAGAGGTTCAGGGGTAAAAACATGTTCGTGCTCAAATAAGCGAAAAGCTACGCTTATGCAGGTACGAAAGTACGGAAAAGCCCACTCAAAACAGCCATTTACGGCAAGCAAGCCGACAGCCCTAAGGACCAGACCCCTTTTTTCAGGGGAGAGGATATAGCCTAGGGCTCAACTTAACTTTGGATCTCCTGGGTTCTCGGTATCCTTAGTCTTGAGTAACCTTTACTAGCCTCTTCCACCTGTCAAACACTTCACATTCCTCAAACAATAGCATTTATCTTTAATAAAGATTCTTTTTTTCACCGGAATCATATCCCACCATCTCCGAAAAAGATATATTCCATCTCGGATAGGCGAGCGCCTCGGCCCAATGGCTTACTTGGGCGTGGCGATGGCGCCTTCTGTGCGGCAAAGCGAATCGCAAGGATAAATTTGCATATTCTGGCCAGTAAAAATGATCTGAGCCAGGAACACGGGAACGATATTCCAGGCTTGGACATCTCATGTGCTTTATTCTTGGCAAGGCAACATCCCACTCTTCGCACAACGACAACAAACGGTATCGTCAGCGTCCTGTAGAGAATCTTGTGTACTTCTTCAAACTTAGCGCGAAGAAAATGTACGTTTTAGATATTTCACTGCTGATGAAGCAACGATTTCATCATTTTGATGATATGTCTCCTTGAAGTTGGGGGTGAAAACCCCAAGCATAGGGTAACGTCTAGGAAGACCATAAGGAATTGTTTACACCCCTACGAAGTATGCACGAGTGACTCATTGGTAATTGCATCTTCCAGATTCGAAATACCAACAGGCAAATCTTGGTTAATTCCAATCTGACATGCGCGATTCGCACGATGGGTATGCCACCAACACGCTTATCGCTGAGGTTAAATCAGACTTCATACGGAAAACAATTGCATGTTCGTCGTATCTGCTTTGAGGATTCTTCTTTTGATGTTGTCTTTTCTCGCCGCAATTTATATTTTTCATTCCTTTAGCCTGGTGTCCTGGTGTTGGTTGGTGATAGTTATTGCTGAGCGAGTTACTGACTTGAGTACTGCATCTGGAGTTTTGCAGTTTCACCGGGAATTCTTATTGCCCGATCATCCGTTCACGAGTCGAGAGTCCAAAACTGTCGAAGGAGGAAATATGATAATTATACATCATTTCCCGAAGGCGCTTCAAGAACTTTCAATCGTATAGACTCGTGACCGTCGCGACTCTAGAACCACAACAGCTATCGTAGCATTTTGAAGCCTCCATTCTCATGGTAAGTTTGAACAAGAGGCTCATGCCTCCTTTTTCGACACTCCCTTCGCTGCTTTGACGAACACCACAGGCCCGCGAGAAGCTTATTCCAAAAACCTTCGAGCATGTACATACTACAGCTGAACTGATTCGGTATGCAAACAGTCTTCAGAAAACAGTAGTTACAAAAACATAATGAATTCATCCACCCTCGTGAGGTAGCAGGGTTATTCTTTCAATCAACATTCCCAAGGACTCAGAGTTTTCTCCCCAGATTTTCTCGAAATGTCAAGGCAGGAGACCAAGGGTTGACGAGACCTCCTTAGAAGAAAGCACTCTCACTTAGGCAAAAGATATGGAGGAATATCCTTAGCTATTAGTTGCCCGAAGCCGACAACTTTTTGTCTATTGTAACTTATTAACCCCTAGGCACTTGGCTGCCTTACATTACATTCTCATAGCACAGGCTTTGATCACGGGATCAAGCGTCCCGATAGATTGGTACGCAGCGGCATCCACAATCTCGTATCATTAGGGAATGGCTTTTTTGGTGAACACATTCTTATCCTTTGGGAGCTTCCAGGTCCATTAAACTGAAAACCCGGCGTCGGAAAATTCAGCTTTGCGCTAGCCAAGAGCGCTAAGAGCTCAAGACTATCCTACTCATGGGAAATAGGTAGGGGAGAAAATCATTGATCATTTTGCCCGAAGGCGACTACTTCTTCTCTAGTTAACATCTTATGCCTTTATACGTCTGGCTTCCTTACAATCCTTGATGTAATTGCATACGATTACTCGATCCGTAAAGCTGCCAAAAATCGAGTTTCTGTTAGCTCTCATAGCTACAGAAAGTAGTGTCTGAACATCCGATTAAATCAACAATTACAAAATTTTATGCGAAAGTGGGCCACCAAGGCGGGCACCAAGATTCCATATGCTGGAGTTTTATCTGCGCCTGCGCACTAATACTGATTGAACACAACTCGTCAGATTTGACGATACTTTAGTCCTATTCAAATTCAATAACACCATCTAATACTTCCTATGCCATTTGGTATCGCTCACTCTCAACGCATATGACCATCGAAAATCGGTGGGCAGGTTGAGCCTGAGCTTCCCTGGAAACCGGCTTGCCTTAACTAAGCCACGAGCGGGATCGTGAGGCCCCACGACCACGTTTGTCAGGGACGAGACTAATGCTTGATGACGATAAAGTCTAGAAGCAATTCTTGTCGCAAGCTACTAGAGGGTTGTGCCTAGATGGAGACGAGTCCAAATGTTCAACGGTGTTCTCCCAAGCCAATCTGATCCGTGGGGTCCGTCTTGGCAAGCCAAATCAAGCCACCTCCTCGTACCTATCCCGTCCTA
The DNA here is from genome assembly GCF_000409485.1 of Glarea lozoyensis ATCC 20868. Classification (NCBI taxonomy): domain Eukaryota; kingdom Fungi; phylum Ascomycota; class Leotiomycetes; order Helotiales; family Helotiaceae; genus Glarea; species Glarea lozoyensis. The sequence continues at coordinate 386,571 of NW_007361000.1, forward strand.
CCCGTGAACTAGCACAGGACAAGATGGTAATGTTTTTCTTGCATGCAAATCTCCATTTGTCATTAATGGTAGTCTGAGGATTCATGCGCTCGACCAAAGTATCGTTCTCTCACTTCATCACCAATGACAATGATTGAATGACATTGGGTCACTGATGAAAGGCTAGTATCACCAAAGTCTCTACATGGACTTTTGCATGGAATTGTGAAATGGAGAAGATGAACACCAGACTTCCTTTCTGTTGTATGAAACGAGATTATTGAAGACCGTAATTCGCTTCAGCGACAGAGACATGACTCTCGTCACTTTGGGGAGATCGGCTGTGAACTCTTCCCACATTTGAGGATTTGTGGCTACACCAAGACCATCTACTAGGTTGAAGTTTTGGTAAGCCACTGCTGGAGCTAAAGAAGGGCTTCGGCATCATCCGTTGTCTGTGAACGAGGAAATCATGGCGCTGGTTCTCTGATCTATTTTATAATCTTATTATTTATAATGTATGAATCTGTAAAGCTTAGAGAAGGAGACCAAGAACAATGTTAAACTTGTGATGCATTCTTTGTCTTAAAGTGATAAAATTACCTATATCATCATAAATATACGACATAATTGCTTGAATAGAAGCCATCCTTATTCGAGAGCGGCGACGTAGATAGTATATTAACACGACTACTAAGGGCTTCGGCAACTTTGGACAGATACCCAAAAGATTTAGCGTATATCTAAAGGTGAAAAACGTCATTGGTTAAAGCTAGGGAGGCTAAAGGTCGTCTTATACGAAGTAGAGTTGGGGTAGTGGGCGTATTAGGTCCTATACTCCTATTAGTGCAGCGTATTGAATTGGGGTAGATGAAATTATCTACGCCTTTAAAGCCAAAAGAACGTGTGGCGAGATATGTTGATAGTTTTAGCCTCTTTGACCAGGCCAAAATAATCTGAAGCCGACTCGTTCACTCGCTGACCTGCGGTATTCTAGCATACATTAGCGACTGAACTACCGTCATTCATACAAGGCGATTCAGTGGGCAAGATATTTAGCTCTCTTCCGGGATTGTTGGACTGAGTCCAGTATAAAGTTACATTGTGTTGTTTACTAACTTTCCACAGCCGACCACGTCTGGCATCGACTTGGCTTTTTTATTTGTCACTGCGAATTTTTACCTTTCCCAAAGCTATAAAGACGACCCTCTACTCTCTCTACAATCATCATCCAGTCAACATCGTAAATCACCAGCAGTCTATCATCTCAATTATCCGCACGACACTCGTCCTACAAGCCTCATTCGCCCTTCCAAGATGCATCCTTCTCGATATCTCGCACTTTTCGCTGCTTTCAGCGGAGCTGTCATTGCTCAAAACGACGACGACAATGACAACGACAGTAACACTACGTAAGCATAACTTCCCAGAATTCTTATTATGCACAGCTAATGGTGACCAGTTCAACCACTCTCGGACCACGTGAATCCGCTGTTACGATTGTCGAAACCTCTTACGAAGTCATCACTTCCACAAATGTCGATTCTTCCGTCTACATCACTTCTCTCCCAAAGAGTCTCTTCACCCGCACGACCCAAGTCGCTGTTGACACTACCCTTGTTCCGGTGCTGACGCCCTCTGTTATCTCAGCTGCCTCCACCTACGTGGTGACAACTAGAACTGGTGCTAATGGAGAGGCGGTTGTGTCCACCGTGATTCCAACCGGCGCTACCGTGGTCTCGAGCGGTGATAGGGTAACCGTGGTCCCCACTGGAGCAACAGCAACCTCAACTGGCGGTGCATATGCTACATACATTCCTGGTGGAGTCGGGCTCATTGCCCTTGGTTTTGCCGCACTTCTGTAGGAAATGGCGTGAAGAATGTGGGCAATAAGAAGATGTAATGGATTGAAAGTTGTAGTAGCCGGGGTGTAGTTTATTTATCCGGAGTGTCGATCAAGGTGTTTGGAAATTTATTTTACTTACAATCAACGAAGACTATGTAATGTCAAACCGTACTAAAACTCTCCGACATAAGACTTCTGAGCCACAATCAATATAATGAAGTATTTCGAGGACTGTCTGTAAGCAGCTATGTTTGCTCCCGATTTCTAGAATCACAGTAGCCAATTTCTATTTCTACAAATTTCAGCCAGTATTTTTTGTTCCCTTCTCCCCGAAAACGGCGAGCACACTGGTTTTAGCAGAGCTCTCTGTGACAATATACAATGACGTCAGCGTAGACGGGTTATCGCAGCTTGTACTAATGTTAGATTAATTAAAGCTGCCATCGATTGTTCTATAAGAACATGTAGAGGTTAAGAGAAAAGAAAACGAAGCTCAAACCATTCCTTTAACACCTAGCCAGAAAAAAACCCAAATCAATACAAGTAGTCGTGACGCTGGTACGCAGAACCAACTCAAGCCTAAGAGACGATTTCCAGAAGGTAAACGGCAGGAGAAAAGCAAACTAGAAATGAGAGGAATCTATAGCGAAATAGAGATACCGCACAGAAAATGTCGCCCGTGTCGCCCGGAACAACTTTCTAAGCGGCGAACATCGCAGTGTAATTATTACACTGTAATATGGACTCGACACTCGATGTCGTCTCTCGGTCATGCATATCATTGGCCGAGCAATGGAGAAGCGTATCTGTGTAAGGCGACGCTAAACCCTAACCTAGCCGTTGCCGTCCCTTTGCGGTTAAAGTCCTAAATTTTGCGACGGAGCCGGAGGAGCGCTCGCGTAGTGTTGCTGCGTTCCGAGGCTCTTCTATAGCCTGGTCAAATGTAAAGTAGTGCTAGCTAGAAGTAGTACACCCACAAATTTAACGCCTAACCCTAAGCCGCAGTTAGAGAAACCATGTAAAATTGCACTCCAAGCAACGACAACTTCAAACACACAACTTCAAACACACAACTTCAAACACCCAGCAATTTGTGAAAAAATTTCAAAATCACACGCCAGGGTTCTTCAGTTTTACAGGAATATGGATGTACACTGGCATCGGACGTGGCCAGAGATGGGGAAGCTACACGTTTTTGACCCAGATAGTGACGTATTTTTGATACTCGAACCCGACGTCATCAAGAGGATGAGATGACTTGGAGGAACAAGGTCCGTCAGAACCATACGAGGCGGTACCTCCACAATCGGCGGCTAGAACTACCCCAGACTGGCCTGAGCTTGACTTGGGTCTGTTGAGTGACCAGAGTTACAGGGTATATAATCTAGAGTAGACCAGAAAGTGTCGCCTCCAGGCAAACAATGGCCAATCCCTCCTTTCAGCTAGTAGTCTCACTATCTGGGTGAGGCGGCTTCTCCTCTTGGCAGATGAACCAGAAGGGCTTGAAGCTAAACCGGAGTCTGGACGAGACGAGTCTAAAGCAGAAACTAGGCCTAGGTACCGGAGCTGTGGATGGTGTGGATGGTGGCAACTTCCGCATCGGCTTGCTTAGGTAGGCGGGAGTCGAAACCATGGGTTGAAAAGGTTCAAATGATCTCATTAAAGCATCTTATCCTCGAGTTCTAGATTTAGAGTAAAATAAGGTAGTTTAGGTCTAACACTAATCTACTCTTTATTTGCCTCTTGTTTTATCTGCAATGAGCGAGATGCATGGAAGCGCTATCTATATCACATCACCTCTAACGACTTAGATTGTAGATTACCGTCTCAGAGAGCGACATGATGAAGTAAAATTCGAGAGAACGACCATTTGCTATGCCGAGAATACCTTCATCATGTTCCTGAAAAGTAATTTGGCTCAATCACTTCACATTAGCCGACACACGACCCCACATGAACGATGAACGACTCTCACCGTCCTGAAATCGGGAGACTACTATTTCACGTTCTTGATCATCAAGTAAATACGGTATATAATCTATGAGCATAAGGAATTTTTAACAGCAATTGAACGCGATGAATCTCCTCATCATAGCAAGCCTCCTTTGCGTAGACACCTCCACGCGCGACAAGGTAAACCCATCCATCCACCACCACCACACTCCCCCAAACTAACAACCCCCCGGCTTCTAGATCTAATGACCAACGTCTCCAAAAACGCATACACAAACGAACCCGGCGTCCATAAATTCGCGCTCTTCACACCCCTCAACGACACGAATAACAACACGTTGTGGACGATTGAACAGTAAATCCCGTCACCAGGTAAAGTAAAAGAGGTATCAAGGCTGACGAACGCAGGTACACAAACCAATCATCCTTCGACGCCCATTTCACAACCAAACCCGTGCAAGATATGTTTGCGTGGATAAACTCCGCTGACATTTACGTTTCGCCGCCGGAAGTGCATTCGCTTAATATAAGTGCGGCATCTGATTTCGCTCGAAAACAAGTATTAGTAGAGGACAATCCGTGGTTTGTCATATCGCAGAAGACCTATCAAGAAGGGAAAAGAGCGCTAGGAATTGAAGCTTGGACGGGGGTCGTCTCGGAAGCCAAGAGGGAAGAGGGGATGTTGGTTTCGATGTTTGGGTATGGTGAGGGGGAAGGGGAGGGAGATGGTTTGATTGTGCTGGAGGGGGCGGCTGGGAGGGATTATTTTGAGGGTGTGCATTGGAAGAGTGAGGCGTGGAGGCGGATGGAGGAGGTGGAGAGGGAGGTCGGGAAGGGGAGTGTGAGTACGGAGGTGAAGTTTGCGGGGGGTTATTTGCATAAGTAATCTTGGAGATTGCGTTCTGAGATTAGGGAGCTTCAATGAAATGAATTTTCGATGTTTTAGAGTGTATGTGAAGTGGTCTACATTAGAGAAACTTCGAAAAGAATGTCGCTATTGTATCACGAATGGTTAGGGGAGACGTGTGATTTTTCAGTGGTCTGGATTACTTCGATTGCCCGCTATGTGGTAACATTCCTCCATTCCAATGCCAACGGTAGACTCATGCTCGGGTTGTAGATTACATTTACTTGGCTTTCTCACACCCCATACAAGGAAGCAGGTCGCAAGTCAGTGAATTTGCGATTATATTGATAGCAAATCAGTCAGTTACCTCGATCTCGACAACGACAAAACAACTCAACATCTCCGAAAATCGTATCCCATCTACCCCAACCTAACCCCCCGCCCCAAAACCCTCAAAGGCCTCAAGCCCTTGCTCTCCCTCCTCACCGACCTCATCAAATACCGCATCCTCCCCTCCCACCCCAGAACACCCACTAACTCCGCCATCTCCCACGACCTTACAGCATCCTCCCACCTCCCCAGCCTCTGAAAACAAAGTCCGATATAAACCCTACATTTACAAACCATATATCCCACCTCCGCACTCTCCGCAACACACAACGCGATCATCGCATCGCCGAGCCCGACACTCTCAGGGCTGTATTCAGATCCCTTCTTCAAGCCCTTGAGTTTACAACAACACCGCAACAACAGCAGATTCACTCTTTGAACCACGCGCGAGATACGTACATTCCTTTTCTCCCACGCCACATTAAATCTAGGCGTGCGTAATTTCTCGCCTTTCCAAAACCCATCCCCGGGGTCATCGAGCAGGTAATCCAGCACTTTCATACACGCCTCCGGATTTTCCTGGAATGCATCCTGGACATTAAAATCCGGGCCCTCGAGTCCCTCGTCCTCGACACGAAACCACAAGTTCCCGCCGAGCCAGACCTCCTCGTCCATTTCCTCTTCGCGGAACATATGGCCTTCGATGCGGCGTAATTTGTTGCGTGCGTTGGCCATGCGGATGGATTTTGATTTCGCGATGTCGGGGGTTAGCGTGATGTCTTTTTGGTAGATGGTGTTCCGTCGCGGCGTTGGTGGAGTGTTTAGGATCAGTTGTACTGGACTTTCGGCGAGGCGTGGGGATTTTCTTGTGCCATGTCCAGTAATTGAGGGGGAGGGTGAGATTGATGGTTGAGGGAGTTGTTTGAGGTGTAGGGGGAGAGATGCGCGGGTTGATTCTAGGGGTGGAAGAGATCTATTGGTGACTCGGAGGGTGGTGGTTTTGGGGAGTGCGCGAGGACGGATTGCGGTTTTAAAAAGGCGGTTTCGGTTTCGGAGGGCGACTTTAATGTAGTCTTTCGCCTGACGCGTTGTTCGACGGCGGCGACGGAGGGGTTGGAATCTTTCCATTTCATGTTGAATAGGGTATAGCCTCCGGGCATGTCATATACTTTGACTCCAATTATAGAGAGTGACGATCTGAGAGCAAACGAATAAGATGCGGACCAGAAGATGAAAGATTTTCGAATTGGGCGTTGTGGATGAACAAAGAAAATGCTTCCAGAAGTTGTAAGCTCTCAACTTCAGAATATGGTTTTCGAAGAGCGAGCTTCGAGCAAAGCGAAAACAAAGGCTTTCTGATATTTCTAGAATATATTATCATGCCTGGAAAAGTAAAGGTGTGCGATCGTCTGACTCAAAAAGAGCACAATATCCAACTAGTTGTGCGTCGAAGTCTCTTTGTCTCCTCGACGTTCCCGTCCACCTCTTTGTTCCTACCCCCAAGACGGACACCAAAAGCTTTATCAAAGCCAAACCAAAGATAGCCACTTCATAATAATGTTTCCATCTCAAGTGATACACCTGCAATTAAAATTTTCCATTCACATATCGACGCTCTACATCAAAATCCCACAAACTCCAAACCCAAAATGGCACCAAGAAATAAAGGAAAAAAGGCCGCAGCAGCCAAGGCAGCCAAAGAAGCTGAAGAAAGCGCTCAGAAAGCAGCTGCAGCATCCTCATCTGCTTCTAAATCTCAAAAAGGTATTGACAAAGGTGTGACTCTGCAAGTTCCAACAAGCTCGGAGTCCATCACAGGAACACCAGCACCTACACCCACCGCGTCCGTTCCGAAAACCAGTACAAGCGGATTCGGTAGAGATTCCGCGACTGGATCCACCATTGAGCTTCAAGAACCACAAGATGAAGTGCCTGAAGAAGGTTACGGCTCCGAAGATTCAGCAGACTCAGCAGAGATCGCAGCAATGTTCGGAAGCGGCGGCGCTCCACGAGCCGACTCTTTCAGCGAAGGCGATGATGGTGCTACTCTGGCAAGCCCAAAAGACGAGACTCCAGAGCCATTCGAAGATACAACGCCATCCTATAACTCCATTCAAGAGATCGAATTCGAACCCCCCATCTCACGCAAACCCAAATTAAAGTCTCTCTTCGTCCCACTCCCATCACCACCCATACCCGGGCAGGAAGATACATCGGACGTACAAATTTACGACCCTGAGACTGATGGGACAGTTGATGGCTCGGTCGTTCGCCCGCGTACTCCGCCGCTAAAACGTCTTGCTACTATTGCAGCGGCGCAAAAGGCGAATGCGAAGGCGCGAAAGGAGGCTGGGTCGAATAAACCGTCTCTGTTTGTCCCGGCCGGAAAGACAGATGATGATGGGAATTTGGGGTATCTCCAGGCGCCGTTAATGGTTGATGGGAGTGATCAAATGCTTGCGGTAGATAGTGCCGAGGAGATTGCAAAGTTGAATGCGCAGGCGGCGGTGACGCAGTATGTTGAGGTTAGGAATGAGAGTCTGGTTGCGGATTTGGGTGAGAGTGTAAGTTTGATGCTATTCTCGTTTTGTGATGTTGAAGGTTTACTGACGTGAAAACCTCAGATATCAAAGGAACTGGAACAATGGCGGAGCTATGCCAAGAAGGCTCCTAAGTCAGAAGAAGCCGTCAAAATCGCGAATGCGGCCATCGAAGCATTACAAAAGTCTCAGCTTCGACTCATTGGAGAAAACTTGAATCTCAAACTCGTAACTGACGTGCTTCAAGAGGAAACCAAGAAGCTGACCCAGACTGTCAACGGTGCTCTTTTCCAGCAAGCGGGCGTGGAAACAGAGTTCGCCCGTGAACACAAAATGATCCAAGCTAGGAATCTAAAGGTAATTGCCCGTCTGGAAGAAAAGATCGCACGACTGCAAAACACTGAGGCTCATGTACTGCTTAAAGAGTCCGAGAGTAAAAATCAATCGCTGCTTGAAATAAACACAGGATATGCTGCTCATCTTAAAGAAATTGCCGAAGACTACAAGAGGTTGCAGGAACAGTTTTTGGAGTTAAAGACGCAACAAGATTACGTCAAAGCTTCAGTGCAACCACAGTTGAAAGACAACGAGGAACTGTGGGTACCTGAGATGGAAGAGGAGTTTGCAAAGCTTCGGTCGGAGAAGGAGAAAGATGAGCTTATCATACGCCAAGGGACCGAGATTTCTGTTCTTCAGAAACAACAGAAAGAGGCCGAGAAGAAAATCAGCGCTTATGCTAAGAGCGGTAACAAGCCCGTAGGAGTTAGGCACAGGAATGAAGGGTCCGCACTAGGTTCACCACAGAGCGCTGTTCAAACACGGAGCGCTGCTGAAGGAGGTGTGTACAGCATGACATTCTTGGTAATGAGTCGCTAATTGAGGTTGCAGATTCTCTCAAGTATGCCACGCGTCATGGTAGACCATCCGAGCTAGCCGTCTCCGTTGCTATACTTCGTGCAGAGCAAGGACTGAAGTATATGCAAGGAAGTCGTGCAAGCAGAGGTATCAAACAGGGCGACATTCGCAACGCTAGAGCTGCAGCTTGCGAAGCTTACACCATGAGTCTTGATCTCGCTGACGAACGACTTCAAAGCCGCTGTTTGTTTTGGCTAGGAGTGATCGAGTTTTATGATTCCAACCCATGGGCTGCTCGGAACGCAATCCTTGAAGCTCAATCGTGCAATGAGTGGGTGCTCAACGAGGAAGAGGAAGCCTGGTTGGAGAAATGGCTGGACGCTACAGAGAAAGGGAATAAACCCAGCCAGAGCTCTTCCGACTATGAAATCCCTTCCGAAGCTGCAATCCCACCTAGCTCCGAAGGTGAAGATGAATGGGAGAAGGTAACCAAATCAGACGTTCCAGGCCAACTTAAGGCACAGAGAGGAATTAGGGTGGATGACATTTCAGCCAAGTCTGCAGAGGAGAGGCGGTCGAGATGGGATGTGATGAGTTATTATATTTGAATACACCGCCGTCAGCTTTGATTGTTTGATGGATGGATTTGTTGAGTATGTTATTGTAATTTGGAATATGCTTCCATTTGACCGATTATTGTAGTATGCTGCTCATTGGAATGTTCCATACCCATCCTGCAATTGCCATCGCTCCTATGCTCATTGTCAGCGCCATGAGAAAATTAACCTCGTTGTTGTCCAGTATCCCCAGTGAGCCACTTTCTACTACTCTGCTTGGTTTGTTGTCTCCGAAACTCGGTTGTCGATCTTTCTTTTGAGCATTATATCTTTTAGCCTCCACAGCAGTCGGCTCCATGTCGTCCTCATCCCCAACAGCCTGTATTGGTATCGAGTCTTTGCCCTGTCCATTCAGTAACTGAGACTTGACTTCAGCTTTCTTGTCATAGTGCATGCTGCTTGGCCCTCGTTTGGACACCAGAACAGTTTTGCCTCCTTCTCCTTCCACAATTCTCCCTGTCCTCGTGTCGACCACACTTTGTTGAAGCCAGCCTCCGAGGAAGCTATCAAGTGTACTTCCAAGGGCACCCCATAAGGTCATAGCGAATGTAAATCTCTGTCTCTCCTTGAATGACCAGCCATTGCTCGCCTTCACGTCGCAGAAAGGTGTGAGTGCCATAGATGCTGTCACAATGACGAGCGACCCGAGTAAACCTGCGGCAGATCCCCAAGCCGTGACACCACCATTTGTTCCAGGAGGCACTTGTCGGAAGGTTGGGGAGGTGATAAGTCGAGGTTTCGATTTCGAAAGTATTCCCAGCTCCGAGCTAAAGGTATCTGCTGCTACTGCAGCATAGTTTGCGATGATGCCAACGACTAAGAGGTCTCCAGGAAGCGAAAAGCATTTGTCTGTGGAGTACTGTTCGCGACGGCGGAGTTGGTAGGTATGAAGAAGACAGAGAACAGATGCGACTGCTGAGTTTGCGAAAACTAATGTTGTCAGTATATGATGGCTGATGGACTGCGATTGTTTTCTACCTTGAACATGCGTTCTTGCGCCTTCACCCCCCGCGTTACCTGTAGATTGCATCGTTAATGTCGCCTTGACATCGTGCTTAACCTGTTTGATCGTCAGTGGCTTAATGTTAACTAGAGATTCCTCGTTTACCTTTGTCACTCTTGTCCCAGCTAAAAAGAACACTATTAGAAGCGCAAAAGGCAAATTCCACGGATGGTAGGCATGTGCTATAGCTGTGAGAGTAGCAGCAATAATTCCTGCTGGCGTCAGAGACTGATGCGACCAAGCGCGATATATCATAGCCGCAGTAATCGGCACCGCGAATATGGCCTTCATTTTGAATGTCTTATCTCGAGAGTTGGTGTTGATGGTGTTGAAATTGGCAGAGTAGGAACTTCAACGAGGCAGAAGCAGTATCAACAATGCCCAGCCGGTGACGTCGCGAGTCATCATCCGGCAATTGCCCGGATTCGTCTGACATTGTCTGTACAACACCAAACCTCTCGTCTTCCAATTCTGTTCAATTTGGTAACAAAAAGATTGTGCTACTATTTGTGCTCGACTCAAGAAATTGCCATTGCTGCAATTTATGACAATGGCAATTACACGAGACGAAGGCTTGGGGCAGATACAGCTCTGGAAGCTGCTTATCTAGCCGTGTCCCAAGCTATTCTTCAATCAATCCCACTCTTGTAGCTCTACCAAAGCTGCAATGCAATGAGTTACTAAATGCAGGTCCTGATTAAGGTTTACGTGCTTAGCGCATGTTGAACATGATAAGATCAGTGTTACTTCATTAGGTCCCAGCCTTCTTCTTTCCGCCCTCTCTATGTACTCTTATTTCTTTTCTTTTATTGTTCAAAAGCTCACATCTTCGAGTCCCTCAATATGCTTATGCCACGTCAAATCTCATTTCTGGCTCTATTAGGCTTGAATTCAGCTTCAATTGCGTACGAGAATCAAACTCAGTCCCCTGGAATCGGTGGGCAGGTTCTAGTCACGCCCTCTCAATACGATTTTCCAGTTCTTCAGAATGGATCCTACCAAAACCAAGGACAATTTCCAATGCCGTTATGCCATGGAATTACCCTGGAAGAGGCGACAATTGACCAACTCCAAGGTTACATGGCTGCTGGTAATCTGACATCGGTTCAACTGGCCATGTGCTACGTACAAAGGATACTGCAGACGGACGAGTATACCAGGTAATAACGATATCGGATTCATTAGGCACGTTACTGATTAGAGTTGGATATAGTGCCATTATGGAAATGAATCCAGACATGTTCGAGATTTCTGCCAATCTGGACTTAGAGCGATCTCAAGGTCATGTTCGGGGACCCCTTCATGGAATTCCATTCATTGTCAAAGACAATATAGCGACAAAAGACAAGATGGAAACGACAGCAGGAGCCTGGATGTTGTTAGGATCTGTTGTTCCGAGGGATGCTTATGTCGTGGCTCGGCTAAGAGAAGCCGGAGCTTTACTGATGGGCCATGCCACTCTGAGTGAGTGGGCAGATATGAGATCAAACTCATATTCAGAGGGCTATTCTGCGAGGGGCGGACAGGCTAGATCGCCATATAATCTGACAACCAACCCTGGTGGAAGTAGTTCTGGAAGTGCAGGTGCGGTTGCTGCTAATTTGGTTATGTTTTCGTTGGGTACGGAGACGGACGGAAGTGTGATAAATCCTGCAGAGCGTAACGGGCTGGTAGGTATCAAGCCCACTGTTGGGTTGACATCTCGAGATGGGCAAGTCGATCACTCACTCTTAAACCACGTGACTAATTATTGTAGTGTCATCCCAGAATCCCACAATCAAGACACAGTTGGCTGCCTAACAAGAACTGTCGTTGATGGAGTTTATTGCTTGGACGGTATTTATGGTCGTGACCCTCGCGATAATTACACACTTGTTCAAGAATCTCCCGACAATGGCTACACCCAGTATCTCCGCAATTCCTCAGCATTATCAGGCATGAGCTTCGGGCTTCCATGGCTGTCATTCTGGCAATACGCCTCGTTAGATATGCAAAGCCAGCTTCTCGAACTGATCGACATAATTACCGATGCCGGTGCAACAGTGATCAACAGTACCGAACTACCAAGCTGGCAACAATCTATCAGCCCTGATGGATGGGACTGGGATTACGGCACTACTCGTGGCTCCCCAAACGAATCCGAGTACACCTATGTGAAAACAGATTTCTACAACGATATAACAGCGTATCTTGCAAATCTCAACAACACTTCAATTCGAACACTCGAAAATATCATGGAATATAACGTTCAAAACGTTGGTTCTGAGGGAGGACTACCCAACGTCCATCCCGCGTTCAAATCCGGCCAGGACGGATTCAACGCCTCCCTTCAAACCCGCGGCATCATGGACGAAACCTACTGGCAAGCCCTTAACTTCTGTCATCGCATGACCCGGGAAGATGGAATAGACGGTGCTTTATTCAACAACGGAAGTTCTCTGACAGCTCTATTAGTCCCAAGTGATGTCGGGCAGACATATCAAATCGCTGCGCAGGCAGGATATCCAATGATCACGCTCCCGGCAGGTATAACACCGGAGACGGGTATGCCATTCGGATTGGGTATCATGGGAACGGCATGGAGTGAAGGGACTTTGATCTCGGTTGCTAGCGCTATTGAGGATTTGCAGTTTAAAAGTGGGACGGGGTTGAAGAGAAGTTTGCCTAGGTGGTTGGATTATCGGGCGAGGAATGTGCCGGTTAATAATGTATGATTATTTTAGCTTTAGGTAGACTTACCGACTATATTTGCTTTATTGAAATAGATGTAGCGGAACAGAGGTTACCTTGCTTGCTCACCAACCTCTGATTCCGTTCTATTTTCGCTCACGTTATCCCCACCTAGACTGTACAACCTATACCCCGCCCCGCCGGATTTAACTTCAATAATGCATAACATCCACAAACCCCCCGCCATCAAGATGAACTTAAACGAATGAATACGAAAACGATGTATGATGGACTATTTGAGCTCGGAGTAAGAAGTAAATTTAAATCTGTCACGCTCAACCTGAACGTTTCCTGACCAGTAGTAACAGGGCCACTTAATCAGCCAAGCCATCAGAGGCTTAAGATTTAGAATAATAGTTCCTTAAAGGTCCGCACAATTTATGCCGAAAGATCTTACCTATTCCCACGTCCCCAGAACCAACCTCCCCACCAAGTCAACACACACAGTACCCTTCCACAATCCCCAAGCGCACCCTACCGATCCACTCCACACTATGGCGTACAAAATCCGATTACTAAGACCCTCACATATCCAGCCCTCCTACATCCAATATAAAATGTTATTCCGATTGGCATCTCATACCTAAGTATTGCACGACATAGCTCGGCACTGTATGGCTTCGGCTCGGATGCAATTCGCTTAACGTCCGACCTAACCCCCTTTCCTCTCCCACGCTGCCTAGGTGGAAAGAGAACACAACGTCACTTACTACTCCTTGTCCAGAAAACAGTAAGATGTTTGTGGGCTTCAAATTTGGGGAGTTGTTACACAACCTAAGGTAACACTGATTACAGTACATAGGGTAAATTATCTCGTGGACTCGGCGCGAGTGAGTGCCGGTAGGTATTATGTTTTGCATGCAGAGGAGGGGAGTGGAGTTAAGGGGATGGGTGCATGTGTGTATAAAGGGAGGAGAGTTCTGTCACGGAGAGGTAGAACTCAAAAAAGACTGCAATCTCTGCAACTCCATCTCTTCAAATATCGTTACTCTCATCCTGACTATTTCCTACTTCCTCGTTGTGAGAAGGTATTATCAAAATGTCCTCCCAATGCCCCTTCGACGACGGCTCAGGCATCGCTCCTCACCCAATGCCTCCCCAGCTAGAAACCCCCATCCAACAACTCCCCATCCCCCAACCACCAACCCACCTCTTCGGCCTCCTAGGCAACATCCCGGAAATGGATCCCTCCTTCCCGGCCCGCTCCTTCTGGCGGCTCAACCAACTCTACGGTCCCATCGTAAAACTCTCCCTCAAGACCCCCACCATCCTACTCTCATCCCAAGAATTCGTCAACGAAGTATGCGACGAATCGCGGTTCGAGAAATACCCCGGGTCGCTTTTGGTCGAGGTGCGGCCGTTGCTGGGTGATGGATTGTTTACCGCGTTTCCGGATGAGAAGGCGTGGGGGATTGCGCATCGGACGCTGATGCCGGTTTTTGGGCCGATGGGGGTGAGGAAGATGTTTGATGGGATGTTGGATATTGCGTGTCAGATGGTGTTGAGGTGGGATCGGTTGGGGCCGGATCATGAGATTGAGTGTAGTGATGATTTGACGAGGTTAGGTAAGTGGCCTGAAACAAATTTATCGAGAGATCTGTTGACACGAGTTAGCCTTTGATACAATTGGGTTGTGTGCATACAGTTATCGCTTTAACGAGTTTTATACCGATCATCCTCATCCGTTTGCTCAACAAAGTATGATTTTGCCCTTTCCCATGATGTTGTTGTGGTTAGGACGAAGAGATGCTGACATTCGATACAGTGGCCGACGTGCTTATCGAATCTGGAAAACGAGGTTCGCGGCCAAGCTTGTTGAACAAATTCTACCTAAAAGATGAACGCATCAGGCAAGAGAATGTCAGGAAGATGCATGATCTTGCTGATCAGATACTTGCTGAACGAAAAGCACATCCAAAGCCGGATGCTAATGATTTACTCAACACGATGATATACGCAGTTGATAGCGTGACTGGGGAGAAACTTACTGATGAGATGATCCGATATAACATGTGCACTTTCCTGGTGAGTACATCTCGGGTTATATGTGAGAATCGTAAAAACCTAATTTTGGACAGGTCGCAGGCCATGAAACGACAAGCTCTACACTATCTTTCACTTACTATAATCTGTTGAATAACCCAGAAAAACTGCACAAAGCTCAGCAAGAAGTGGACGAAGTTTTGGGAGACAGCATAATGACAGTAGACCACATACCAAAGTTCAAGTACATCGATGCGTGTCTCAAGGAGACCCTTCGTCTAAGCAGTCCCATCAACGGAATATCTGTCAAACCCAAACAAGATACCACTCTCGGAGGTGGTAGATACACCGTCAGTAGGGAAGATTTCATCTCAGTTAACATGAAAGGTCTCCATCACGACGTGAAAGTTTGGGGAGAAGATCACGATGAGTTCAAACCTGAAAGGATGTTTGACGATAAATTCAACGCTCTGCCTCCAAATTCTTGGAAGCCTTTCGGAAACGGAGCCAGAGGATGTATTGGTCGTGGCTTTGCATGGCAAGAAATGCTGATGAACGTTGCTTTGGTGCTTCAGCGCTTTCAAATTGAGAAGGCAGACCCGAATTACAAACTTGAGCTCAAATCGACTTTGACAATCAAGCCATGGAACTGGCGGATGAAGGTAAGATACCCTTAATCGTGTATCGTGTATTGTACACATCGCGACATGACTATTCGGAGCTCATGTTAATGATGTCTTTTTTTTCAGGTTCGTCGCAGGCCCGGAAAGGCATTGATGACTGGTATTCCCGGTGGTATCCCTTCTGAGGTTGCCCAGAAATCAAAGGCGACCTCCGAAAACGCCCAAGACTCAACTGGGTCGGAAGCGAAGGCAGCAAAATTCACTATATTCTTCGGTGGAAATGCCGGCACCTGCGAGGGAATGGCCCAAGACCTTCAAAGTAGAGCACAGGCTCATGGACTCGAAGGAGAGATTCAAGCTCTGGATTCCGCGACTGAAAACTTGCCAACTGATCGTCCTATTGTGATCATCACCTCTTCTTACGAAGGCAAACCGCCGGACAATGCCAAAAAGTTCGTCAGCTGGTTAGAAACCAAGTCCGATGTTTCACTGCTCAAGGATGTCAAGTACGCTGTTTTCGGTGTCGGCAACTCGGACTGGGTGGACACCTATCATCGTATTCCAAGGGTTGTCGACGAAGGTTTGAAGAGACTGGGAGCCCAAAGACTTTGCGACACTGGGTTTTCCAACGTTAAAGAAGACCTGATTGGGCCGTGGGAAGAGTTTTTGGATCCGCTGATAGAATCGTTGCGGAAAGCTGTAGGTGCAAGCGGCGACGTTCTTACCAAAGAATTAGCAGTCGATATACAAACCAGCAAGGATCCAAAAATACCTCCACGAGACGAAAGTGCTTTCGGAACGGTTCTTGTGAACCGGGAGCTTGCTAGCAATGAGATTGGCCCGGCAAAGAAACATATGGAGATTCGTCTTCCAGCCTTAGAGGGTGCAGAACACTACACTGCTGGCGACTATCTCGTTGTCACTCCGAGAAACCCCAAGATAGTCGTTGAGAGGGTCATAAGCCATTTCGATCTCAAAGAAGACCAGAACATCAGCTTTAAGAACTCCAAGAAATTCTTTCTGCCGACTACGCCAATCTCAGTAAAAGAGTTCTTGTTCACTGCAGTTGAACTGAGTACACCAATCACAAAAAAACAAGTCGAAACTGTGGTTGCATCTGCAAAACAGGAACAAAAGTCGAAGATCGAAATCCTGAGAGATGCAGAAGTATATCAAGGGCTTCTCAAGAGGCGTTACAGCATCCTAGACATCCTCGATGAATATGATGTGGATATACCTCTGAGTACTTACGTCGATATGCTGCAACCCTTAGCCGCTCGACAGTACTCAATATCATCTTCTGCATTATACCCTGACAACAATCCAGGAAACGAAGAACACGCGGACATCTTGTCTATCACCTACGATGTGCTTGAACAGCCGGCCCTTTCGGGTAACGGGACATTCTACGGTGTAGCTTCCACATATCTCGCTTCTAGGCGCCCTGGCGACAGAATAGCTTGTGCAACACGTTCTACCAACGTCAACTTCCGACTTCCGAAGGACCCGGAGACACCTGTGATTATGATCGCAGCAGGGACAGGTATTGCTCCAATGCGGGCATTCATCCAGGAACGTGCAGCGATTGCAGAAGCAGGTGCTCGCAAGCTTGGACCTGCAATCCTATTCTTCGGGTGTCGCCACGCGGACAAGGATTTCATCTACAAAGACGAACTCAGTAAATGGGAGAGTGAAGGTATCGTCGAAGTGAAGCCTGCATTCAGTAAAATGTCGGATAAGCCTGTCTATGTCCAGGATGTTATTTGGGAAAATCGGGAGAAGGCGAGAACAATGTTCCAAGCCGGTGGAAAGATCTTCTTGTGCGGAAGTGCTTCGAAACTTGGGAAAAGCGCAGCAGATATCTGTAAGAAGATATACCGTGAAGGCAAAAATTGTAGTGAGGAGGAGGCCGCAGAATGGTTGGACAGGCAGAAAGAGGATCGTTATGTCAGTGATGTTTTTGGTTAGTTTTCTTTGCGCGGAAGCTCGACAAGAAGCCTTGGATGATATAGCGAGTGGTGAATGGGATCCGCAGTTTTGCTTCATGTCCTCGACGAATTAATAAAAACCTTACGTTTCTTTTCATACCCAATGTTTATATGCTTTCTTCTCAGTGAGCGATTTTGGTCATCAGTGTTCGTAAACAGCTCGATTGCTATGAATGAAGGATGAAGCCTTCGGAGGAGCGCTCGCAATGCACAGGTCATCAAAGCAGTATAGTCGCATGTAGAACCGTGTGTTGAGTCGTCGTTGAGCATCATATCATTATCTCCTGGATTTGTGATGATGGATTGAGAAACTTTGGGATTGATGAAGTCGTTAATTGTGGGCGTGGCTGTATCCGGCTAGCTGCATGGAGGTGTGCACTTATCCAAACAAGCAAACGCACCCCTCTCCGAATTTCCATCCCTGTTGATGCCTCTCAACATCAACTCTCCTCATTCAACATTTCATCATGCATCAACAGCTTCATTGTGATTGACGGTGAAGCCTTCAACTTGCATCTTACATCTCATATATCTTGCTACCTTCCTGTTTGACCTTCCTTTATCTCGTATCTTCAAGCAATCCCGCATCAAGCTCAACCCACGGCCAACGACAAGCTGATGCTGTGCCTCCAGGGCGTAAATGTCGTGACCATGGCTCGCCTGTCCGAATTTGTCTCTCATGCTGGTTTCGATGTCGCATTTCTGACCTTCGTAAGCCCCAAACGTTCTGCCAAGCAAAACGTTCTGGTAAGGTCTGGTATCCGTCATCTTCAGTGCATGAGGAAAGCCTTCCGGACGGCTTGGCAACCTTCCATGTCTGTTCTATAATGGGTATCATTGGCTTGTTTCATCTGATGTACTTCGATAGATTGAGGTATGTATATGCTTTTGTCAAAGTCGTATGTATTGTCAATCATATTTAGCAATTGTTCAGATTTTGCAAGATAACAGGTCTGAGCCTGTGTTATTTACCATAATATGGGTGCAGCTTGTTCTTTTATAGACAGAAATATCGAGATATATATTGATGAGGTAAGACATATGGCCCAAATGTACGCCGAAAAAATGTCACAGTCAATCGGATGCCTGACATCTTGTATTACTTGAAAGCCTTTGTACAGCTCGCTAATTCCGGCCACCTCGAAGCGACACTGTTCATTGCTGTCAGCACCATTTCCAGAATGCAGGTTCGAGGTAGGAATAAATGGGGCCCACGTTGTTCCCCTGCTAACACCATTCCTCTGCCGTTGTTCGATGGAAATATGATGATCGACTGTCGAGTGTTACCTGGTCCTCGGAATAATCTTCGGTTTTGTTGGCCGTTGGGCGGCTTGGACCAATCATATTTCTACTTCTTGTCATGCTTTGTGGTTCACAACATGTTGAGCGTTCGCCGCCATCGTATACTACATTGGGATATTGGAGGTCAGATTTGTGGGTGCTTTGGAGCATATATAAAGACCATGGCAAGACCAGTAGTAGTTCTCTTCACCAACCGCACCTTCGTTATCATCGGTCATTCCATCACTACAGCTCACAATGCTTCTCACTACCTTTGTCTCAGGCTGGAGTGTGCTTTTGGCCGCTACTGTCATTGACGTTGCTTCAGCTAAGTTCGCTCTTACTGGTAAGTCAATGGTATCTTCAAATCCAAAGATTGGAACTGACGATTCAGGTGTCTTCACTGGGGTAGATGCCAAAACAGGATATCGTCCACCTCGAAGAGAAATTGAAGATTTGGCTGGGGATGTGAAACAATTGTAAGCCAATCTCGAATTCTTCAGACGGATTCTACTGACGACTTTGGAAGCTCCCTCTATGTTCAGGCTGTGAACGCAATGATGAAGACAGACGAGCGCGAATTGACTTCCTACTTTCAAATTGGGGGTGAGCATATATATCCAAAGAGTTGTAGTTTCCGAACGCTAACTGGCAAAGGTATCCATGGCCTTCCATACATATCTTGGGATGGTGTAAACCCAAGCAGGTCCAACCAAGGGTCAAAGAATACCGGATATTGTACTCATGGCAACACTCTTTTTGGAACATGGCATCGTCCTTACATGGCTATCTTCGAGGTTCGATTTCTCTCTCCGAATCTGCTCAACTACCTGCTAATCTTTATTAGCAAATCATGGCGCAAAAGGCACAAGCTATCGCGAAGACCTATACTTCCGATAAAGCCGCTTGGCAAACAGCAGCGGACAAACTTCGAAGTCCCTTTTGGGACTGGGCGGCTCCTCCTGTGCACTTTCCTGCTGTTCTAAAAGCCCAAACGGTTCAGATCACAACACCAACTGGTGTCAAGAGTGTATCAAATCCCTTGTATAGCTACAAGTTCCTCAACAACCCAGAAATCAACAATTGGTTCCCAAGTGATTATCTAGGAACTCAAAAGCGAACTCTTCGTTATCCAAACCAGGCCACCAATACGAGTAACGATGACTTCGATGACCGAGCTGTTGCGGAAGATCCTACGACAAGTGGTGTTGTAAGTCCTTGATTCTATGTAGGAAAAAGCACCTGCTGATAACTTGTGAAGTGGAACGTGTTCTCCAAAACCAGCAATTTTAACGAAATGTCCACTAGTAGCACTGGCGGATACACCTTCGAAGGCCCACATTCAACTATTCACATCATCATCGGCGGTGGTGGCCATTTCAGCCCCCCTGATTATGCAGCCTTTGATCCATTGTTGTAAGTGAAGCATACCTTGCAAACAACCCCGCTTGTCATTTTAATGCAGTACTAATAGCTTTACAGCTACCTCCATCATGGCAACGTCGACCGTCAGATTGCGATGTGGCAAGCGATTTATCCAAACTCATACCTAACCCCAGCAAACACCACCAGTGGTACCTGGACCATCACTGTCGGCGACGTCTTGGATGAAAACACGGCACTCACGCCTTTCACTCAAGGTGATGGCCGAACACCATGGACATCAAAAGCTGCACGCCAGATCAAAACATTCGGATATTCGTACCCCGATGTTCCAGACTGGTTGTTTACAAATCCGAGAGCACTCGCCGCTAACGTCACTGCTCGTGTCAATAAGCTTTATAACGCCGATGGCAGCCTCGGACCCTTCGGTACCAAGATTAAGGGGAGAGCTGCACCAGCGAGCGATACCCTTTCATGGAGCATCGCCGCGAAGGTCGCCAACAGCATCCTCGACGAGCCTTTCTCAGTAAAATTAACGGTCGGGGATGTTCGTGTTGGAAGACTATCGGTTCTGATCGCCTCCACCACTGAAAACCTCGAGGCTTCTACCTTTGGAGAATTTGAGCTCAGTGCTGCGCTCAAGGATGTCGATGTGACGGATGTTGATGCTGTGGTCACTAAGTTGAAGGGAAGTGTAAAGTATACCGTTGTCAAGGCGGATGGAACCACTGTGGATGGTGCGAAGGCGGAACTTTCGGTGTCTAGTCAAGTGGTCACGCCTGCGAAAGACGTCACCGAGTTTCCTGTGTTTGGTGAGAGGAAGGAACATCCAGGCATTTTTACTAATTAATTCGAGAGCTTTTAGACATAATAGATGAGAGTTTTTTTCGACTTTCGATTGTTTCATGCATCTTTGGTTCAAGTGTCCAAAGTGCTTTGGTCAGGTGATCTGCCCCCCTCTTCGAATTATCGCGCTCATCCTTTCGACACCAAGAATTTGACGGCGAAGAGCAGTCACAACGACGAACCCAAAGAATTTTCTGGTCTTTCCTGAATTGTGCAAGAGCAATTAGCAGATAACCAATCATTGTGCTTTATCTACGAGTTCGTCTGCATTTTGACAGTCCGTCTGGTCTTAGTGCCCGCGATGGTTAACAACTGTGACCTCACCCAAGACAACACGATGCGCATGACCAGAGGAAAATATTTTCTCTCCATCTCTTCCTTCTTCATTCATTCTCCCAAATTTCAACTTATCTCGTCGTCCTCACAACCCTTCGCTATTACCACACACTCGTTACAAACCACACACTCATTCAAAATGCCCTTCTCACTCGCCTCCAAACTCCCAAAACTGGCCCCCTTCCCCCAAAAGACAGCCGTCGAGAAAGAACCCCTCCTGTGCTCCACCGAGCTCAAACCCCCAC
The DNA here is from genome assembly GCF_000409485.1 of Glarea lozoyensis ATCC 20868. Classification (NCBI taxonomy): domain Eukaryota; kingdom Fungi; phylum Ascomycota; class Leotiomycetes; order Helotiales; family Helotiaceae; genus Glarea; species Glarea lozoyensis. Next base: position 407,956 of record NW_007361000.1, read on the forward strand.
CCCCAAAGTCTCCCCAATCCGCAAAGTCATCTCCCACATCCTGCCCCCCAAACTCAAAACGTCTCTCTGCAGCCGTCTCAAGCGCATTGTGAGCTCGGCAAACTCGTCTACTAAAGCCACGCCCACAGCTCCCTCAAACGAGCGAATATTCGATATGCTGGTTAAAAAAAGAAAGTCCTATAAGAGGAGAAGGAAAGAGTTGGTGAAGGGGTACGAGAAAGATTTTAATGCTGCGGTTGGGGTTAAGAGGGAGTGGGTTGATGTGTTGGTGGGCATGAGTGATAAGGAGCGACGGGGATTGAATTATTATATTGGGCGGCCGAGTCCGTTGAATCCTGCTCGTAAGTCAGATCACGCTTCCCAGTTCCCGTCGCTAATGTGTGATATAGCTAAGAAATCAGCATCGATTAATGAACATGCGGATGAGTTGCTGGAGAAATGGCAGGATGCGAGGACGGTGTGTAGGAAAAAAGCGTTTGAGTACGAGACGATGCAGTTCCGCTTGGTGTTTAATATTAAGAATCAGAGGAGGTTCAGGGAGATGCTTGGGGAGAAGGAGGTTAGGAGGGTTAAGGAGAGGGTGAAGAAGGGGAAGGGATTATGAGAGGATACAATATGTTGGAGTTCGAGCGTTTGAGCATAGCGGAATTTTGTACGGTTGTATTTGGGGATTGAGTTTGTTACGCGGATATCTGAAGATCGTGGGTCGAAATTGTGTAAAGGTGATGGTAATGTAAAGTGTATAATCTCCTTAGAAAGGAGATGTGGCAAACGTATAATCCGAACAACTCGTATCTACAGACTGCCAATTCATATGTTGCATGTGTTGAGATGAAGCCATCCTTTTTAACCACGCTTCGGAATTCGAGTATCGGGTTCGTAAAGACTCAATAGACAATCATGATTCTTCACAAACTGCGTCGTAATCATAATATCGTAACTTTCACGAACCGTGCCACAGATAAAACCATCAGAAGCCATCTCCCAAGTTCCCTCTGTCATCACATCATCCCCTCTCCAACCCCTCGTCTCGCCGTCCAGAAAAATACTCTTGGCAAACCCAGAAGCCCAGACCCCTAGAATCTCCATCACGTGATTTACAACCCGTCAGAACCTTCACGCCTTCCGCTGCGCCAACCCAAATTCGTACACGAACACACAGCGTAAAGGTAAGCCATCGTCAAGCCAAAAGCATCTACACAACAACTCTACACGGTCAGATTCCGTCATAAACCAAAAAACAGCATAACAATGAGCAAGTAACGTGAAGTTAGGCAGATGTTTCTACATACAACGCCTCACCACGTGGACGCCACAACCGTGTTATGCCCATCCATGGCTGCATTAAATAAGCAGCTCGGTAGCGCTTGTTTGGGCTAAACAATACCTTGGAGATGACTGTGCGACCCTAGGCTGCTGGTCATTACCGAGATGTAGGGAGGCGATCGTCGTCTCATGTTTCTATTTACGCTGTTTTTACGTGAGGAACCCGGTTCTGCCTCTGAGAATGAGGTTCTGGAAAGATGGGGTTGTTCTGTCGGGTCTCCTTTTCTGGTGTTTTGATGTCAAGCGATTTTAAATGCCGGGTGGTAAGTGGTGAGTGAGTATTATCTCGTGTCTTGTTTGGGTTTCTTACTGTATTTTTGTGTTGGAGAGTTGAATATGGACGAAAGAGCGATTTCTTATTGGTCTTGAGATTCTGAAGTTGTTGTAGAAGTCTCGTGTTGGATGAAAGTTCGTCGTCTACTGTCAACGATCGCGAGAGTTCTAGGCAATGTGATCGACAAAGTGGCACATAAGTTAGACTTACTGTATACCGAGATGAGATTACGTTCATTAGCACAATGCTAAGTGAACTACGACATGCTGATCTTCTAGATATCCTTGGGGGGTGAAGCGGCGCAGATTTTCCGAGGCAGGAGAGGTTCAGTTCGGATTCATGAAAGGAGAAGTATATAAGTGTTCAGCAATCCGCTTCGAAGTTTGCTCTTCACCACTCAGTCACTCTCTCCTTCTTTACCAAGCTTGGGAATATTCCAGTACTTTGCTTGCTATTTCTAAGTCCTTTCCCAGTCTTTTCTGCCTGCAAAGTCTCCGAGATTCTGAGGAAGCTCAATTACTCAACGACAATGTATACCACCCTCCTCACCCTCGCTCTGGCATTAGCCCAAACCTCAACCGCAACTCCTACACCCACCCTCCTCGACCGCGCAACTCAAGCCCGCGCAGCCGCCATTTGGACACCCACCGCCGGCACAACCTGGCAAATGCAACTCTACGGCAGCGTCACAAAGCTCGACTTCCCCGTCGAAGTCTACGACATCGACGTCCTCGACAACCTCAACACCGGCGTCATCGCCAAACTCCACGCCGCCAACAAAAAAGTAGTCTGTTACTTTTCAGCGGGCAGTTACGAGAACTGGCGCACCGACACTAAGGAGTTCGGACTTACCGGCAAAGACGATGTGAACATCGGTAAACCGATGATTGGCTGGGACGGCGAATGGTGGTTCCAAACCAGCAGCACCAAAGTGCGCGATCTGATGCGCAGTCGGATTAAGAAAGCAGCGGCGGCGGGATGCGATGCTATTGACCCCGACAACATCGACGGCTACGACAGCGACGACGAAGAGCCGAACAAAACAGGCTTCAACCTCTCACTTGCCAGCGCGACCGAATACGTCAAGTTCCTCGCCGCCGAAGCGCACGCCTTGGGAATGGGAATGGGACTCAAAAACGGCCTCGATCTCATCCCGAACGTGCTGAACGACGTGCAATTCCAGGTACAGGAACAATGTGCGCAGTTTCCTGCGAAGGATGATAGTTTAGGTTCCGAGTGTTTGTACTCGCAGCCGTTCATCAAGGCGAACAAACCGGTTTTCCATGTCGAGTATCCAACGGGTGAGACGCTGAGTAATACTATTCCGGCGGCGGAGAAGAAGAAGGATTGTCAGGATCCGAATGCGAAGGGGTTTTCGAGCATTATGAAGGGTTTGGATTTGATGGAGAAGATTGCTTTTTGTACTTAGATGAGATCGGGTGTGGGAAGAGGAGGAGATGAGGTTAGGAAACCTAGACTAGATATTTTTTTTGTATTTGGGATGTTGGTTTTGGAGTTGATGGATAGATGGATAGATTGAGATCTTTAGAAATTGCTGGGATGATTGCTTTGGGATAGATTTACCTTCGTTGTACATAGTTTTTTAGAGATGGGCTAGCAATTAAGCAAGGATAAGGACCCACTTACGATTTTGTCGTTTCGAGTAGAAAATTCAGTGACCACCATTGCTTTCCGAAATTAACTCATTGAAAGGATCATGGTCCAAATATCCAAGACAATGCAAGAGCCCCGCCACTTCAAGATATCAAGACGAAGAATTCTCCGAATAACGGTCCTCGTCCGCATACTTGTGATTGTCGGACCTCCGTAGATGCAATAGAACTCCGATCCTTCCTCTCAGCCCCTAAACAAAGAACCCTTTCAAATCCGCCTCTCTAACCTCATCACCCACTCTAGCTCTCTCAACTCTCTCCCTACCAACCCGATGCACACTCGGTAAATCCACCTCCTCACCCTCCTTCCCCAACATCAACTCCACAACCGCCTTCGCACACCCCGTCGCATTCGGCATCCCATGACCCGTAAACCCAGCACAGATCCACAATCCCTTTCCACCACCCAATTCCTCGGGTACGGCACCTACCCACGGTCTTCCATCGCGGGAAAACCCCATAATACCCGTCCATTCGAACGACGCCTTGAGCTCCTTGGAAGAGGAAGAAGAGGGGTCAAGAGCGCGACTAAGCTCCTCGCGGAGGGTTTTAACCTCCTCAGAAGATGAAGGGGAGAGGTCGAGGGCGTGGTTGAGTTCGTTGCGAAGGTATTTAGCAGCGCTTCGAGATGTCCATGAATCGTCTGAACAGCCCACGCCACCATCCGTTGCGTATTGCCGACCACCGCCGAACATGAGTTCGCCGCCAGAGGGACGTTGGATCAGGTAGTCATCTTGATACACATTTTTCACCTTGTCATGGCCCGCGAAGACATAACTCATCGCCAACGGCGCTCTTTTCACATTTCGCGGCGCCACTAAAGCACTCATCTCGCCTTGGACTGGGACGATGAGATCTTTCATCTTGGGTAACAGGTGAGATGTGTACGCATTTGTGGTTAAGATGACGTTTTTCGCGGCGACCATTCCCTGGGGTGTATGGACGATCCACGAGCCATCTTTTTCAACTTTCTGGAGCGACGTGACCGGTGTGTTTGTCTGAAGATTGAAAGCCCCTTTCGTCAGTAAACTCTCAAGCGTCCAGCATACCAGTTTATACGGCCACAACGATGCCGCATTAGCTTGTACGAACGCTCCCACCGCTCTCGGAACACGGAGGTCACTCAGACTCGGACTAATTGAATCTTGTGTTATGACTTTGACGGTACCGCTGAGTTCAGGATCCGCATCCTGGAGAATCTGATAAAGACCTAGTGCTTGCGCGAACATATCCGCGTCGTAATAAGCGTGACATCCCTCTAACGTCTTCCACTCACACGGGATCTCATTATTCGCCACAAAGTCCTTTAAGAATTTGTAATTCCGTAACTCAAACCCACCGATATCAGGCGGGCTGGGATAAACGGAAGGTTGACAATGTCCTCCATTCTGTCCATCTATTAACATGATGTTCACGTAGGTTGAAAAGGAGGACTTACACGGCCAGTAGCACCCCAACACGCCTCTCTCGCCTCCAACATAAGGACATCCCTCGACGCGTCTTGCTCGTGCAGAAAGTGCGCGGCAAATGCGCCGGTGATGCCAGATCCAATTATTATTACATCGGTGGTTGTTGGGAGGTCCGGAGTGGTTCTGTGGCCTAGGAGGAGCGGGGAGGGGTCGCAGTGCCAAAATGAGGTGGTGGGGTTTGTGGATGGGAGGCTGGATTGGCCTTGGGTTGTTGGGGCAGATACCATGGTTCAGAGCGAGTGATAAACAACTTTGTTTTCTGTAACCTTGAATTACTTTTCTGTTGTAGTTGATAGGGATGTGTTTGGCACCTGATGCGGTGGTGTTTAAAAGTGGGGGTGAGCATGTGCTCATGTGAGCGCATCGGCATGCAGAAACAGTGGATTTGAGAACATAATAGGATCGGATGTCAATTGAACAGACAATGAATAAGACGATAATATATATCTTTTAATTTTTGTATCTTAAGACTGGATTTAGTAAATTACTTCTAATTGAATTAATTATGTCTTATAATAAACCTATAAATTCCTTACCCGGTAGTCTATAGATTTCATGGCGTCTCTAGTAACTAAACCTAAAATCGAAGTCTAGCTAATTTCCATTAAAATCTTACTCCCTATAACAGGTGCGATAAAGTTTATATTAACTCTAAAACTAATAACCTTAGTCCTATTAGTATCCTATAAATCTTAGTATCTAGTATTAGATTATATAATGTATTCTTCTAAAATTAACAAGTATATTTCTTCTAAAAAAAGTTAAAAAAATTATACCTTATAAGTCTTAGTATTACATCTAACTTATATAGTTAATTTATAAAACAGTATAGTAGTAAGAGTCGCAAAAGCCGTTTTCGACTACTAACCTAATTAAAGGCTTATTTACTAAACCCGCGACTTCTAAACTTCTACTAAATATATTAATTATAATACTTTCTAACTATAATAATAATTAGAATTACTTCTAAGATATCTTTCTATTACTTTACTTTTACCTTTAGAGTAAAACTCGACTTAACTTTATATCGTAGACTAGGTTAGTTATATAGAAAATATAGTTTAGGTATACTACTAGAGAGTAGCTTAGGCTACTTACTAGTATATACTAAGTATAGGACTATATATATTAGATACTTAGCTGTCCTAAACCTAAAGAAGTAGACTTATTTAAATAGACTAAACCTCCAACCCGCCTACATGCTGCGTAACACTTCGCTTAAGCACTCAGCTGTTAGTCTACATCGAAACTCAACGTCAGCAACTGAACCTCACTTCCTGAATCTCAATTTCTCAAATTCTAAACACTGTAAAGACCATACCCACGATCTTTTCTCAACATGGCTCATAAGGCGAGTACGGAAGCCATCATCCGTCTCAGTGTTCGAGGTAAGACGCGCTTTCAGTCTTTCTGTTTTGAAAAGATATCTAAAAACAACTAGTTCCCGAAATTCCTGACCACATCTTCCACGTTGAAAGCCAACACGACCTCGCGTACAATGCCCTAATTGAAACACGTATGAAATGGGTCGCAGCCATCGCTCAGTACTTTGCGACTACGAAGTCAATGAATCAATATCATATTCGTGACTGGGATATCATCTTGAACTATGATGGGAAGATCGAAAATGTCGGAGACCAAATAGTCGAGGCAGCTTATGAGTCGGCAGTAAGACAATATCCAGCACGCTACCAATTGCCAAAAGAACTCAATAGTCTTGCCATGTCAGCGTCAGAAGCAGTGAGACGACAGGAGATGTTTGCTCTAGGTGGCATGTTTTATCACATTCTTTCTGGGAAGCAGTTGTTTCATGAACTGGGCGACAGAGCATATATTTCTCAAGTTGTGTCGGCTCTGCTTGTTGAAGGAAAGTTTCCAGACGATGTGTGGACTCTTCCTATGGCAGAAGTCATTCTCGCTCATTGGTGTCTGGAGATCGGAGAAGAGTTTAAGAAGTTTACTATGCCTAGTAAGTAACATGTCGAAGATTGTAGAGATTTTGCTAACTTGTTCGATAGAACTCGAACCACCAGTCTTTTATACACCGTTCCTGGGAGGTATGATATTTGTAAGAGGTGTTTTAGCAGCACTTGTAGTACCAGCGATACCTGCAGGCATTGTTGAATGGGGAAACAAAGTGTTAGTTCCGACAACTGATAACATAACGGAAAGTTTGGACCCACAATTCGGATGTAGAATTTCTGGTGCAGTCAGAGGGGTGTTCAATGGGGGATCTGTGAATGAAGACGCTTGTGTGTTGAAAAGAAGATTTCTCCAGAAATGGAAAGAGTTGACCGGACAGGTTTAGCCACTTCTGCTGGTGTCATGTTTTGTTTACAGCGCATTTGAAACTAAATATTATGTTAGCAGTAGAAATGAAAGTGATATAGTATACTGCGGTGGTAATTATTTGCCAGTGCTATCAAAGATAATTAAGTCGAACCGCGTGCTACAAGTCAAAGAATGTAAGAAGCACAAGAGCCCGACTGTATAACTATACTCGAGTACCAGACTGGTTTATTTCAGTCGTGCTGGCGACCAACTTGGCAGCCTCATGCAGTGCAACGCCATATTTCTTCCGGTTGGTCTCATTCCTGCAACAGCTCACCGAAGCGAATGCCTTGTGTAAATGGGTCTCGACCCCGCAGCGCCTCCACAGCCTTATCTTGAACTTACTTTTATTCTCGTAAACAGCTTTCGTTCTCCTCCCTCATTACCAACCGTCGTTGGAGATATACTCAGCATCGTCACTTACTTCCAACCTTCACTCGCTCCACCATCGTTCAGCAGCCAAATCAACCCGATCTACTCAAGAGCGTCAAAATACAAACAAAACCATCGATACCCAAAAAATACCTCATCAAAATGGACAAGATTGTCGGGGCTACGATGAAGGCTGGTGAGCAGTTGTTGCCACTGGCGAACACGGCTTGGAAATATTCTGTTTCAGAGCTCGGAAAACAGGCCTCTCGAATTTCCACTACGGGTACGTTTAACGTTACAACTCCGTAAAAAACATAGACCTTGCTGTTTCGAAGTCAATCCAGATATCATCCAGTCCATCCCATCCATCCCAGCAAGTACGGTCCTCACAAGCGCCCAAGTAATCGGTGTCGGAACAGCAACTGTTGCTATTGCAGCACTTGCCGCCCCCGCAGCTCTAGGAGTAGTCGGGTTTAGCGCTATCGGCCCCGTTGGCGGCAGCATTGCAGCGGGTTTGCAAGCGAGCTACGGAGCTGTACCAGCGGGCAGTGTTTTTGCGTTGTGCCAGAGTGTTGCGATGGGTGGAACTACCGTTGCTGGGACTTCGACGGCTTTGATTGCCGCGGGTGGTGGTGGGGTTGCTGTTGTTGCTGGTGCGTTGAAGGGGTAGTGGGAGGATGTTCGTGGATTGAGAGAGGATATTGTGGGGACGTCCAAGAGTTTTATGAGAATAGAATTAGGTAGGGTCGCGAGTTGGAGGGAGAAATGAGTGGAAGAATTGAATCGATGAGAGATTTGTCTGATAGACTTGGCAGGTCTTGAATGTCACGTTGATGAGTCGTCCCTAGCCTCAGCGTCAATAAAAAAAAGTTTCGATGAGAGATACTGTGGTTGTTGCTTAAAGCAGGTCTAAATCAGGGTAGAATCAGCTTTTGCATGACTACATGGCCGACAGTGTGGTAGAAAATTCTAACTCACATAAGCAGCGGGCTTGGCCACGTTCTTGAGGCAAAAGAACTGCAGCTATATAGTAATTTCCTGCGCTTTTTCGCTTAAGATCTTTCAGGAGCTGGACGTCGGGTATCGCTGACCTGATGCAAGTCAGCATGACGCTTCTAGCTTGAAAGCTTGGTAATAATTAAGAGCCGTTGTTGCCCTGCTAATAGCCTACTAACTCATCTACAAGTTCTCAGCTGTTTACTAATAATCGCGACGGCGAAAGAGTCGAACGAAATGGTGCGCTATAAAGCTGTAGCTCGGCTTCTGGTAGAGAAGAAAAATAATCCCTTTTCCACCAGTCTCTTGCACTTCCACGAGACGACCTATCCTATATTTATATTTAAGACCCAATCAATCTTAGCAAGATGTCTTTTCCAAATTCTAGGGGTAGCATCTCGTCTAATGGAAAATACCCCTACGCAGTCGACACTCCCGAAATCAGCATCGAGACCGCTCCAACATGGGACAGCCAGGCAGAGGACGGCCTGCCACCAGGAGAAATCGATCACAAATCTTTCACCTATCCCGCCATCGAAATGGCATATAACTGTGCCGTGGACAACAAATCAATCGCGCCATGTTCGCGGATTATCGTGAGGTAAAAATTTCTAACGCAGTGGAAAAAGACAGAGACTGATTGGGTTTTAGGGAGAGTATTCATCGAAGTCCTCCAGGCCAATTTGACGATGACCGTTGGCATTGCACGGTTGATTATGTGGAAATCGATGATCAGGAGGAGGAAGATGAGGTGACGCCTGAGAAGGGCAGGAGATGGACGGCGCATGTGAGGGTTAAGTGGGTTAATCCACCGCTGACGAAAGATGATAAAGGTGTGAAGAAGCAGAAGAGGAAGGATGGCTTTCAGTGGGAGGGGGAGGATATTTTTTGGCTGCAGAGGCCGAAGAATAAGGGGAAGAAGGCACCGGTTGAGGCGGCTCTAGTGCAGAAGGGGAATTGGGCGAAGGGGTTTGATAGTGAGGAGGAGGTTGATAGTGAGGAGGAGGTTGAAGAGGAAGAGCCATCGGAGGGAGAGGGAGAAGAGGGAGAAGGGGAAGAGGGAAATGCCGGACAGGAAGATGGGGAAGAGGGAGAAGGGGAAGATGAAGATGAGGATGAGGAGGAAGTAAAGTGAAAGTGAAATAGAACTTCTATAAAAGACCAAGTACTCTATAGATCTCATGAGAACTTAAGTATCCAAGTAATAATTACACAATAGGGTATTGTATATAGAGGTACTACTACCCTAATTGATGAGCCCCTACTTGATGAGCAATAGATTAGGCCCAAGAAGCCTATCGTTCCAAAATTGTGATGTCGCAGCATTAAAAACACTGGCAAACTCAATTACATCTATAGCGATGTGGATAACATAGTATGAAAGTCGAGTGTTGGCTTTTTCTTTCGATTATTTGCCCAGAAAAAATTGAAGAACCCCGCGTAAACTTTGCGGTATGTGGAAACCCCTCCGGGTCAAGAACGTGGAATGTATCATGACAACAACCTTGTCATGCTCAAACTTCGGTCCATAACACGACGCAACATTAACAAAATTCATATCAAAACAATCAACACAATATTCTCATACTCCCCACACTCCACCTCGCCCACCGTCCACCTGGGCATCTCATAAACATCGTCACCCCACCAAACTTATTTGGCAAGAGCGATAGCGACATGTACAACCATCACTAATCCCAGATCGGACTAGCTTCACACCTCATACTCCCACCTCCCCCTTTCTGTGTAACTTCATTATTGCAACAACAAAACTTCCAATTCTCTTGTCGATCTTCTCACCATCAGACTTCCGTTAGATTTCGTCGTAAGTTGACCAATTTTCTTTCCTCGCAATGCATGCCTCTCAGAAACAAAAGGATGGGAGGGTGAAGCTTTCCGTCCAGGGTCAGGAATCACTGCGGGAGAACGATCGATAATACCACCCCTCATCACTCAAGCATTTACGAAACTCAAATAACTCCTCCTTCCAGTATGCGCAAGAGTTGTCTTGCTACGAAAGAAACGGATCTTCTGTTATACTCATATATCATTGAATTTGGTCTTCGAATCATCGAGCTTCACTTTCGCGCATTGTTTACTTTCTCCCATACCTTCGTTTTCTGCGACTTTGGAAGTTGAATACTGACCAGAGCCGTAGACTGAACTACAAAATCGAAAACCAGTTACTTCGATCGAATTCAATCCCTTATTATCTACAAACAAGCATCAAGGTATGACTCGAGTCACTCGACTTCTTTACTCTATAGCACATCACCATTGAAATCGCAAGGCCAATGATTCTCACACACATTCCCCACCCGATCTTCACCGTCAGGCTCACTCCTTCATAACACCTCAGAACCATATATGAAAACTCTCACCTCACTAGTCTCCACACAAAAAACTAACTCCCGCCAGACTCCCTTCAAAACGACCATCCCAACCATGTCCTCAACCACTCCCCAAACTCTACACCAACCACTCCGCCGCAACACACCCCACCACCTTCAAAAACGCAACTGGGCATCCCAAGAAGCAGGCGTAATTGTAGTCTTCTGCATCGTCTTCGTCGTCGGCTGCGGTCTTCTCGCTCTTGCGATTCGAAATTGTTTAGCGAAGAGGAGGGCTAAGAAGGCTGTGATTGCTAGTCGATCGGAAGTTCAAACACCAACTTCGAAAAGGGGCAAGAGAGGTTAGGGAAGGAGGATGTGATGGAAATGTAACCGATGAGATACGAATGAGGCCAGATGAGATGATATGGAATAATGATGGATGGAAAGAGAGAACATGCGGGACAAGATACCTATTTGCTATTTTTACGACGAATTTTGGGAGCGAAGGAATCTTGGGCGTATCGGACGATTTGGCTTTGGTAGGGGAGGGCTGCTAGATTAAAGAGCAATATCGAGGTGGCATAATAAGAAACTGGGCGTTTTGGTGATATGAAGTATGTAATTATGATAGATGAGGCCGGATGAAACGAGCTCATGAGTTAAGTTGAGAAGGGAAATATACATGTTCAAATGTCGCTCATTGCAGCTCATACGTTGTTACAAATCCATAAAGAATCCGTAAGTATACCTAGGTAGGTAGACTCATAGAAGGATTTCCAAGTGACGCAAACTTGATATTTTCGAAATCTCCGCCACCCCAGATAAAAAAAAGAAAACTTGACACAGAAAAAGGCCTGTCAACTTAATTTGATTATATTGGGAGATTTCATCTCATCTTTCTCTAATAGAAAAATGTATTCTATATATACACTTAGTGGAGAGCTATACGCTAAAATAGTGACTTGTAAGCTCGCTTCCAACCTGACTAATCTCGAACCGCTGTGATCTCAACTTTCCAACCTAATCTCGAATGTGTGTGTTCAATCAATCTTGATATCCAGTTTCTTTCATCCGATATCCAGGTTTCTTCCTTCTCATATCCCGCATTTCCCAAAGTATGATCGATCGTATCCAGTAATCCACCTATTTCTCACCATCACCCCGGGCGTGATTATATCCAGGAATATCAAAAGAAAAAAGCCAAATGAGGTATGAAAAACAAGATGCAGTAGCCAGATGCCCCCAGATAAACGCCGACGCTTGTGTAGTAATAACAGAATAGACCGAAGAACATTCGAAGAATCACGACTCTTTGAAAAGAAGAAAAGATAGGAAATCAGATCATCAACATATCCTCTTCATATCACACATCTTACCTCACCCCTCACCCCTCACCCCTCACAACTCCACCCCCTCCTCATCAACATGAATCCTGAACCCAGCCTTCGAATACAGATCCAACCCCAACCCCTGCTGCGTACTAGGATACTCGCTGGGCACTTCACTTGCATCACTGAATGCTCCATCCAGATCCTCATCTACCCGCGGGGTCAGCGGACCGACTCGGAATCCCGCCGCTGGACGTGAGTCATAGCCCATGCCGTCGTCTACGCCTCGCCATTCGTCATGCGCGACATCGTTGGTGGCACCCTTATCTGGCTCGAAATCGCTCAATGCGTTTTGCTCCCAGTCCTCGCTTTCGGGCGCTGCGTCGCTGAGTTCGTTTGTGGCGCTTCCTTCGTCGTCGTCGTCTTGCCAGATTTCGATGTCTTCGCCTTGGTGAGGACGGGTGTCGACGTAGGGTGCGTTGCTGTGAGGGGTTGCGTAGGCGAAGGGGGTGGTTGGTCGCTTGGAGGATGTTTCTTCGGATGCGAGTTGGGGACTTGGTGGGCCGATGCCCCAGAGAGGTGTGTCACCTGATCTGCTTGGTGAGCGGGAGACGCGACGACGTTTGAGCGCTACACTGCTGGATGAGGTGGAGGCGGCGATGATGGGGGATGATTGGGCTTCTTGTTCGAAGGATGTGATTCGACGTTTGGCTGATGGAGCTGGGGATTTGAGTGGGACTAAAGATGGCATGGATAATGTTCGCATGTGCATTGGTCGGAAAGGGTTGCGTTCGACCACTGGGGATAACATTCTTGTCGGGATTGGTACTCGTGGGGTGGGCGCTCTAGATGGATGAGGAGATGCTTCAGCGGAGGAGAAGTGGTCAGATGGAGAGACTGGCTCTTCTTCGAATCGTAGAGAGCGAATGCTGAGTGAGGATACTTGAGATTCGAATGACGATGAGTGGAACGAAGAATGAACACTCATTGGAGCAGGATCTAGTCGTTCATCAAACTCCCAGCATGGTTCATGAGCGTCCGCCTCCGGTGTATGATCCTGACTGGACTCATCTGAATAAACTCGAGGTAATTGTCGTAACTTTTGCCAACTCCAATCTGCAACATCTCCATGATGCTGGATATAGCTGTCCCGCTGAGTGACATATAATCGCCTCAGACCTGATGTCCTCATCGCGACACTAGAAGCAAGAAACTGCACTGTCCATAGAGCGGGAGTGACCATCTCGGATGTATTGAGGAATTGAAGCGACGAGTTTTTGTGCAATTTCCGCAACGGAATCCAGGAAGCCTGCAGTCCCAGGTAATGCGATAAAGAACTTGGAATTGTATTTGTTTCATCATTTTCGTGGGTGGTGAACGGGTCTTCCACAAGCAGACCGGGCACTTCACCAAATGCCTGCATTATAGCAGCTTGAACGTCCCTAGCATCAGGTCCCTTCACATTGATGGTTCTGACCAACCCTCGACTACGGAGACGTTCATCGATCCTGCTTCCTCTGCCACAGGCTTTTGCAGTCAGCCAGTCAACACTCTCTTCAGTAGCAAGATCATCTGTAGAGCGCTCCCAGGCAGAAGTATGCTCATGGGCCGCAAGAGATGCCTGGATGGCTGCCAATGATTGATTTTGTGTCTGAGTCCAGTTGTCATCCGCGCAGCTCTCTTCTCTAAACCTTGACCGTTGTGCTGAGGGTGGCTGTGAAGACCAAACGCCAGGTAGGTCCGATCCAAATGGAACAAACACGACCTCAACCTCCCAAGGACGGTTGTGAGAGGGTGGCGCACAAGCTCGTAGCTCAGCCACATGGTCTTCCAGTGCCTCGATTCGGCTGGGGTCGATTTGGTCAATGGCAGCAGAGATCATGGCAGACGATGTTGTAGATATGAAAGAGCCTTCCACCACATGCCGACTGCTGACACTGCTTCCGTCGTTCAGTATTTTCTGAGCATTTTCAAGGTCTAGCAGCCTGTTCTCCAGGTCTGCCACCCGTGTGTCCATGACATTATGGCCCTCCTGAAGATCTTCCACAACTGGGTTGGTAAATGATGTATTCTCCAAGCGGTCAAGCCGACGCTCATGGTTTTCCACTGCAGAAGGGAAACTAGACACCCGGGCAAGAATACTTTTAAGTCGAGGTATGAGGTAGTCATCTGACTCGGGCGCAATCGTAGTAGACTCGATGGGAGGATGAGAACTTGATTGTTTGACCAATACTTGAGAATCGGAATTTTTCTTGACAAAAGGCTTCGAGGAGCCCGCTGACTCGGGTCTGACCTCAGTCAACTTCTCAAGAGCGTTCTGCACTTCTGCTATATTCTGGCTCAACGCGGAATCGTCTTGTGAGGCGTGTAGGCTCGGAGTTGCGACCTCGGTGATGCTCTGGAGGAAGGACTGCCCATTGTGGTCCTCATACACCTGCATAGCTCTGAAATTTTCTCCAAGTGGTGATTTCCTTGACTTTGAAGCGTCGACAGCAGTGCGATTGGGGATATGGCTCAGAGTATTGAGACCCATCCCCCCAAATGGCTGATGATATCTGGACTGGCTGCTCGACGTACCGGACCCATTATCTGAGGGTAGCAAACATTGCGAAGGTATAGCTGGCAACGCTTCGGGCGAGCCCGAATGGATAAATCGACTCCAATGAAGAGTTTCGGGTAGCTGTGAGTCTCGTAGAGTCCCTGGACCAGAACCTCCCCCACCGAGTTTGCGCAGTTCGGCCAGTCGCTCCGCCGCAGAATTATCCTGCTGCTTTGGTGTAGTTGATCTGATCGAAACCTGCCCGTTGCTCACCCTGCTGCTATGTCCAGCTTGCGCATCGTGGTCATGGAAACACGCATGATGCTCACACATGCAATACCCCGACTTTCCCACCAACACGCGCCCATCAGAATCGACCGGTGGTTTATCATAATACCTCCTACACCCACATCTCGGTGCTGTCCCACCTCCCGCGGCGCTCAGGACCGTGAAGTTGCATCCCCCGCTGGGCGACGTTGTTTGCTCGACCGTGTTTGCGACATTGTGAAATTGTTGACCATTAAGGAGTGGAGTGTTTGGCACAGTTGACAGCGGGGATCGAGGAGCCATCTGCGACGCAGAGGATTAGGAATTATAGACAGGAAGAAATGTAAAAAAGTCGTGTCGCATTACGCTTCTATCTGCGGTCGCGATCTGGGTCGCATGAGCGGCTATCGACCTCTATCTTCCCTCACACTTCCGTTCACATCCACCTTTTCGAATCGTGAAAATCGCGCTCGTAGGATATCGTCACTTGGGATGTGGGAATTGACAAACAGTCGCAATGGGAAAACGCGTCGCAATCTGTTTATTTTGATGGCATTGCAGCTCTGTAAACAGAATTAGTCGGCGCATGGTTAGGCACAGAACGCATGCAACAACACCCACCTCACTCTAGCGGCGCATATACAGCGATAGGAAATTCATAATAGACATGAAAGTTGAAGATATATTACAGTAATTGAAAGCAATTAGGAGACGAAGCTCATGACGGGAGGTAGGTAGCTAGCTAGGTAGGCACGCAGTCGTGTTGTATGTGGGGGGTGTTGTGCATGGGCACGTTTAAAAAGATCTTGGGTGATGGTTCGCGAAGGGGAAGGTGGAGAACTTGAATGACTCCTCTCTCCCCTCACCATCCCGGCTGCTGGGTGCAATGGGCGTCTTCGCGGCACCTTATATCAATCCGATTCGTCCTCAGGATTTTTGCTTTTAGGATCTCGACGGCTTCGACGTTGATGCACTGTTGCCTTGACAATGAGGTTGGAAAGCTGTCACGGCTCGGGTCGCCTTGCCATTGCCTGAGAACGTCATTGGTTTAGACGGGGACATAAGGAGAATTGGCCGACAGGCAGAATAGATGAGTTGTACAATTCGGATGTATTAGACGCCTTGCTTGACGCTGAGCAACTACACCAATTGCTCGTTTAAAAGCTATTTGCAGTCGGTTTTGATAGACAGTTCTGGATAACAACAACGCATGATACCAGGGACCCAGCTTGAACTCACTTCAAAATGAGAAGCAAAGCAATTCTTCGGAAAGTCCAGGATATCTGTTCCTGGAATCGGTGGAAATCAATTGAAATGAAGCCGTACCAAGTAAGTGAAATCAGTGTGTTGCCTTCTGTGGAGGTCTCGGCGCTGCACCCAGCTGACTTGTTGACCAGAGCAGCTGGAGTTGTACAAAATCCAAGCTATGTTTAGCATCTACAACATCTTTACTTTAGCTTCACCGCTCCTTCAAAGGGCTTCAACATGGTAACATGTTTTGGTGGACTGCATTGGCGCGTACGGAAAGCTGCCGGGTCGACGAGACATTACTAAAAGTCAATCATGCGAGAGCCATCCACACCGGTGTTGTAAACACGAAGGATGATCGCATCGGCAAACGAAGACTTCTCAAACGAGAGCATTGTAAACGGATGAAATGCTTTTGGCCGTGGGTTTATAGGTAGCACAGGCGCTTTCCAGAAGTGACTTCCGACAACAACTTTCCGTAGAGAAATCAACATGTGAGTGTAATCAATGTGTTATAACATCTGCCAGTACAGAGTGCTGATTCGTGATTTAGAACGCGCCCCAAGACGCTGCTCAAGTTCAAGTCAACCATCAACAACCCAATCTCCACCGTCTGCCAGCAAAAGCCGTCCAAATAGCAAACTTGCAGCATGTCTTCTGGAAGCTCGTCCAGCGCCGATGACCTCGCAAAAGAACATCAAAGCCCTGACAAAGAGGACTCGCCTCTTCTGAAAAGCACAAATAGCCACATCTTCCTCGCCTGCATCACTTGCGAACGAATTGTCATGCTCACCGGCCCTCGACAAGAGATCGTCCACGAGGGTGATTCAGTCAGCAATCTTTTCGCTCCCACGATAGGCGCCTCATGCGAGCCAGACGACGACTCAAAGAGTTGGAGTCGAATCTCGATCAACAAAGTGTTAATTACTCTATGGGGCCCGTACCTAGCTATATCAGCATTCATTGATTCTTCTCTGCATGAGAACCTTAAGCTGGATGAATCGCATGATAGGACTAAAGTGCGCTTGTCTGGGAGAGCCTACGCGGCTCAGTTGCTTGATGGCGATGTCGAGGTTTGTAGTGTTTTGACGAACCCCACAGATAGAGTGCGTCTCCAGGTTCTGCCATATGTCGAGAGCGAGTTCTTTCATTTGGAGTGAAAATTGAGCTGTTGACGCGATGCGACTGGTGTCAAAACATCCGCTCAATCTTGAGTAAATATTTCGGACGACGGAATGCCAGGTAATAGTCACTAGATTCCTTTTCAAATGAGATTGGCAAACGGGAATATGGCAAACCCAAGAGGTCTTTTAGCCACCCAATATAAAGGGGTTATCTCTGATTTGTTCCAAGTGGCTGTCCACAACAACTTTCGTCAATTGAAAACAACTTGTCAGTACCACAGCAAACCCTCCCTATCAATACAAAATTCAACACAATAAATCGCAAATTTCCAACCCCCCATCAACTACATCCAGCACTCACCACAAAAGGCCTCCTCCATAAGACCCGTCCACCCCCTCCCAACCCCTCCTCCAAACCTGCAACAACTGTTATCTCAAATCAACAACCTCCATCTCATTCCTCACCGCTTCTCCAAGTGTTTTCCGCATGAGGGATCTGGGTTTCTGCGCCTGCATTGGCGCGTACGGAAAGCTGCCCTTGTGGCTGGAAATCACCAAAGACTCATCAGTTATGCAAGAGCCCTCAACACCGTATTTTGAGGACGGAAGATGCCCGTACCAGCAAACGGGGATAACGCAAACGATGAGAGCGATGTGTTGATTTCGGGCTTATAAATGAGACTGTCGCTTTCTTGAATTGGGCTCCAACAACCATTTTCCTCAAAGCAGTCAACATGTGAGTTCGATCAAAACATCGTCGAATAATTATTACATTATACTGATTTAATGTATAGACAACTCAAGTTGAATGTTCTCTACATCGTCCAAGGCCTAAGATACCAAGCCTCTCAACTACTAAGACGATCCAAACCTTCGTCTCGCCAAATAGACAACCTAAGGTCACCAAAAGCCACCGAAGCAAGAAACACTATGTCGACAGCAGCAGCAGAACGCATAAGCTTCATAGAGAGTATTGCAAACACAAGGTCTTATATCGTTCTCGCCTGTGTCAGCTGCGAAAGAGTCGTTCTCTTTAACGGGCGAGCGCCAAGATCTGATCGAAACCGACGACGGCACCGCAGTTGGCAGTCTCTTCTGTCCGACCATCTGCGCGTCCTGTGACGGGGATCCGGATGGGGAAGCAAGAGAGGCGACGATATACCTGGACAAGAACCTTCTCACATGCTGGGAGCCATTTCTTGCCATAGAAGCTTACATTTGTCACGTTGAAGAGGAAAGTCTGCAGTTTGATGAGAGCGAGGGAAAGGTGTCTTTGATGCATAGGCGGTTAGTTCTCGGACCGAGATACTTTAGTCAAGGGGATATTACGGGGAATAGCGTGCTGCTGAACCCCAGGGAGGGTGTTTCAGCAGAGCTTCGACCATTCGTGGAGCATGACTTCTTCGGACCCGCGAATAATGGGGCAAGGTTCGCTTGATGTATGCGAGGATGGATGTTGGTGATTGTTGTGGGCGTGTTTAGAAATGTTACTGGAGGCCGAGGAAAACTTTCTATCTGCTGAAAAAAACTCAGACGGGATTGTCTCTATATGTATTATAGTGAAGTGTTCTCAGAATAAGTCACAGAAACCGGAATCTCCTCTCTGCATACTCTCAATCCACCCGCGTCAACTGTTTCATGCTTCTTCTCAACACACACTTCTCACACCCACACCGTCTCCTCACCATCTCCACCTCACTCTCACTTCAAATCCCTCCTCCAAACCTCCAAAAAATGCTCCCTCAACTCAACAACCTCCGTCTCATTCCTCAACTTATCAAAGAACCCCGCTCCAGTTGCAGCCACAAGTAACGACGCTCCCGCAACCCCCGTAGCCATAAACGCCGCCGTAGCAGCACCTCCCGCGCCTGCACTCGTCAAGAACGCAAACACACTACCTCCCTGAACAATACCAATACTAGATTGCCACGCCGCGGCCAAAGACCCAGCGACCACGCCACCACCGCCAAATCCAACGAGTGGGAGGACAACCGGGGCTGCGAGCGTGGTTGCCAGACCGCCGCCGAGGATTTTCGCGCCGAGGAGGAGATTCTTCTTTTTGGCGGCCGCTGTGAGTTTGGTTAGTTCTGTGTCTCGAGGTAACCCAATTTAGAACATATTTTTGATGCTATGAGAAGTCTGTACACACCTTTCTCCTTCCTCTCCCTTTCCTTCTCCGCATCTACAAATTCCTTCGCAAACGGCGGACACCAACATCCCAACACCCTAACCGCAGCCTTCAACCCCCAAACATCATCCGGAAACTCCCCAGCGATGAATTTCTGCTCAATAACAGAGATACTGGCAACATTATTTGCAAAATCGTCGAACATGCCTTTCCCGGAGATGAGTTGATACACCAACCCACCTAACGCGAAAAGTTCTTTCCGCTCGATCTTATCTTCTCGTGAGGGAAGGTGATCTTCGATTTGTTTTGGCAGGTTGAAGCGTGGTGTGTAGTCTCTGATGGACGGGTCTTCGGAGTGGATTTCAATCAAAAGGTATGGATCTTTAGCTAGATTCTCGATCGAGCCATCATGATTGAGAGCGATTTGAAAATCACGGGTTGTGTTTGGGTAAGTCTGGTCTTCTTTGCGACGTAGATCTGAGGTTATGGCGGAGACCCATTTGAGGCGGAGGTCTTCTGGAGTTTGGGTGAGGTTGAGGGGAGTGCTGGGGAATGTTGTGTTGGTTGATTGAGAGACGTCTAGGGTTGTTAGGATAGATCGAATGCTTTCTGGTGTTTGGATGTACCTCTTATCGCCATCTCAGCCACCGCTTGATTATTTGCCATATTGGCTTGGGAAAATCTTCGGCTTGCTGGTTTGGTTCGATTGAAATGGACGTAAAGTGATGGTGATCTGATGGAGCGACAGTGGCGAACTGCGGGGTGCGAGAAATATCGACTACCACAGTACATTGCCTGTTTTCAGAGAATTAAAAATGACTGATGCCTTGAGATCGTGATGAGGTTATCGAGCCGCCGAAGAATTGAGACGAGGCTCGCGCTTCGGTGTGCTCATGCAGATGAGGTGTAAGTGGCTACTCGATGCACGGGATATGCAGAGCGCCTCATCCGATTGAGATTTCAGGAATTGCTTTTTTTCCGGCCACAGCAGAACCCCCGTATAAATTTGTAGGGAGGATATAACGATTTATGGTCTCAAACGTCGAATACTTATTTTAAAGCTTTACTAAACCGAAACAGTTTCCTTCAACTGGAATTGTGAAAATCTCGGGTATTCCCAAGGTATAAGTTACACTTCAGGTACTTCTTAAGAAGCAGAAACTCTGGTTATCTATGTTATAATTATTTAAAAAAATCTGAACATGTTGAGAACTAGAGTTATTGAGTATAGTTATGAAGTGAGGAGGCTATAGTTATTTTGCAGTAAAGAGATGTTCTGGGAAAGCGAAGTATAGTAACCTTTATTGAGGTTGTACATGGGGTTCTGAGGTCGTTTGATGTAAAGTCTGATTATTCAGGTCTTGATATTCCCAATTCCTTCAAATCTAGAATTTTTTCATTCCTAACAACAACTTCCATCCTTGTCAGACCATATAATTTCCACATCCTATAAGCACAAGAAATCTCCGCCTGCCTTCATCTAGCAAAACCTCATCACTTCATGCAGCATAATTCTCACTCTTCATCCGCTCTCCTTCACACTCATCCAAGTCTTCAGAAATTCCTGCTTCAGATGATCAGGATCCTCGCGTTCACCTTTCATCGCACTCGCAATAGCAGCAGCAATTGCACCTCCGAATCCCATACTTGTAGTAAAAGTACCAAGAATTGCCGTTCCTCCCATCGCAACACTTTGGCACCATGCGAAGAGACTACCAGCTTGCACGAGTCCGATGCCGGATTGCCAACCCGCTGCAACACCACCTGCCACTGGGCCTAGAGCGCTAAAACCGAGTATACCTAGAATTGCAGGAATGACCACAGGTGCAGCAAGAGCTGAGAGTGCTGCTCCCACTCCTATCTTTATGATGCCATTGAGGAGAGCGTCGCAATTTTCAGATCCTGAGCAGGCGTCTAGATTAAGTTCGAGTTAGCAAAAGCTGCGAGCTTGATGTATCAATCCGACTCACCATATGAATCCGACTCGCCATCAACCAAGAACCGACTTTCATGCTCTCCAAACTCCAGCGACCAACAACCAAGAATCGTCCTCGCCATAGGTAAACCATAAACATCCTCCGGAAACCGACCAGCCACAAAACGAGCCTGGATTTTCTCATCTCCACTTAACCCATCGAGTAGTTTTTTGCCAGACAAGATATGATAGAATAATCCCCCGAGCGCAAACAACTCCCGTCGTTCCACAGTCTCATTCGTTGGAGTCGCCAGACAGTTCAATACCTTCGGGAGCCTATAACGCGCGGGATACTCCTGCGCGGGTGAGATATAGACTGCTGGCTTTACACGCTTGCCACCGTCTTGAATTGTGCCGTCAGGGTTGAGGATGAAGTGCAGTTCGCGCACATGGTAGGGTGAGCTGGACGGGGATTCCTTGAATGTCTTGTAGATGTTGGCAACCCATTTCATGCGTATTACGATGGAAGCGATGTTGGTCAAGTCTTCGGCTATGTAGAGGCGGTTTGATGATCGATCTGTTTGTTTTTCAGTTCAAGATCTGCAATAGCAGTATGGGCAGAGAAGTTCGACTTACTTCGATAGCTCAGTCGACATGGTACTGTGGATACTTTTTGACCCATTTTGAGAATTGCTTTTCGTGCTTTCAGGTGCGGTCGAATTAATTATGAGAGAGTGATGCTATTGACGTGGTGTTTGAAGAGAAGCCTGAGAAGGTCGTGTTGGGTGAGTGAAATGTTTAGCGATAAGAAAGAATTCTTTTGATTTCAAAGGTGAAGCCAACCATGACTGAAACTGTCGCGGCACAGAAATAAGCCTAACAATAACTAAACCAAAATTCATCTCTGTTTCTTCACATTACTATAGAATTAGTAGATCTTTTTAAATGATTTACTTTAATTTCCGTTACTTCGTGAGCCTCCTAAGCGGAGAAAGAGAAAAACGAGGCGAATTGTCAATACTACCTCGTAACACTTTACAATAACATAAGTAAGATCAACCCCGTAGCACAACGTTCCAAATAGACACGAAAGGACTAACCATGTTAGCGAGCGGAAATCCTTAGTGCCGAGAAGTATAAACGACGCAAAAGCTTCTTGTCAAAATCGAGCGACTAAAAAGTTTTAAGTCTTACGATGAGATATTAGAGTACACTAGAGAAGCCTTCGACGCCGGCAGATATAGATCCTAACACACAGGAGTATTATTGTCAAAAATCCCAGTTATCGACAAATACAGCATTAATTGTCATCGCGTCAAATTTGTTGGCCTCGATCAGTGAAAACATGTCTTGAGTTTATACATACGCACAAAAAGCGAAGGGTCTCGTGACAACTATATACTCTAGAATCTTTAATGTTCAAGTTGCCAGCAATATACAAAATGAAAGATAATTAGTGTTTGGATCTTGGGAATGTTCCAAATTGGTTTATTTCGCTTGTGAATTCAATGTTACCTCTCGTTTTAGAAAAGAGGTTCTCTCACGAGAATAAGTGCGTATTGGCTGAACTCATCTATTTTCAAATGGATTTGACTGCAACATCATGCCAGAATTTCTTGGCGCCTCGGAGGAAGTACGTTCCGCTCCAAGATACCAGCGGGGACCAGGTATATCCTCAAATGTGCGATTCGTCCACGAGCTTCGAATTCTACTTGCATTTGACACGCGTCACGGAACTTTTCAATTCAAAGTCCGTATCTATCAAGTGCCATTCGAACATCTGTGGAGCAGAATAATGTAAACGAGGGTTACAACCAGTCAAATTACAATTTTTAGAAAGCCTCGAAAAACGTTAACTCGGGGGTAGTATCTCTCGCTTTTTATAGCCTAGATAGGGTCAAGACGACTCGGTAGCGACGTGATATAATATCCTAGTACTCACAGTCTTATTTGACCAGGTGCACGAGATATCTCGTACCGTTACATTGGATATAGCAACTACCTCGATGGGAGTAATGAGAGCGGAAGAAAATGTATAAAGGTTCGAAGAAACACCCTTTGTTTTCGAAAAGCTATCCTCATCGTTTATTCAGGACCCACTTCTGCTTCTTGTTCTTCAGACTTCAGTCCGAATCCAAGAGATCTTCTAAAACTCCTCTCATCATGCATCTTCCAACCTTTTCCCTCGCCATCTTCACCGTAGCTACTTTGATTAGCGCGGGTCCAATTGAGCCACTGCCTGGTACTACCCCCGAAAAGGCGGATGGCTTCTATGCATCCCGATTTGAAGACGACGGTTCAGCCACCCTCATGGAATTCATCCCTTTGACCGATACCATGAACAACACAACTTCCTCCACCATCCTCGACACTCGCACCATTGAAGCAAGATCTAGTGCCGTTACTTGCGAGAATGCCATCCTCAATCGCAACGACCTGATCTCCGCGTGGAACTGTCTCATTTGGACTATGACCCCTTCCAAAACCATGGAAAAAAACTATGTTTACCATGTAAGTCTCACCCCACAAGTATTTTCGCCTTTGATCGAAGTTACCTCCACTTTCGCGACCCCTCTCTAATCCTTTTGTTGGCGTATAGTGTAAATCAGCCTCAGTAGTTGCCTATGCTTGCAGTTATTCCAAAAACACGCTGAACCCTGTAATAATCCAAACCACTCTTACGACCGTGAGCAACACCTGCGGCGGGGTCCAGGCAGGTTACCAACGTTGCAAGAAGGATTGCGGCGTTACTGATATGACCATTGGAAGGAATTACAATGGCGCGGCATTTTGCTTTAAAGACTTTTACGGGTCATGATGCGGGCCGTGTTATGTTTCAGCACTGAGTTGAGAGAATGGGAGATTGCTAGTAAAGCGCGGGATAGGAACATGTTTTAGATCATCAGGAGTTCGAAGAGTGTCGCGTTTGTCAAAACCTCGCCGAGGCATGACGCCTAGAAAAGTAAATTATTCAATAATTATCCCATCATCCTCTACTGGAATGATCCTCTCTGCCCACAAGTGACAAGTCCCGTCGAGGATAATAGACTGTGGCGTTGGGAAATCAAATCCTTATAATTGACTGAAGTATTATATATCTTCTCATTGAGTAGCTACAGATCAACTGTTGTTCATGAGCTCTTTGAAATTCTAAGTCTTTAAAGCAACATTCACAGTGGTAAGTAATCTAATGGCTTGTTAGTGACTGGATCAATCGGTCAGACTTCCTAAAAATTGGATACATGTCAGAGATTTCCAGATTTCCTTCAACTATAGAAAAATAAAACACTGACCAGCTACCTCGAAGGAGGTTGATCATAAAACCTTCCAGCAATAACAACATATATATTTTCTACCCCCTTCGCTAACCGACGACCCCATTCACGATAACAGACGTCGTTCGTCAATATACCTAGTCAAGTACCCCGTGCGTAGGCTATCACAATAGCACAAGTGATCTACTTTTTCTCTTTTAAGGATCTGGGTGTCTCTCCCAATCAACACCTTGGTCATCGTAAGGTCTTATGACTAAACAGAGAGGATTTGCACATTGATAATGCCGTGTACTATGAGGAGTTCCTGAACGGCAAGACCGGCAATACCAGTACCACTGATAATATATTTCCGATTGGAGTGTTTTCCTTTTTTCGCTAGTAGAGTTTTGTGGGTCATATTTGTGCGTGTTGGATTTGCTGATTGGAATTTTAAGGCTCTTCGAAGGGGAAGGGCGTTTTTGCAGTTTGCCTGTCATCGATTCGTCGGCGGTAGAGCTCTGTGGCTGTGGTTCTTCAGCAGGGGATTTGCCAGAAATCTGACGGAGTTGTGCATGCGAGCTTGGTAAATCATTGACACAATACTCAAAAGAACCAGGACCAGAAGACGATTCGTTACTTTTGGCCACAAAGCTGCTTCTCCCAAGATCACTTATCACTTCTTTTTGAATCGCAAATGTGGTTTTAGCTATGAGTTGAGACGACGGAGGTGCTGCAATTGCGGAGGCTGCATTTTCCGTACTTGTTGATGTGTCGGAAAGTTCGCCTTTTTGACGGATCTGTAAATGGCCTGTGATTGAGCCCCTTATATCCGCAGAAGAACAAGGTAAATCATCTAAGTCTCTATTGCTGCTCGCACTGTCGCCATACTCACGGTGTTGAGGGGTTGCGAGCAAAGCTAGTTGCTTCAAATGAGCCCCGACGTGCCGTTTGAACTGGTCCACATCTACCAAAAGTTTTTCGTCGGCCTTTTCATTTTGAGATGATTTTCTAAGATGTAACTCCCAATCGTGGCAGAACAGGCAGTCGGATGGAGAAAACTCGATGATCGGCTGCTGGCTCAACTCCATGAGTGCTGGAAGTAGGCTTTTCGTTATATGAATATTCTCGTGTAATTCCTCGAGATGTTCACGGTATCTGTCCGGTGTCTGGAAAAAAGCTTCGAGGCAGAAAAAGCACTTCCATCGCTTCCGATGAGTCTGCATTTCATGTGTAAACCAAGCGTGCTCATCGGCGAATGGCTCGGCTTTGCAATCTCGAAAGGTACAAATGTAAGGTTTGATATCTTCAAACACATGATTCCTGTTGAAGAAAGTGTCAGAAACAAGAGCTAGATTATTAGAATTTGGAAACGTCTTACTCCCATGCCTTTTGTGTCTCGTGGGTTTGACTTTGCCAGCAATATATGCAATCAAAACATGATTGGTTTTTGGAGATGTCCTGGAGTGGAATGACTTGTAGATCGAACATGCTATCATTTTTCTCCACGGAAGTTTCGTTTGATATATCGGGCTGGTTGGAAGATCTATCTCGTGCAGTGAGGTCTTCGGTGGATGCCTCTGATACGTAGCGAGTACCACAAGGATTTGATAACAAATTCGCCTTCTTTTCAGTGGATGAAGGAGTTTTCTGATGATTTTCTGTCTTCTCTGATGGGGGGGAAGCGATCTCATTATGATTTTCTCGTTGTTTTCCTGCTTTCTCATAACGTTCTGAGCAGTATTTGAGGTACTGACGGCGTTGCGCAATCGCGTTTCCCAACCTTACAGCAAGCCAATCCTTGTCTTTAGCAACCAATGCCGAGAACTTCTCTTTTACCCCAGCCACGTCGTGCTCACAGCTCGAGCTCTCTGAACTTATCATTAGTGATGAACTCCAAGTACTGTTGGTCTTCCGGTCTATCTCTGTACAATCGCGAATGACCATTGATATGCGGAAGAGGTTATGGATTGAATCGGTAACCGATTCAAAAATCTCTGCCATTTCATCTGCTCCTTCTTCGGCGGAGTTTAGAAAACCAAAATCCTCAGTTGTGTTCACATGATTTACTCGAGTATGGTTCGCGATTGAGCAAGCTGAAATCAGATGTCAGTACTTTCCAAGGTCTTCTGAAAGCTATTGGAGGCATAAAAAGGTTAAGGGCTAGTAGAACTTTGGATTCTATGAACAAGGTATCAATAAATTCAACCACAACATCGCCTCTCTTCAAACTTGGGCACTTCTCTTTTTTCTTCGGCACGACTTCAATTCAATGAGATCTCCGTGCACATCAAAGAGCTAAGACGGAAGAGAGGATTTCTTACCATCTTCCAAAGATTCTCTCAAGTCTTCAAGAGTCAGCACAATTTGCTCCACAATTTTTGGAGTCTGGCGTAGCTCAATGTCCAGGAAGTTGTTGAATTTGGGGTTATGTAAAACTCCGACATTTCCAGCCCACAGTTTGAATCGAAAGAACGCGTCCTCAATACCACCTGTTGTTGCTGCTCGTTCTAGTGCACACAAGTTGACTAGACGTTCAAAATTCTCGTAGCATGTCTTAGCTCCACTGATCACAGGTGATCCTAGGTTTTCTCGGAATGCCATTTAGTGTTGCTTGGCCAGATAATTCATGCAAGTAGCAATATCACTTGGAAACCGCATTCCCACGTCGATGTTCAAGAGCCTCAGACCGGTTACGATGACTTATGTTAGATTGTACTTATTTTGGTTTTTTCGCTCTGTCGCAATGAATTTTCAAAATAGCGAACCCCTTCGTCGTAAGAGATGATATAGTAGGTGTTAGCACAATGGTATATTTGAAGCCAAAATGTTTTTCTTTGCCCTAGCTTTCCAATAATACTTCTCTTCAAAGGAATAGAATGAGGCTGTAGGAGTATAAGGCTCAGAGGTTGCCAACGTGGTGGCTGTGAAAACATAAGGCTGTCGACGCCTAAGTGAACGCCCACCATGTCAGCCCGCTTATCCCACTTCTTGGCACTCGTAACCTTAATGCTCGCTGTCTTGTTGAATAAAAACTTCCTTTATGTGTAGTCAAGTCGTGATGTGCTTTGAAATTGTGTCTTTTCCCACGTTCCTTTTCCACGTCAGACATTTCGATTGGAACCATTGATACATGGTCCCTGACAATGAGTGGTATTGAGATTGCTGGCCTTGTTCTAGCCGTTTTCCCTTTGACTATCGCAGTACTGGAGAATTACCGTCGAACTGCCAAGGTCCTTGATTCTTGGTGGAATGTCAAAACAAAATATCAGAAGTGTATACGCGATCTTAATTTCCACCAACTTACATTCAAACTCGCATTAGAGGAATTGCTTCAACTATGGTTGATGACGAACAACAACTAGACGACATGCTAAACAACCCACAAGGCGATCTGTGGCGGGATCCGGAGATGGTGACAAAATTAAAGTCAAGACTGCCAAAATGCCACGCTTTATATTTCCAAACAGTAGACGACATGGTAGAGACTCTTCAAAACCTTCACGATATTTTAGGACTCGGCAGAGTTGGTTTCCAGCAGCGATT
This sequence comes from Glarea lozoyensis ATCC 20868, assembly GCF_000409485.1. Classification (NCBI taxonomy): domain Eukaryota; kingdom Fungi; phylum Ascomycota; class Leotiomycetes; order Helotiales; family Helotiaceae; genus Glarea; species Glarea lozoyensis. The sequence continues at coordinate 436,076 of NW_007361000.1, forward strand.
ACTGGAAACAGAAGTGGTAAGTCAAGCCAAGGCCATTCAACTCAACTTAGTCAATTTCTTTTGTGGTACTATTTAATGGTATGATGATTCAGTCACTCAGTGTTCTAGCAAGAACGCCACTCACAGTCTTGCAGTGCTGACTAGACATAGTTAGTCGCAAAAAGCGAAAGCACGGCTCCTACAACTGCACTAGCTGTCATCAAAGGCATAGTGGAAAAACTCAGTCGTAATTTCGATTCCCAGGCTCAAAGAATTAGACTTGCTTCTGGCAAGACTGAGAGGAAAGAACTTTTTGAAGAATTCGGTGCCCATACAGCTCGCTTAGAGAAGCTTCTTCGCTCATCAGACCGCCTAAAAACCTGGAAAGGATATCGTGATAAGCAGTTAATCGGCCTAGATATCGGCTTGTGGGACTCTTGGAAGCAGGCATATGCTTTATCCAGACTTCTAGCAAAGGTATGGCAATGCAAATGCCGAACGTATCATCATGCCAATTTGCTACTAGAGTACAGGAGAGTCCCGACGGCCAACTTCAAAATCCTGTTCTTATTCGGAAACCAGCTAGAACTCTATCGGAACTCTTGGGTATGGCAAGCTACAAGTTTTGGTTTACTTCCAAAGCGGGTATATACTTCGCAGGGATCAAATCCGGTTGTTTCAATGTCCAACGAGCAGCGAACAAGCGATCCCATATTATGCAGACCGACAGAACTCCCAGAAGGCCCTTTGAAGAAGAAAGGCTGCAACAAAGGCGACGAAGAGTCTTTCTCCCAACCAATATTTGAAAGTCGCCCTAGGAAGCGCTTCACATCGCTGTGGAAATCCCGCAACACACCTGTTTTTGTTAAAATTGGCCATTTAGTGGAAGACAACGTTACTTTCACTGAGCAATCAGAGATCACACAAATACCTATCCAAACTGTTCCCGCTCAACTCATCAATTCTACTGACTCCAACATCATTACGAATTTGTGCGCAAAGATATCCAATTGCTCAGCTGAGCTCCTCCCCTATGGTGTTCTAGAGGAAACGGACATCAAGTGTACTATCGATCCGCTTTGTATGCCAGAACATGAGCCCCAAATTGCAATATCCTTGGGTGACTTACTTGGACCCGCGGCCCAAATTATCCTCTCACAAAAACAATGAACTCACATTGCGGTGATCCTTGCGTCCTCATACATACAACTCAATCGAACACCGTGGCTGGATACCTCGCTTAACAAGAAGGACATTCTTTTTTTATACACAGACGGAGCATTTGACAAGATACGTTTCGACCAGCCATATGTCTCTCAACCTGTCTGTAATGATAAACAACACGATTTTGACGTTTCGACAAAAGATTTGTACATACTTACAACGAATTTTCAAGATAGTATACGAAATCTTGGTGTCATACTACTGGAGCTGTGTTTTGAGCGTGCAATAGAATCACATCCTACGTGGCAGAAGATTTTCGTACCAGATGAAAGAATACTACGCCTAAAGTATTATACCGTCGCAACGGAATGGTGTCGGAAAGATCTTCTTGAAAATTACGGCCCAGACTGGTATGATGCTATCAATTGGTGTCTCCATTATACTCCAGATAGTAGAGACTTAATTGGTGCCAAAAGGAATGAGGACGCGTGGCGAGAGCAGATGTTTGTTGGCGTTGTCGAGAAATTGACGCAATGCTACAATCATGTTTCGGTTAAAAAATTGGATGCACATTCGAGTAACGATCACTAAAGTAATGAACTCTCGCAACTAAGCAGAGCCGTGGCTTAGGCAAGTTGAAGTGTATTAAGGCGTACGAGACTAGCCGAAATTCGGGGGGCGGGGGGGGAAATAGGGTCCTCAAGCTGTTGAACCATGAGAAGAGTATCAGAACCCATGGAATTTAAATTGAAAACTTTATTAGACAGCTCGCTTCCCTTACCATTCATCATAAATTCACGACCGAATTCTTGCTATGCTGATTAATATTCTCAAGACGTTCTTGAAAAAGTCAAGTCGGTGACGGAAGATAATGCTTGGATGTGAGGATCCGATACATATGTCGTTATGTAAATACTACATCTGGAAATCGCAAAAACTCATTAATGCTCGGTATGTCTGTTTCAACAACAAAGAATTCAGCAGTTAATTTATACTCATACATTTGCATATATCAATTCCTCTGTGAGCTATCCATATTTTATTTAACCGGCCAAAACACTCAATCGTCTACTCGGCAAAAGAAAAAGTAAAGGGGAGAGATATCACTTAACATCCACAGATATCACATATCGTTTATTGATCTTTTCCCCTTACTTTTGTTAGGACTTTTATGTCACTACTAACCCGTGAAGGAGTTGCGGCTCACAGTTTTTAGCATTTGAGTGGATAATTAAGCGAAACCGCCTTGATCCCTGTCTTGAGCCTGTTTGTCGTCCAAGCTTTCGGCACCTCATTTCGTTGACCTGAACATCAACAATACACCTAGGTCTTCAAACACAACAACGGATATTACATCGACTCTTAATTCCAAATGGTACCCTCATGGCTTCCTTCGATTTTACGACCTGACTGTGTGTGGAAACCTCGAAGAAATCTCACCCCATCAAGCACGATACCACCAACACCATCGCCTAACCCGCAATTTGTCCAGCGATTCTGGGGACACATACATACGTATCTAAGAAACTTTTCACAACATTATTGCCGATGGTTGGGCGTCCAATTTGATAACCAAATCATCCCACTGCCTTTTGGGCTTCTTCTGAAATGGTCCGATGGCACGCGGCTCGAGGAAGTCCTCACGACCAAAGTCTGTTACGCCGCCGGTTTACCAACACCTTACATTATTTCCTACGGCTCACATCCTGATACGCCACATGCTCCGATTTCGATCCTAATGACTAGACTGCCAGGCCGTGAATTGGGGCAGATTTACGAATCATTGAGTTCCGAGGCAAAGGCAACCGCACTTTCGGAGTTCAAATTCTACATATCCAGTATTAGAAAATGGAAAAGTCCGTGGGGCCCATCACGGATATGTAGCCTTACTGAAGGTCCAATTCGAAGTATACGGGTTCCGAACCACATAGTTGGCCCTTGCGAAACTTCTCAAGACTTCCACGATCATCTCCTCTCCCCTGCATACAACTCTTTCGGGTCAGAAGAAGTATTTAATTCTAAACTTCAACTCGCCAAAAAGCTCCAGACCTTACAAGCTAAACGTCCTGGTATAAAATTTACCCATGGTGATATCAAACATCATAATTTCCTGGTTGATGACATTGGTCATATCACGGGGATTTTGGATTGGGAGGCTGCGAGATGGTATCCCGTCTTTTGGGAATGGACGACGGCCATGAGATTCGTGCCCCAGGACTTTTGGTGGTTCGACTTTTTGATTGAGAGCGGGGCTGGCGAATATAGAGAGGAGTCAGAGTGTGAGAGGGCATTGACGAGTTTGACTGTAGATTCTTATTCTTGGTAAGAGGTGGTACTTGAAAGGTCTTGCGGCTCCAAAGCGTTTCATATTTCCACGAGTATCTAAACTCCAACTATGAGGGTCTAGAAATGAAGAAACAGGATACTTGTGGTGTTGACTAGGCGATGATGCTTTCTTGTAACACAATATATTGTGCTTACTTATTTACACATAACCAAACACCATTCAACCATCCATATTCCACTCAGCAACTCTGCCCAACAGAACACAAATCTCTGACCCTCCAAACCCGCAAACAACCCAATTCCATTCCATCCCCTCCTGCCTCCTCACCTACTTGCAAGCCTAACACCTCCTCCTCATACCCCCACCACCACCCATCCTCCGTCGTCCCCCCATCATACCACCTCCCCCCATTCTCCCACCTCCATACCCCATAGTCGGTCCCATCGGCCCACCCATTCCACCCCCACCAGTATGATGCACTACATGCGTAGTACCAACTCTTCTCGAGCTTCTCGATCCGTATCTATTATTATAGCCTCGTGAGCGGGAGGAGGACATGCAGAGACCCATTTTAAGAGTTGGACAATGAGGTATTCTTCGGATTAAATTTCAAGGTTAAGGTGTATGTTCTGCTGAGAGGTACGGTTGAGATAATGGAAGGAAGGAGAGTACTGATGATATTATTTTGTAAATTGTGCACTCGCTTGCTTTCCAAAATATCATTAATTTGAGAGAAGAAATTGACGGATATGTTTTCTTCAATCTCCGCCCCGCAACTTATCAATATATATCCCACCACTTACGCTACTGGTCCCAAAATCATCGAGACCCATTCTGTCTTGGGCCTGACGTCCGCCTAGGCCATCGCTTCTTAGCGACAAGAACAAAAGTCTCCTAGCCCCTTTCCGCAAACCCCAAGTACACTTGTCATCCATATTCTCGCCCCACAAGATTCTAGTCGTTCATCCAAGACGTATGGCAAAAATCATCAGACCCATGGCACATATTCAAGGGTCTGGAGAAACCGAGCGTCAAGATCGTGGCGGCTACTTGGCAGCGGGAGCACATGTCATCGACTTGGCGACCAAGCAACACTTAGAAGATATAGGTGCTTGTCAATTGATTTGCCGGTGGGCCGAGTCTCGTAATATCTATAAGAAGAATCTAAAAGTTAATGAGTCTGATGTATGAGGTTTCGAGAGGGTTATGAGAGAGTTCGAGGTGAGAGGAGGAGGAGAAGGAGAAAAGTAAATCGGACAATTAAATATTGTAGATATAGATAATTAAAGATAGATCTACTAATCGGTAATCAACAAAAAAGTGTTAATATATCAAAAGTCTGATAAATGTCGTCCGTCGAATGACCTTGGTTAACGAGATATTTGACTGTAGCTCGAAAAGAAACGAACCATCCCCACTAACGACATTACCAATATAAAAACCCAAGACACAACCATTACCAAACCTCCTAACCCATTTAATCCCTCAATCATCCTTACCCCCCGGCTTCCTCGCAACAAACATAAAATCCGGCGTAAAAATGCCCTCTCGCCCACCATCCCTCATCCCCCAAACGCCCTCACAAAGCTCCTCCATCGAGACATAATCCTTCCACTTCATCAACCCCACGCACGCAAGAACCCACACAAGAAACAGCCAAATATGGAAAAACCACTCCTTCATCTTAAAGATCATCCATTTATCCCTCCAGGCCCAGAATGGAGCCATATTGCCATCGATGGGCGCCCACCAGGGCGGTCCGCCTTGAGACGTGGCGTGGATGTCTTCGTGACGGATGCATTGGAGACCGCTGTCTTTGAGGGCTGTGAGGACCGTGGGCTCGGTGACTAGGTCGTGACAGCCGGTGCCGCGCATGATGCGGTATTTGATTTGTTTGTGGACCGGGTTGGAAGCGTCGTATCTGGGCGTCATCATGAATTCCATGGTCGCGAAGTAGCCGCCAGGTTTGAGGACGCGGTGGGCTTCGGAGTAGACGTCTTTGAGGTTAGCTGCGTAGCAGGTGGCTTCGATAGCATAGACCGCGTCAAAGCTGTTGTCGGGGAATGGAATGTCCTTTTTCTGGTCAGTAAAAGTATATATAATTTTGGTATCACTTGAGCTTACCGTGAAGTCTCCAAATTGAAACTTTACTTTATCTTCCCCAATACCTGCCTGCTTCGACAGAACTTGAGCTCGAGCAATGTGAGGTATGTTGATATTAATACCAGTCACATGAGCGCCTGAAAATAGAGCTATTTCCCTCGCAGGCTCGCCAACTCCAAAGCCCAGATCCAGTGCCTTTTTGCCAGGACCGAGTTTGAGATTGAGTGCAAGAAGGTGTTCGTGGCGCGCAAGTCCTGTATCAATTGTTTCACCTGGTAGGAAACGACAAAAGTGGAACTTGCGCCCCCAACCGCTCTCGTAGTTCTCGGTAATTAAGTCATAATAACTGAGTATCTGTCAGCACTGATGATGAAGTCGCTCATTAAAAAGGCTTACGCGGAAGAAATCGCTGATGCTCGTTTATGCCGTTCAGCAGCTTCCTCTTGTGTCTCATCCCCCCATGTCTCCTTATAGATAGTGCCTTGATCCTTCATTTTGCAAGCTCTTGATTCAAGACTTTGGAAGACTACTGCAATACTCCGGCTCGTACATAAAGTATAAAACTCTTTATTACCATTTCTTGACGCTTCTAGAAAGAAAACAATCTTGAAGACACAATTTCGAAGCTAGGAATGCCATCATGCGATGAGGCGCTGGTTGATATTGTCGTATAGCGAAAGCGGAACGCCTAGTAGCAACACTGTCGCAACAACTCTGGAGTTACTAATATTGTTCGCCGAATATGGCTTCTCTGGTCAATGAAATTGTGAAAACACCAACGGGTGGCTTTGCCAAGAAATCTTGTACTCTCTGGAACAAAGGATCCCAAGGGTTGATTTCGAAATCTCAGGCGCAGGCTAGCTAATGAACAAAGAGATAGCGCTCTGCTCATGAAAAGACAAAGAACTTTCCCAATCCTTGATTCGAGAAATGTTTACCCGACGCCGCGACCTGTAATCGGCGGAAAGGTTATGTAGAGAAGAGCGAGAAATCGAAATAGATCAACCACACACAAAGTTGACGCTGACGGAAATGCCCAAACTATAACAACTTCATACTCTGAAGTTCCATCGACCATACAGCGCAAAGCCAGCCCAGAAATACGGTGCTTGGGTTGCTGGGTTTCTCTTAATAGCAAGAGCAGCGTCTCTCATCCGTCTCGCAAGATCAATGCACCCTTCAAATTTAAATTTCTTATCGCAATCAATTCCATAAAAGTGCTCGCTGAATTTTGCACCAGACAATCGATCATGAATAGGCCACATAGTGGCAATGACCGAAGAAGCACCTGCAAATAACAGACTAGATACAAGGCCTAGCGGCTCATCCCCTGGATCTAACCTCTCGACACCTGAACCGCAGCCGATGAGGAGTACTGCTGGCGATCTTTTTGATAAATCCATTTTGAAAATTTCGCGGGCGGCTAATTTCTCACCATGGTGGAATAGTAGCGCTTGATTGAGAGGATGGTCTGCGGATATGACATGGCCGTGGAAGTGTATCCATGATGCCATGTTGATGCTTTTCAAGAACTCGTCTTTTGAAACATCATCGACATGTTCCTGTCTACCGCACTGTGCGACAATTTTGCGGACGACCTCAGATCCGGCTGGGGTATCTCCTGTTGGACTACCAAAGAACTCAAACTCCCCAACATCTGGGCGTGAGCTAGTTGAATTTTGTTGCATTATCCGTCCGAGGACTGCAAAGGAATGGGTGTAAACGACAGGAACCAAGTCAAGAAGGCAAGTGCCATCCACAGGGATTGCATGAACTGGGATTTTGAAGATGACCTGTGTAGGGCAGAGAATGAAAATACTATCCTTCTTCTTAGTGGCGAGATCAATAAGTGGCCGTACAAGCTCTTGAAGCTCCGACAGGATCTCATCGGCAGTTTCAATGTCTGACAAATCCTCATTCGAAGCTACTAGGCCATGGTACCACTCTTTTACCTGCGATGTGGTGCAATTGAGTTCCAAGGAGATATAGGTAGTTGAATCCTCGCGAACACAAAGCAGAATATTTTCTTCGAGGATTATCCAATGTACCATAATGATGGATTGCCCAGTCATAAAGCGATCAAACCCCGTTTCATCCATTTCGGGTTCTGTAATCTGCTGATTTAGCCCATCTTCGCAGCTGTGGAGACTTTCACGAAAGGCTCGCGCCTTGCTGTACTCAATCCAAGACCATACTTGACTATGTTCACGGAGGGTGACACAGATATCTACAGCCATGCGCCATATCGAATATGGTGTCTTTGCGTTTCGCCCACTTATTGCGTATCTTGTCAAGAGGTCTTCGAGCTTCACATTGCCAAATTTTGGTTGCATCACCTTGGTCCAGTTATGTCGCACTTGGGTGATGTGGTATAATGTGTTCTGCAGGGCGTCGTTGTCGGCATCTCGCTTTGCATACCACATGGTGGCTAGTAATGTGTGGCAGCATGCCTTCCAGTCTAGTCTTTGCTCCTGTGTGCACAAGGCAAGACAAGCCGTTACGCTTTCATATCCAGATGACCACTGTGATGGCTCGGGGCTGTTCTGATATAGATGCAACCAAGCTCGAGCGGAAGTGAACAAGGCATTTGTCTCTATGACACGGTTGTTGGCTACTTTGGAGATCTTGATAACCTCCTGCAAACTTTCAATACAGCCCAAGTAACTTTTGAAGTCAAACTTTGCGTGAGCTAAGGCGAATAGGACACGTGGGCGATAGGATAGTTGTTCCGCTACTCCGAGGTGACTAAGTGCCTCCAGCGTGTTTGCATACCATTTTTCACCAGCTGGTGGCCGACCATTGGCCACTGCTAGATCAAGTTCTTTATCGAGAAGAGCCTGAGCATAGCGGAAGGTATACTTCCACTTCTCTTGTTTTTTAGTCTCTTCGTAGAGAATTTCTAGATCTCGAACTTTTGCGGCGTTCCAGCTTTTCTGCTTGACCCCATGTGGGTCATCTATCATTATGATGGCATCGTCCGCAAACACAAGATGGAAGTTGCAGTCAGCTTCGTCCCTGATGTCCTCGTCATCACAATCCTTCGCAATTTCTGCGCCCAAACCTCTCCAGTGTAGAACTTGGTGCATGTCCCCAATCTCCTCATAACATTCTGCAGGAACAGTAGACAAAGTATATCGTAGCTCAGGGATAGTGCACTCAGTTTGAAATTCAAAGAAACTCTGAGCACATCGAACAGCCAAGGGTCGTCTATTTTGCGCGTTCATATCCGCAGTGAGTAGATCCATATACTGACGCCAGAACAACCATGCGGACTGCGAGGGCGCTACGGAGTCTTGGGCTTGATCTCCTTCAATGAGATCAGTAGGTGTTTTAGGAAGTATACACGATTGACTGCCATGAAGTTAGATTTCGCAAATTCTGTGAAAATTCCTTGCGACTCACCTTTGCTTCAACAGAGCAAATAACTCTTCTATGTATTGATCTACAAGCCCTGACATCAAATGTCTACGGGCTCGTAGAAATCCTATTTCTTGCCACAAATCCCCAGTAGCTTGCATCTCTACGGTAGCATCGAGGGTTTCCAGAAAGGAATCGACCTCGTTGCTTGTTTCAGTATACTTAACTTCTAGATATTGAGCGCACAACTGCCTTTCATAATTGTGCTGAGCCAGAACAGATGAGCATAAATCAGAGACCAGTTCGTTTGCACGCTGACGATCATCTGTATTATAGTAGGCATTTAGTAGGAGTACCTTAAGATGAACTTCGAGACCGGGATTCTTTTTAAAGTTAGGCGACTCAATTGTTGCTTGCAAATGCTGGATTTGGTCGGGAGCATTGAGGCAGTGTTTCTCAGTGAGATGGACCATTCCTAACTCATTATGATTTCCGTTTTGTAGTAAAATAAGTCGAAGCTCTTCAAGCTTTTGCAAACATTCATAGTCCTCGGTGCCAAAGAAAGCACTACCGAGGTGTATGATGATGCTACTAAAGCACAGTAGCAATACATGGATAGGCTGAAAGTCCGAAACTTTTGTGTCGCGCAAATGCCTACCATAAACTTCACCGAACACATCTAGTGCTCCTTTGAGGTCTATGGCAGTGTGAAAACGTGCATACGCGTAGATCAGCCGGAATAGATCTGTGTCAATCTCTGCCCAAGCCGAGCTTTGTTCGCTGATGAGTGCTGCAAGCTCTTTGACAGCATGGAATTTTTGTGAGAGTACGCTGCATAAAAGTCGTTCAAGCAATAGTTGCCGCTGAGTTTCCGATCCCAGCTCGGATTTTTCGAAATTTTCGTCAGATAATATCGATAAGGCTGCGTTATATTGTCCAGAAGATCTAAGCCGAGGGACATCTTCGAGACCCTTTGAGGGCATCATTGCAGCTAACTTTTGGTACAATTCGGGTGGATCATGCAATTAAGAGTTCCGAACTCATCTGAATTAATGGGTGAGAATGTCCCATGTAACACGGCGGCGCTTACGTAAAACCTTTTGCTTCCATTGGATGATGCCTATGAAGCTGAACCTCTGCACTCTTCGACTTGTTCATTCAAGTGACTGACAGCATCTACCGCTACTTTGCGCTACCAATATGGAACCTCCAACAATCAAAATTGAGCTTGAGGTCGACAATCTCAAAAATCAGGAACTCGGCTCATGGCCTTCCAAACCTGCCGTGGCAGAAGATGGCTTCACAAATCTCGAGGCTGGAGACGCCAAAGGCTCAGGATCTTATTTATCCGTCCAACTCACAACCATCCAAGCCATTGATAGCAAACACAGCTTATTCGTTTGGCATACTGTGTACCACCCTGGTGTTGGAAGGCGGTTCCAGAGCGCCGTTCTAGTAGTAAAGCTTTCACAGAAGCCTTCAAGTCCGGCGTCAGTCTCTGGCAACATAGCTTCGTCGGTGGTTCCTCCAGTCCGGATACAACAACATGCTCCTCGAAAAGCGTTTGGAGGAACAGCAGAAGAATCCAAGACTGTGCACTGGGGTCTGGAGCTACCTCTGACGGTTTCCGTAGGACCCGTAGGGATTGGAGTAACTCCTTGTACCGAGCGTAAATCCGCTGTCGAGGTCGACCACGCATTCGTGATTGAGGGCTCTGTTCGAGGGATACCGCAAAAGCACACGTGTGTCTGGACAGTGGAGGAGAACAAAGCTACCGAACGTGGTGTGCCGTCGGAGGTTCGTTTTGCAGCCTTGATCGAGCACTCTCAGCCGATTATCTGCGAAGTGAGTGCGTCAGGTTGGACAGCGGGAGGACTGAAGCCATCACACCATCTCAAGACGAAGACACCAAAAGAGGCAAGAAGCTTGGAGGTCGATCCTTCTCAGTACAAAGGCAAACTCGTTGAATTTGAACTCGGTCAAGACATCTCGCAATACCAGGAATTACTGAGTAGCTGGACAGGAAAAGTTGAGGGTGCGTTGCTTGAATTTGACCAGACGGTTGTTGGTCCGTAGAATTTAGAGCCATAGAGCTACACGTGATCCCATAACAGCTCGCATGTACTTTTCTCGTGACCTGCGGCTTTGACGAAATAATTTGTACAAGAATTGCTTGAGCGTATTATGGACATTGAAAAGCGGATGAGTCTAGTATATAGACGCGTGCGCGCGACGACAAAACTAGTACCGTTGAGATGTATTTCGGAACCTACCTACTAGGTTAGGGGCCAATCTACACAGCTACTAACTAATACCTTATATATTTTTTGCAAACCTACAACAAACTACCTGATTTTGTACCAGAATGTAAAACATGAAACTTTAGGCTAGCGAACAGGTCCTTGTTAAGCTACTAATGATTGTGTAGGTTAAAACCTAGAGAACCTCTGATCGAGTACTGTTCAGGGTGAGTCCTGGAAGTCTCCAGCTCCTTTGTGCGTAGCGTAGTAATACTCTTTTCAATCGCGCATTGTGAAAGTCCAAAATATGATCGATAAGCCAAGTACGCTCGAAAGCAGACGAAGCCTGATCGAGTACTATTTGGCAACTCTGAGACTCAAGTGCAGAGCAAAACGCCATTACTGTTGTGAGATTCTGGTGGCCTTCGCTTCGAGCCGTTGCGTAAGAACCCCGATTTACTCAACGGCGATTAGCGATTGGCTATGGAGACGACAAGATAAGAGAACACCCTGATCAACTTCGAACAATATACCTCAATATGTCGATAGTACCCGTCTATCAGGTCAGTATGAGTTGTCACGTAGCACATTTAGCAATAACAAGTGTCCACTTGGAATCCTTCGGATATGTGCTACGCAGTTCCTGGTCCAAAGCGAACGCGAAGCAGATCGGCTTTCTGATATGAGATTTGACCTCAAAATCACATCGACTTGTCTCCACACGTGGCACACCTTCCAGTCTCACTCGCCGACTTGTAATCCACCCCTTACACCGCCAGCATGCATGTTGTGCCCCAGAATTGCCGGGATTTCACAACGGCCAAGCAGTGCCTTGCTGGTTCACGCACATCTGCTTCCAAAAGAGCGCGACATCATCCGTTCCCGCATGAGGATTACCAACGGTATGTGCAGTCTTGGGAGCACAAGGCGTATGGAGTGAGATACGACATGAAAACCCCAGGTTCTCTCATTCTAGCGCCGGCATCTTGTACGTCCTTAGCTGTAAAGACTAGGTAGTTGTACAAAGTCGTCGAACTCGACTAGGAACAAGACTTTTGGACATGGTCTGATTCTGTACGTACTGCTTAAGAGTAAGCTTCTTACTCATACAGCATATCCAACATGAGAGGCATATTGTTTTAGGTTAAGGTTACCAAAGGATGCACCGAAGAACGCCCACATAATCAAGGAACACACCTTGAACTTCCATTTACGCGGTGCCATGCTTTCAAATCAATGACTCTCACAATGCACGCAACTCCCCTAGTCGTCCAAACGGTTGTGCAATTGTTCAATGATCCTAGCAATTACCTAGGTAGGTTTGAATGCGGGCATGGTTGGAAGCCTTCGGGGTCTTCCATAGTCCATATTCCAGAGAAACTGATAAGTTCTCCAATCATGGATCGACTGCGCCGTCTGCAGCGTCCAGCTCTGCGCGCCTCGAACGGAGGAAGGCGTTAAGAAAGGTCGTATGCGAAACCAAGGCAGGGGATGATTGCGTGCTGTTGGTGTCGTGGTGAAATGCAAGAAATACTGGCAGATCGAAAATCACACCAACCAAACCAGGGGCTAGCGTAATCGACCTTGGGCGAATCCGGTAATGTACAGGGTTCAGCAATCCACAGCCGAGCCCAGACGACACCACCCAAATCTTTGGTGGGGAACGCTGCTCGACTCTGATTGCATCTTTCTCGTTGCGAGCCCCTCCAAGACGCCGTCCGAGATGACCGAAGTCAAGCGCAACGAAAATAATAATGGCCAGGAATGGCCAGGAATTGCCGTCCTGGGCAGTCTTTACAGTTTGGTTCAGGGTCCAGGTGGAGGTACATTTGGAACCGGGATCACAATAGACTATTGTGCATCGTATCGAGCTCTACGTGAACGGCCGAGAGGTGATTACCTATTCTATCCGACGCGGCTCCCTCCTCTTTGTCTCTTCTACATCCACTTCCCACACCATCATCACTTTCGGTCTCCTACAAGACCTCTACACCTCCCACCTGTACAAGTAATGGACCATGGATCCTAATATCAGTGCGACCCGCGTGCTACGTAAACGCCGCTTCACATTTCGTTCCATCTGAAGAAAGCGTATCGACACAGACCAAGTATCACGTAGGTCTATCGAAGACTATCTTTGCCACGGTCGCAACATACAGATCGGCTTTCACCTCGAGTCCTTATCGTATGTCAATATCCTCTGCCATGTCCTTTGCACAATGTAACTGATTCACGTAGAAATTTATCGCGTCTACGCCACACAGCCAGATATCACAGGACGAAGGCGTCACCATCTGTACAATCGAATTCGAAGAAACTCATCCGAACCATACGAAGGAGAGATATCTATTTGACACCTTTTACGGACTTTCATACATATACAATGGCGCTTGACCACCACCCGATTCAGAACAGCGAGGTTTATCTCTGCCTTCCTTCCCACGGCCCGCCCCTGCCGCCTCCTTCTCCGCCCTCCCCCGCGACTCCAGGTGATGACATTCCTTGTTTGGATGGATTGGCCACTCCACCTGAGATACCTACTTCCTTCCCGACCTTTGGCAAGAGATTGGAAACTGCCCTGCACGTTCTGCGTACCGAAGCCTCGGCGCTAGAAGGACTATCCAGACTCTACGAGAATGACTTGGTTGCGCAAGAGGGTTTCAACGCGGCGGTGGAAGAGATTATCAGATGCAAAAGGCGGAAAGGAAAGATCGTGGTTACTGGGATTGGCAAAAGTGGACATATTGGAAAAAAGCTGGAAGCTACTTTGAACAGTCTCGGGATAACCACAGTCTTTATGCACCCCTCGGAAGCTTTGCATGGAGATCTAGGAGTCCTTTGCCCAGAGGATACCATTTTGTTCATCTCCAATTCTGGAAAGACCGGGGAGTTGCTCCAAGCGCTGCCACATTTCGATTCCTGCTTACCGGCTATCATCATCACCGAAGCTGCTCACCCAGCGGCTTGCGAGCTGATCAAACAAAGACCAGGAACGATTCTTCTACCAGCGCCGCTACCCATTTCCGAGGAAGCCGCATTCGGTGTCAAGGCACCTACAATTTCAACTACCATGGCCCTTGCTCTTGGAGACGCGCTTGCGATAACTGCTTCTAGCGAACTATACAACCAAAAACTTTCAAGCGTGTTCTTGAAGAACCATCCGGGCGGTGCAATTGGTGCTGCGATTCAGAATATTCAGAGAATCTCCGACCGAGCCATCTCAATCATTGATATTCCAGACGTTGGCTCATCCTCATCAGTAGCACAAGTTGGGTTTGCCATGCTCCAGTCTAAATCCGGATGGATTCGGATGGGTGGTGAAGTAGTATTTCCTCCACGACGCATGAAGAAGCTTCAACTCAGCAACACAGAAGTCTTAGCATCGCGTGTCCCTGACTTGGCAGTCCCACGTAGGCAATGGGTTCAAGTTTCAGCTGATCTCGAAGTATCGGAAGCCAGAGAGTGGATATTCAACAACCGCCGCGCCATACCAGGAGGCCAATACAAATTCGGCGATGACATAGTGCTAGTAACAATGGAAGAGGATGAGATGTGTGGGGTTATCGAAATAGGAGAGCTTCTATCATAAGCTTACCGGGTGGTATTTGTGTCGGCGTTTTCAATCATGGGCGGTTTAGTGCGGAGTCATGTTCGGGAATTGATATCAGTGCTAGCGCAGCCAAATCAGGTATCTCTTGGGTTAGAGTTTCTCGGGTTGAGAGCAAAATTCTTACGAAGTCTTTTGGGACAATAGAGCTTCTTCGTTGTGATGGAGATTAGATGGATATTAGTCCTTAAATATGGGAGCGATCATTGGTATTTGGATAGAATCTTTGGGAGACGAGCGTTTGGAAACGATTAAATTATCGATAGCGAATTGGTGTTCTAAGGGAATGATGCTTCATATAATTCTCGCGATGATTTCTGGATCAAATTCTCTCCACATTCTCATCTTCGTTGCACATCTTTGTCTTGTAGTTAGTGCCACGGGCCCTTTCCCCCGCTTCCCAAAGTCATCGAGCCACTAACGTGAACGGTCGCCGGCACCCTATTTCCCGTAGCATTAGAAGGACATCCATAATGTAGGCTATGAATAGTAAGCAAGGGATAACATGCTACAAATATGTGGAGTTGAAGCGATTCACGTGACCCGTCTGCAGCTTAAAATCCAAAAGTTAGTCATGTAAGAGACGTTGTTACAGAGGGCTTAATTAGATATAGCATTTTATTCACGGGAGGCGAGCTTTTGAATTGATCTTTTAGGATAGTTGCTTATCCTTTTAGATCACGTGTTTGATAAGATTGGAGGATTGTAGCGGAATTTCCAGGATCTGATCCTACTTCGCGATCCAGTAAACTTTTTTCTAACCATTTCTGTTTTCAATCGGGGACTTCAAACTAAAAGCACTCAAATTTGTTCTGCTAATTAATCTATATATTGCTAACCTCCCCACCGAAACTAAGTCTCGTTTTCAACAGCCAATCTCTCTACCTCGGCCACGTGCCCTCCTTCAAGCCACACATTCGTGAAGTTCGAGGCGCGGAGATCGTCATTTAATGGCGCTCTTACGTTCACCACAAAAACACATGATGTGGACAATACTTGTGGATATGTTCTAAATGGGAGCCGCGGAAGAATGAAGAGAAAAACCAGTCAAGCTAGTGCTTGACTCGAGCCTCTTTTCCAGTAGGTTTGTGATTGTTCGCTGTTTGTTCTTTCCTCTTAACGTCTTAATTACCTCTGGAATCCTACCTAGGAGCTTCTTCCCTACAGCGCTTTCACCATCGACAGATCTTTGCAATGAAACTCTCATTTCTTCCAGTCGTCTTGATGCTCTTTATATTCGCAGTACATGCGCATCCACCAGTTTCGAATCCGCACCGGAAAATACAGGTCGACGATGACCAGGAGGATATCTACGCATACAGACCTTTGCAGAGACCTTTACACACGACTGTGTTGATGGCAGGACCAATCCCGACTGCAAAACGCGCCGAATTGAAGTGAATGCCGATTGAAGGATAAGTGGTGGATCAGTGTGGTCTGGAACAAGGTAATACGTGACGTCAGGAAAGCTGTGGCAATATATGGAGCTTGGAGGGGCAACTTAGGACTGCTCTGTCATAACAACAACACGACTCGAAGCTTTACATTGTTCACGCAGTAACATTCGAACACAACACAAGCGGACTACATCAAAATGGTACCTCCACCTATTTCACCGAACGATCCACCTCTCCCAGGTTCGACACCATCAGAACCCCCTCCACCATACTCCCGCACCGACCAGACCACTGGAGGTACTTCAGCATCGAGTTCAAGTCGTCCTGCACAAGATGCTTCCCATCTCCAAGTTCCACGCCCTCATAAGGTCCGCAATGGCATTCCAGCAGCTGCCCGACGATCAATGGAAGATGAAGCAAGACCTCTCCCTGAAGGTTGGGTCAGACAGTTCGATGCCGCCTCCCGCCATCAATTCTTCGTCGACACCCGCCGGAATCCTCATCGCGCAATTTGGCACCATCCATACGATGATGAGGAATACATGAGCAGTCTCCCCCACGAAGAGCGTTCTCGAATCCAATCCCTCCACCGCGTCCCAACCGATGCAGATATCCAAGCCGAGAGCAGCGATCCGGACACAGATAACGAACATCGTCTGCCACCGCGCGAAGAAAAACCTAAAGGTGTATCCAAATTCACGCGCAAAATGAAGGATAAGATT
The DNA here is from genome assembly GCF_000409485.1 of Glarea lozoyensis ATCC 20868. Lineage (NCBI taxonomy): Eukaryota > Fungi > Ascomycota > Leotiomycetes > Helotiales > Helotiaceae > Glarea > Glarea lozoyensis. The sequence continues at coordinate 452,932 of NW_007361000.1, forward strand.
ACCTCTTCAACCCACGAGGAACGAGAGCGGGCTCGGGAACAACGTGCCCGTGAAGAACAAGCTGCGTATGAGAGACACCAGCATATTCGCAATTGTATGGCAAAGGCGATTGAAACTGGTCAACCGCAATTACTAGGCAAGGACAAGCAAGGCAAGGATGTTTATATCGAGCCACCTCCACGAGGTATGGGATATGGTATGGGCGGTGGTATGGGTGGAATGGGCGGAATGGGAGGGTATGGAATGGGTGGTGGTTATCCTGGCCGCATGGGTTATGGTGGTGGTGGTTACGGTTGGGGTGCTGGTCCTTATGGACCTAACTCTATGATGTTAAGACCGAATGTTGGGTATGGAAGACCTTACGGCGGAGGATATGGGGGAGGTATGGGATTGCCTCTTGTAGGTGGTTTGGCTGGTGGTGCTTTATTGGGGAGTTTGATGTTCTGATGGCGTGGATTAACCTCTTGATATAGCTTAGCTTTATGAAATCATTAAAACTTAAGTAGTGTACACTGTCTATCTCCTCAAACCTTTCCTCACAATACTTCTGTTCCTTACGCGATAATAAGGACATTGGATTTCTGCTGCCGAAGAGACGTGTTCGAGTCTACTGAACTTTCTTCCAGCTGCTACAAACTAATGGAAGTAATTCCAGGTTTTAGGATGCGGTGAAACCTAACTCGCGGAGGACAAAATAAGTGGCAGTTGCTTACCCGTAAATCTTAGACTAAATTAAAAGTCCACTTCGAATAGAGCTTAAAAAGCCACATTTTTCTTAAAACTGTTCACGAAATAGTGATAATCTTCTAAGTTGATCTACTAAATTACGATGTTTCGTCAACTTGATCGAACTATTCTAGTTCGACTGCCACTTATGTTGTCCTCCGCGAGCCTATAGTCATACTATCCATTCATCCCACGTGATGTCGTGACGCGTTGAATTTCCGTGCCCAAAAAACAACATCAACTCTTGCAAATCGACACACATTTGAATACATGCCATCACCACAACTGATATTCCTTATATATAATTTGCACTGACACTGGTAGTGTATGCTGATACACCCAGAGGTCCGAATCGATGACGCTATGGACAAAATACACGACGTTAGATATTTAAAAGCTCCAAGGTAGTCTAACAACCTCACTAATCCGACCCTAAAAAAACAAGACATCCACAGCTAATAACACCAGTTAATCCAGGAAAAAAACCGCCTTCCTATCGAGATACACCCAGCAAAAATACAAAAATACAAAAATAATCAAACATGTACCCGACCAAATCTTTTAGGGATACTTTTCGAACGAACGTACCCCATCAACCACCTTGAAACAACGCCCAAATAATTAAGAATACCTCGCCCAAAATTACAACATATTCCTACTCGACTAACCCATAGACTGCCCTTCTCCCACCAAATATCTTGGCAAAGCCTCTGCTTGCCGAACAACTTTCGTTAGTCGATTGTACAGGTATGTTGAATCCACACGACACTCCACATCCACCACAAGGAGAGATCGCTCTATCATGTCCAGGAGTTCACCTAGCGCAGTACCGGGGCTACACTGTGGATGCTTCCTGAGACACGACATCTTGTCGAGCACCTGTTGATGAACCTTGGCTGTTGTACCGTCGATTTGGTAGAACAACATTTCTCTATTCCCGTCGGACTCTCGCGCCTTGGTAAAGCTTTGTACGGCCTCCCAATCTTCCACAAGCCATATCACAAACTCCAGATATATGCAACCCATTGACCATAAGTCGTATCTACGAGACCTCTCTTGCTTCAAATTGAGGATTGGTGAGGCCTCGGGTGCCTCGTAGGAAGGTGTAGTCGCTCTGGTTGTAGTAGGTTTTCCCTCTCTTTGAAAAGTCTCATTGATATGGATCCTCGATATACCAAAGTCACTGATCTTTAGTATACCCTCTGGTTGTCCATCGGTTATGAAATGTAAGATGTTCCCTGGCTTGAGGTCGCCATGACGACAATTGGCTCCTATATCGATGTGTTTGTGGAGACCTTGCAGAGCATCAGCAAGGCCCAGCATTTGCTTCAAAGACCAAAGTGTCAGTGCAGGCGTTCTCGACTTGATGTCCTTAGTCCTCCAAAAGTCTGTCAAATCTCCACCTTCAGCGAACGGTAGAATGATGTAGTATCTTTTCGGGTCTCCTTGCTCGAAGGTAGCCAAACTCTGGGTTATGTGTTTATACCTTTGGAGTCCTCTGATCTTTTCCATATTGTCTTGTTCTTTTTTGAATTCTTTCGATATCTTGAATTCTTTAAGGGCAATGTGAAGATTTGGTGCTTCTTTCTTCGAGGGAGTTAGCTTTCTGATACGACAGTTGGCAGTAGATGGATTTGACTACCTCGAATCCTTGCTGGTGAGAGGAATTCACCTTGGCTTTATAAACTACAACTGTGTTGTGGGACATGATCTCCGTGAAATCCGAGAAAGGCAAGGGACAGTCTCGAAGAATTTGCCGATGCGTTCCAGAGACGTCAAAGACTGGTGCGAGAAACATCCACTGCATTTGCAGGAAACAATCAACATCTTGCTCGTCCCATTCTTCGGGTGGTCGCCATTTTTTCTTGGGGTCACCAGCTGACCGGAGCTCGAAATCATGTTCCATGGTTTCCGAGGCTTCATCTGTGGACTTAAAGCTATCTTTGGTACTGGGCAGTGGAAGATCATCTTTGGTACTGATGAGTGGAAGGTCCTCGTCCGTAAAGCCGTGCTCGAGCAGATCCTCAACATCACCGGCTTTTTTGCAGAATACAAGAACCGCAAGAAGGTTCTTTGCATTACGCGTTACTATCTTTTCGGCCGGGGAGCTGCGGAATTTCATACAAGTTCTACCTTTCTTTCCCAGTTGGGCTTCAATGTTGTCCTTGGTCATCGCCTTATCGACAATATCCCGGGGGACGTATTGGCGCGAGGCGTGAAGTGGGTCCAAAAACTTCGGATGCGTCAATTTTTTATACAACGTCATTGTGGTGCTAGTTGTACGAATATCACGCTCAGCGTAGCTTGCGATTGTCTATGTTGTGTTTCTTCACCTTGGTTGAAGGCGCTCGCTGCTGAAGTGGGGGTGCTTGGTGGGGCTTGAATGGTTGTTGTGCAGGCTTTGACTGTTCCGATGTCTGTCAATTCGCAGGTTTTTCATCAAAGGAAACTTCTATAGGCCTCTGGTCCTCTCGGGCGATTCGTTTGTTGTCAGTTCCGTGGGTGGGTTGGCAGAGCAAATCTATAGCCTTGGGAGTGGATCTCTCATATCTTTATAACCAGTGCTCACGCGCGGAACCTTTCAAAGCCACAGTCTTTGGACGGCAGGTACGTTGTTTTAAGCCTCTCAGGCTGTGTTGCAACCTTCAGCAGGAAATCTACCACGCTTTCGACAATGCTTCCAATGGCTTGTCTTAAGATTTATGCGGCTTACTCTGAAAGCTGGGGCGTTCTGTGGATGAGCAAACATCTTCAAGTCATTCTATGAATTACTGACGAAGTCATGGATATGGATCGAGCTAATTACCGCAGTCCTTGCTCGAGTATGCCTGTCTACGTCAACTCTTCCTTATTTATTGGTCAGTTGCCAGTATAGCCCCCTTCGTCTGATATGCCACCTCGACCAGGCAACGCAAGGCTTGTGTAACGTGGACTCTGATAACCCCGCAAAGATTCGCTTTGGGACTCAAGCAGATAAGAACGACGGTGGTGGTGGCCGACGCTGATATGCGGAATGTCATGTATATCGAATTGCGGGGTTTATTCCAATGAAGCACCCACGATGATATGCAAGCCAATTGGCACTTCCACGGCAAATTCCCAAAAGCCTTGCTTCACCGAATCTGCCTCGCGAGATGGTCAAGCAAAGATATCGACTCCCCCGTAGGTTATCATGAGTCCTAGGCAGATTCTCACTACTCTCAGCCCATGGCCCAGCTCTAAGAGCGAGGTTTGTTCGTCAGCAGAGTCAAGCCCGCTGGACGACAAGCACTTCGCTTCTGTGCCGAGTTGGCCGATTATTGTTCCTTCCCGTCGAGCCAGTACTGGGAGTTCTCTCATTCAAGACAAATTTAGGGAAAGACGAAGTGCAAAGCGCCCACCAAGAAGGTCCTCATTTCCCGCAAGCTTCGATAAATTAATATCATACATAGCACCTTCCTGGGCGCATCAGGCTGTCACTATGTCAGCTACGAAAGTGCTAAGGAGAGAATTGATGAAAATCCGGACAAACGTTCAGATTGACGGCACCCCAAAACCATGGATCTCTCGACTTGATATTCGCAGCCTCATTATCGAAGACACTGTGGAAAAGGTACTTTGTGAAACGAAAGGGGTCGACTGCTCTCCGACCCATATCAAAGAATTGAAAAACTTTACACTCCAGAAAGCAATTAAATTGTTCTCCCTTCTCGTCCTTCTAAGTCGGGTACAAATGCTAGAGTTGTTCTACCAGAAGGGTTTTGGTGATGATATGTTCCCGATTAGCAAATTGAATTCGGACACCATCGATGATTCCCTCACGGATTGGACGATCGAATCTACTCAAGGAGTCAAGAAAAGGATAGTCTATGAGGGGAGCGAAATATCCGAGGTAGATATTGACACCTTGTGTATGTGGCAGTGGCAAGTTTATGTGCCTCTTTTCAAGCAAACCGACGCCCCTAACGAATTTGACCCGCGTTGTCACATGCCGTATTTGAAGGAGGAGGAAGGAGAAAAGAAGAATATAACAAATTTCAGCATCGTTCGACATTTCGTCATGCATCGGTCTCACTTGTCTTCTTTTGCCAATACCGATCAAATTGTAAGGCTCAATATCTCGCCTTGAACATACATATCTTGATACTGTGATATTAACTGGCATAGGGAGAAGCGGCAGACGACGATGGTAATCCACACGTGGCTGTGAAGGAGTTGACGGCAGCTCAATACCTTAATCCTAAGGACTTCCTCGATCTCGCCAAAAATGAATCGGCTATTTTGACCAGATTTGGGACTCAAAGTCATCCTCACCTAGTTCGTGTTATTGCCTATTATATACAAGGCCAACGACATTTTTTCGTCTTTCCGTGGGCGAAAGAGGGTAACTTGCGTGACTTCTGGCGCAAGACACAAAACATGTCGTTCAACCTCAAACCCAATGAGTGGAAGAGCTTCTTACGATGGTTTTTTGAACAATTGGTAGGTCTATCGGATGCTATTAAAACGCTTCATCATCCAAAGAAAAACCCGGACGAAAGCTGTCGCCATGGCGATTTAAAGCCAGAGAACATTCTGTGCTTTTCCAAGGCAACTAAAGAGCTGGACACTCTCCCAAGTCAAGTCAGCCTTGTCATCGCCGATGCAGGTCTCGCCAGGGTTCATGAAAAAGCCACCGAGTTCCGCTTGGAAAAGACAAAAACATCGGGCGGAACCACCATGTATTCGCCACCGGAGAGTGAGACGAATGTCGAACAGGCGAGAACGAGACGGTACGACATATGGTCACTTGGGTGCTTGTATCTTGAATATGTAATCTGGATATTGTATGGTAACGAGGATTTAGAAAAATTCCGCAATGCTATTGGACGCGACAAGCCATATTACGAAAATGGACCAGTAGTTCAGGTCAAGGATGTGGTCCGCGCGGCTTTCAAGACTATCAAGAATGACCCGAGATGTTTGCCAGCGAATGAAACTGCACTGGGACGTCTGGTTGATCTAATTGAAAATAGGTTTCTGGTTGTCAAAGTTCTGGTAAACCGCAGTGATTCATTTTCCCAAAGTACCGGACCTACCATCGTTAACGAGCCCTCGGATATTGCCAATTCGCCCACTGTATTCGTAACAAGACCAACATTTCGGCCGGCTTCTGACGACGGTTCTGAACCTCAGCGTGCGGATGCGAATGAGATGTACGATGAAATCAAGAAAATCCTTGACGCTGCGCAAAATGATACGCTCAACTGGATGAATTGGGACGGCCTGGAAACTCCAGCAGGCTTGGAATTGCCGGAAGCACCTCGTACAAAGGCTAATCCAACAGGGTCAAAACTTCACATTGACCCCACCAAAGGAGTGCGTCACAATCTCCCGTTACGGGTGGTACCAAGTGCCCGCTAATTCTTCTTCATAATGCAGAGAAAAGAGGTACGTACTTTGAATAGGTATCAAGTTATTGACAGTAGCTGACACATTCATTGAAAAGAAAGTAAGAAAGCTTTTTCCTCTTTTCTAGTGTCGTTGTCGCTACTAAGCTCTCGTGGCTGAGGTCCGCGTCTGATAACTTTGGGACATGTACTTACATTACGGTGTAGTATGTAAGCAACGCCACTCAATATATACATCACTAATCAATATTGATAACTCACTTTTTTTCAACTATAGATGGTAAGTCTGCGTTATAACGTACCTAAACGCTCCAGATTCAAGCTAATCGGTGGCCATAGTTTGTAAGTCACGAACAAATCAAGCCCGATCTTAGGCATTGACCACTGACTGTTCTGTTCTTGCAGACCGTGAGTGATTTAAATCTCGACGTTATTTCCCATTAGCGAAATTATGACCCGAAACACATACAGTATTTTCTATTCTGACTCAAATTAGCCTGTAAGTGCAATTCTTCGCACCTCCCCGATCATAAATCACGTTTGAGACTGACGCTATTACGGTGCACAAGCTCGACAACAACTGGGTATATGAACCCGATGAAGGTATTGCCGGAACCGTTGTCAATAACAGCCCCGAAAAAGACGTGAGATATAAGAGTTCAAAGCTGTGCGGACGCTGCCGCTTACTCAAGGTCTGGTCAGCCAATTGTGTATTCTCTGACACTCTGGCATACTTAACCCAAAGATCCGATAATTGCGACTTTTGTCGGCTTTTGGCGCAGTCACTCGTCAAGCGAGCAGCAAGGAGGGAAGAGTTTATCACGTTTGTCCGGTCTGGCATGTTTATATCTATTGGGGGTGTTCACCACAGCCCGATCTTGTCATTATGCACTACATCTGGTGAGTAAACTTGTGCTATTTCTTTTGTGGTTTAGATTACGCCATGCCTCCTTTTCAGCATGTCCATGGTGATGCTGTAACACAACGTTGACAGAACTTCTCTAGAATCCCGACGTTTACATTCCAATGGTGTTCACCTCGGTTTTCCTCGCCTTTTGGAGCCAGGCGGCGAAACACATACCAAAATAATCTCATCGTGGATAGAAAGATGCAACAATCGTCAGCATTTTCCAACAGACAACTCCTTTAATCCGACACGCCTTCTGGTCGTTGGAGATTCCACTTCTACTCACGTTAGCCTAGTCTCCGATCCAGGACCCGAGTCGATAAAATACGTTGTTCTCTCCCACCGATGGGGCACTACTGATCATAAACAACCTTTAAGCGTTAAGTTTCCAACCATGACTAAAGACAACTTGCAACAGATCACTTCGGGAATTGAAATAGCCGAGCTTCCCAAAACCTTTCAGGATGCTGTTACCGTTACCCGCGCTCTCGGTCTCAAGTATCTATGGATAGATTCTCTCTGCATAATTCAAAAGTCTAGCGCTGCCGGTGACGCAGAGTCCGCACAAGACTGGGCCAGAGAATCGAAACTAATGGATCAAGTGTTCAGTCAGGCGTATTTCACTATTGCAGCAGGTTGTGCGGAACATCGATTTGATGGCTTCTTGAAGCACAGAGCTGCGCGAGAATTTGTAACTATGTCTACGGATGATAAGGAACAATTTCACGTTTGTGAAATAATAGACAAGTTTGATGCAGAGGTGGAGCAAGGGGAATTGAATCAACGAGGTTGGGTATTACAAGAACGTGCGCTTTCGAGACGGACAGTTCATTTCACCGCTACACAGTCGTATTGGGAATGTGGAGATGGGATACTATGTGAAACGTTTACCAAGACTACAAAGTAAGTTGAATCCCAGAAATTCACTTAACAGAATGATTGCAAACACCGATTGTCTCATGGCTAACGACCTTCAACAGCCGAAAAGCCTCCTTTCTAAGCGACTCCAACTTTCCACTCGCAGTACAAGCCTACAAAGAAGGCATGACCCTCCAACTCCACCAAAACCTCTACGAACGCTACTCTACTCTTGCTCTCTCCTTTCCCACCGATCGTCCCCGCGCCATCGCTGGTCTAGAACGCAGACTCATGAAAGCATTGCATTCCAAAGGCGGCTACGGCGTCTTCCAAAGCAGCACCCGAAACCAGGATTTTTTCCACCGAGGACTCTTGTGGCAGCGTGCTGGAAAGGAATTGAAGCGGTTAGACGGCATTGAGGGGAGTGTACCGACTTGGAGCTGGATGGCGTATGAGGGTGAGATTCGGTATATGAATGTGCCGTTTTTGGATATTGAGAAGAACAGGGATATTGGATCGCCGTTTGAGGATCTAGAGGAGGGAGTGGTGCATTCTGATTTGGTTGATAGAGGGCCGGCCGAGTTGAGGGCGAGAGTCTGGAGGGTGAGGGAGGTGGTTAAGGGGAGGGTTATTTGGGATGAGGGTGAGGGTGTGCAGAAGAAAGGTAAAAAGGTAGGTGGTGGAGATGAAAATCAAAACTTGAAAAACGGTAGGATGTGGTGCGTGATTGTGGGCAAAAGCGTTAAGCCTAGGGATGAGGGAAGGATTGCTTATGTTATTATGGTGGGACCGGTTACGGATTTGGGGAAAGACAACCAGGGTAAAGGAAAGCTTTATCAGAGGAGAGGCGTTGGGTATTTGAATGTGGATGATTTGGAAGACGAGGATGGTGGTGGGCAGGAAATTGGTAGCATACGTTGATTTGGCCGTGCGTGGGTGATGGCAGCTGCTGGGTTTTCTTTTAATAATGATGTCTACGAGTCTCATTACATTTAATTCTCATTGATAATAGGACACAGGCTCATGGAATTACGAAGTTATGATTATCAGCTACACTTCCTAGCCATGCTGTGAGGGAAATTGACATAATTCTATGTGTAAAAGTCTGACTGTGAATACTACTTGCTGTCGGACTATATCTCATCACCTCATACTAATGGTAATCATCCATACTCAGACCACACAACCTCAGTTTCCCGTCGGTCCGGCTCAATTTTTTAGACTCCAGGCAACTGTACACTTGCCTCTCCCATGTATTTTGGGTTCGCTAATAACACACCGGTTCATAATATGTTATCTTCATAGCATCATCTTGGCTACCTCATGAGATACTTTAAATCATAGTCCTTTATGTAGTCAAATCATCTATGCGTATATACATTATACACCGTCGTTCTCCTCTAATAAGTTCCGGTGCAAAAATTCCAACATCCCCACCCTTCATCTCTATACATACTCCGCACATATCCCAATATATTCAGCCCCTCTTCTCTGCCTTCCCTTCTTCCCCGTTCGCCTTCTTCCGCCCAATCATTTATCTATCTTTCCCCCCTCCTATGCCCCGCTCACCCTTAAAGCCCAACAACGCTATTTACAACTTCGCCTCCTCCTTCACACTCCCAATCTTCAACTTCGGCTGGTACTTCTTCAACACACTCTCATTATGGTATTTCCAAAACTGCTTGCTTGCGTCTTTGCCCGCGACTCTTTTGAGGATTTTGGCGCCGCCGGGGTGTTCGTCTACGAAGCCTGTGCAGGGAGCGTATTAGCGGGAGTGTAGGAGGGGGGGGAGGTGGGGAAATTTGGGGGAAGATTGGCGAGAGGAGAGGACAGGAAATGGGGAAAAGGTTAGGGGGAAAGGAAAAGGTGTAAACATACCAGTAACATCATAAACATCCGCATCAACAATAATATACAGCCCTTTATCTGAATCCTTGTGGTGTTCCGCTACTTCTTTGATGGTAAATTGTTTCGACATCTTGCGCCTGTTGTCCTCGCGTGTATTGTGATCGAGCAGTTGTCGCTGGTTTCGACTGACTAGTTGAAATAAGGAGTTTGAAGTTCGGATTTGAAGTAGCGGTTGTAAATTATGGAATTGAGATTGAGCGACGAAGGTTGGATGTTGGGGAACTGGAGTAATCCCCGGATTTCGTGATGCCGAGGTTCGTTTTTCGGGCCGTCAGTCAGCTGGCTTGCTGGGGTTGTGATTGGTCGAGCGCGTTGGCAAATTATGGGGATAGATACTAAGTACTTAATTCAATTGTCGGCTTCTGAGTTTCTTCTAAAAAAGAGTGAACAGATGAGACCTTAGCGGAGCAATCTTATAAAATGTCTGTTGAACTGGGAAAAGAGCACAGAGACACCATTGTCCTCTTTACTAGTGCTTTGCAAGATAATTGAAGCTTACTTTATGAATATATAATTTCATTTGCTAGCGCTTGTTTCATATGCAATCATTATAAATCAAACCCGCTACAATCATGGTATCTATCGCTTGAGAAAACTCTCCTTTTCCGTATCCGAAAGAAATCTCCGGCATGACATCTATTCTATACATATTTTCCACCCTTCTTAATCATAGCAACATTCTCCACCGAACCAAACCCAATATGTCTCGTGCCATCCTCAGTTCCAACCTCAAAAATACTACTACTTCTACTTCTACTCCCACTCCCTTTCCTCGTCCTCGCCCCCTCTCCGGCCACCAACTCCCCAAACCTCAATCTCGCACTCCCTTCAAGTGCCATCTGATATGAATTATCACCCTTTCCAATCCCCTGCCCTCTACTCCCGCCGAAAACGCCCAGACTATGCCCTTTCACGTATTTGTCTAATTCTTGGTTCCGAGTCGTACCGATGATGGCGGAGAAATTCGAGGAATGAGCTACACCGTTAAAATCGAGCGAGTAGAACCCGAGGAGGACGCCGAAGAGGGTGACGAAGATGGCGATGGAGTAAGAGATGATCAGATTTTTAGAGTTGTATTGGTAGACATTAATGGTTTTGAAGTGGTGGACTTCGATGTCGGTTGCATTTTCGGTCCTGAAAAGTCTGTCAGATCTAGCGTCACTCGATGGAAGATACGTCTAACTTACAGAAATGATGAGTCGGAAAACATGCTGATGGTGACATTATTCGCCAGATCCTCGATTGCTCTCATAAGTGTGTTATTTCGACACATCCACCCTGGCTTCTTAAACAGCGTGTTATTGATTGCGGTGAAAAACTCTGTTGGGATAACTGTATCAGGGCCCGTTTTGGCGACGTTTTGGTTAAAGGATTTATCCCAAGTTGCAGGTCCTTCGTGGCCGATTCCGATGGCTCCCAGGCCATCCCACTATAGACGTACCGTTAGCAAAGCAGGAATGGTTTAATTCGTTGACATGAAAAAGTGTTTGATTTTTGGCCAGATCTCAAACTTACCTTGCCGTGTGCATACTCAGGACATGCACTTAAACCATTCTTGAGGCTCTCGCTTGTACCAGAAGCAACTATAGCATTACCATCAAAATGCAAGATATCCGACGGCTTGAGCTTGGATATGTTGGGGATAGTAACTATGTTAGACAAACTTGTGGTGACGTTACCATTCAATAAGCCCGTGAAAGCTACAAAAATACCCATGTAGGAGTGCATTTCTCGGAAGTGTTCGGGGTCGATATTTTCTCCATCCGTAGTTAGATATGTAGCTGTATGAATCGCACTTTGTGGTGCCCAAAAGGTCTGAAAGTCTGAAATTACATAATCTGATTGTGTTTGTACCCCATCGACGAAGGTAAAGTCGACATTGAAGGAAGCATTGCCCATGGAACAGACAATTGATTGGTCTGAGGTTTGGGCATATATTTGCTGGGGGGTATATGGGACGCCATTGAATAGGCCGTTCATACTGTTCGAAAAACTAGAATAGTTTGGATTCCACCATTTTGTAACGTTTATGTCCCTCGGTGTCCCTGACCACCAGTTATTGTAGGTATCAGGTTGAGTGATGTTCACCGAGGTTGAAGCTGAACCACTCCAGCCTCTCCCACCTGCTGTTGGGGTGAATGCCGAGAACACATTCATAAGCGGAGCATAGGCGTTGGGCATATCAATAAAGACCTTTTTGGTTTCAGGATCCGTGGCGTTTGGCCATTTAAGCTTTCCTGTCTCAAAAAAAGCTCGGTCGGCAACAATGTTCTAGTTTACACTGTCAGCGACAATTCTAAAGCAATAGAAGTTCCATGGCGTAGGCTTCCACCTATGATATTTTCACAACTTCGAGGATATGCTTATTACGAAAAGAGAATCTCACATCTGGGTCGTCCCATAACAAATCCCTGTAAGTATGAAAGGCTGCTAGCTGACTTTCATTTGCTGGAGCACACTGAACTGATGGGCCGTAGAATTGCCTGTGAAACGACACGTTTTGGGCAGGTGGTGCTATTGGAAGTACATTCATTTGCATGGCCGCGCGAGACGCCATCTGAAGACTCGAATAAGTGGGAAAGGAATAATATGTCATGACATCGGCAATACTCCTTGATTTCCAATTTATCGCAGGCATTGAGGTGATCACACTCTCATTCTTGAACCCGTAGCTAACGGAAAGAGTGGCTGGTGGTGTTATAGCAGTAAATGGTAGACACCTAGAAGAAATGTCAATAATCTGAGCAAAAGAGAGAGATTTGCGCGAATTACCAGGCTACCACTGCTAGAGCAACTGCTAAGTAGGCGCGTTTTATTAGTTCCAAAGACCGAAACGCTGTTAGATCATTTGTCAATTGAAAAAGCCTATCGATGGCTGCGATTGAGAACGCCTTGCGCTTGAACAAGGTCCAAATATACTGCTTATATGCCACATTACAAGCGGTTCGCAACAATGCAATTGACAGAAACGAGAAAGCCGTCCCAAATCGAAGCGCCCAATTCTGCCTAGCTGCACTCCCTACGGGCGTACCATGAAGAGACATATAGTATCCATGGTGTCCAATTGCGATCGCAACTCCAGCGAGTGTGAACCCAACCATCATTGCTGGAACACCCCAAGCAACGCCCCATTTAACGTATGTCGTTTCCTGCATCGTGGAAGGCGGGTCATCATGTAAGAGCCGTTGATCAGAAAAGCTACTCTTGATTTGTCTTTCGTGCACACTAGGCAACTTGGTTGATTTGCTCCATTGCTCTGTTGGGGGAGAATATGGTAAAGGAAGAGCGGACGTCTCTTCTCTGGCGAGTCTCAGCCGACTGAAAGAGAGAGAAACCATGGCGAACGTAGCATATGAAACAACAAATGGTGATCAGAGTCGGTGCAGTTGCCGGGAGAAAGGAAGAGACAGACAAGATTCGCTTGGACTCTCACACGGACAAAGAGATATCAAGGTCTCGAAAACCCGATTAATAGAGAAAGAGAACTCGCAAGAGAATGTCATGAAAACATACGCGAGCCAACATTGAGGTCAACAGGCTAGATCTGAACTGCTCCATATGAGAGGACTGAGCCGCTTAGCTACATATCCTCAGACTGATAATGGGCCACCAACGGCCCGCCACCTGCGCAGTGCAACTCAGTATGGAGGATTTGACCTGCTAAATCAAAGCTTGTATGCATCTCCGACGCCGATGAGCCCTGCCGTCATTGATCTGGGTCCAGTAGCAAAGAACCAACAGTGCTGTGCCGCCAATGTTGACGAACTGCGCCCACATAACTTGTTGGTCGCGTTAACTGCAATCTCTCGTCTCTTGACTGAGGCGCCTCAATTGGCCGGTCGTTGGAGGGCAAGATCGGAGGTACATAACGGTTTCAAAGGCATAGCGAGGCCAGGCCGATGAATCTGATTCCTACGTCGTGTACGGAGTATCGTCACTGGCTGGACCGCCCGCATTGGGAAATGAGCGCGTCAAACAACAAAAATTGGTAGCACAAGCGTTAAGAGGGACAAAAATCGAAACGCCTTTTCTTTATTGAAGACACACAAAATGGAGATATGTCTGGCGGAAAGAGCGTGATCAGAAAGGAGTGTTGAGATGACAGAAGGAAAGGAGGTGTGGGGATGCCGAGTTTCTTCAGCCCTACAAGAAAATCCCACGTGATGTTTGAGCACGATCTCTCACGTGAGACGACTCGTCATTATGCTCCAGTCAATTATGTTAGAAAGAGATAGGGACGCAACACAGAACAAAATTTGAGTATAGCTTTGGAGTATCAATATCCTATATGATTGATCTTGAGATGTCTTGCTGCTCATAATCACGTGATGCTACTATCTGCGTAGTTTGCTATTGAAGGATCAGACAAATCTTGTGTGTGACTCTGTTCTTTTTTCTTATTCAGGGTAGTTCTCGTAAGTTGTTCTCTACAGATCTCGTCTGAGTTTTCGGAAATCTACCAACGTCACTT